>NW_020450880.1:0-185394 GCF_003343035.1 Apteryx rowi | reverse complement strand
GATTCTGTGATTCTGTGACCTTCTGCAGTGCTTTCATAATCATTGTAAATGCAATTTATTCCATTTAGTTTAATTATAACTCTTTGGTCAACAAGTATTAGAAATTTTCAGAATTAATTTCAGAGATCAAGTCCTGAAACATGTTATTCCCTTACTAAATGAACACTTAGAGAGTATTCATATCATGGCAAAGCTAAGTTAGAAAAAATGGATATACAATTTAATATTCTCTTTCTCTGCTTCTTACACACATATTCCACCATTGTCTTCAGACAACAGAAATAAACAAATAGTTTGGGCCAAGATTTTGCTCAGTAGAATTATTAACCTAGCTAACCATGGTGGAAAAAAAAATCTCTACTGCAGGATAAAGAAAACATGTCTGTCCAGTATGCAGTTCAGAATCAAAATACTGCTCCACACTATAATGTGCAGCCTGTCTACCCCAGATCTTGAAAAAAGGCATTTCTGCTTCTGGAAAGTTTAATATTTCCATGGCATAGCAGCTGCTGAAGGTGTCTGATAATTTCCACCTCCCTGCACCACCACAGACAGGCTGGCCCTTGATATTTGGAGACATAATTACCATGAATAATACCATCAATGTCTTAACTAATTTTCTTGGAGTACGTGGAAATCTGACCCTTTGACATGTAAACTCATAAGGAAGGCATAATCTCTCTGACAGGTGTTATAAGCAATAACAGGTCAGGAAGAAAAATCTATAATCTTTGCTAAAACTGAATTATATATCTCTCTCAGATGATGAGATATTCTTGTCAGTAACACTAAAGAATTTACGAATATTGAGTATGATCATTAACAGGGCTTTTGTGTGTGTGTGTGTGTACATATGTGTGTGTGTGWGAGAGAGAGAGAGAGAGAGAGAAGGAAGAGAAATAGGGATAATCTATGAATGTTAAAATACAGCAGTGCCTTTTTGTCAGACATCTCTTATCTCAATACCCTTCTGAGAGACAAAAGAAAAAAGAAAGAAAGTTTACCTGTTTGATGATGACCCCCATGGTTTCCCCATCACTGGTTACAATATATGTTTCCAGTGTTTGGTAATATTGTCCAAGAAACCTGGTGTAAACTGGGAAAGGGCTGTCTTCAGTTCTCATGGGAATACTTGCTGGTTCTACCCCCTTGCTCTGACACTTTAATCAGGGATACTAATTTCAGCTTTATTTAATATGTAGCTAGGAGGACTACACGAGATGGTGTCTCTGGTTRTTCGCAATTTATTAAAAGACAGCATGCCAAATCTGAAATGCTCCTCTAGTGTACTAGTCTTTGCCATGCGGTAACTGACTTTAGAAATTGGCAACTAGCAGCCAAATGTTATTTGCTAACCTGCATGCTGTATTCCTGATAACTTTGCTTCACTTTTTCCACTCCCAAGATGCAAGAATGCATATGAATCCTAAGTATCTTGATGCAGGTCCCATAAAATTCTTGCCATAGGATCATTCATTTTGCCTGTAATTACAGCTCCAACAAAGTGAGCAACTGGAACATACCAGTATTCCTATTGACACATCATCTGTTTTAAGCTTTTTGCCGTTAGAGAAGACTGTTCTAGAAAAAAGTTCTTAAGTTATCTCCTTTGAAACTAAAACCAATTTTTGTTAGATGAATAACAAATTTAATCTTGTTTAGGTAATGATTCTGCACTTCCCATTAGCTTTTCATAGAAAAACATTGAGCATAAGAGGTAGGTGCCATGCTAAAAATCCAGAACCTTGAAATTCTTAGTTGTGGCAGGATGTATAGGACAAATGGAAAAGCATTCCCTTATAATGCCAACAGTTTTAGCCAGTTTAAATGTCACATTAGTATTTTTTGTGTTTGTTGCCTTGAATATGCTGTCAGATTTCGTAGTTATCTATTATCCAGTTTCAATGCATACAAACGTGAACTTAATCATTTGGTCATCTTATGTGATCAGTCACAAGTTAGCGACAGCAAAAGTTCTAACGTGCATGTCCATAAAAGTTCACTATATCTGTAGCGTGAAGTCATACAGTAACAGGTGGTCTTCTAACCACTACCTGGTGGAATCCAAGTACTAAATCAACCAAAACTGGCCCTGCAGTAACAATTGTAATATTGACATGCATACATATTTGAAGAACAGTGTATCCTATTTTCCTGTTTTCATGACTGAGGATCTGGAAGGGGTTTATTCTGTTTGTTTTGTGTTTTTGTTTTTTTTTTTCTGTAAACTGCAGCATCTGCAGATTAAAAACCATACAAGCATAGCAACAATAACATGCAGTCCATTTCAGTTAGAAATTAATGAGACAAATCAGTTATAGAATTTCAAATACTAGTGATCCCCATGAATGCATCACCTTTTGCTAGTACAAACTACTCTTGACTAATTTCTAAAAGATCCTCAGATGTTATTCAGTTGACTAACACTGATTTACATCCAATAATCCTGTCCATAAATTTTTAAATTCAGAATCTGATTTTGTGAAATGAGTCTGCTTGGCTAATACACTTTCAATTTCTAGTTTCTTCAGTGGTATTCAATTCCTTAACATTGTTAGACATGGTTTAGAAACTTTCTGTACATAGGAGCTCCAAGGACGTCAAGTCAACACACAATATGCAAGTCCCTCATGTGTAAATGAAGGGACATTCTTTTAGCACTTGAAAGGGTCATTAGACAAAAATCTGAATACTTTGGCAGAAAGCTTTTTGGTTTGAGTTTTGAAAAGTTTGAGATATCAGAACAAATTTTGAAGTGAAAAAAGAAAAGACCAAAAAAAGAAAGAAATGGAAAAAAGGAAAAGAAAGAAGAAAATCAAAGGAGAAATGTTAAATTTCAAAGAACTACTCTTTTAAAGACACAAAATTAAAAGCATATATGGTGCAGAGAAGACAGAATTCACAGGCGGCTTTTCTTTTCTTTCAATARCTAGCATTAACAATGCTATCCCTTCAGAGCAAACCACCAAAGTGCCCAGACCTCTTTTCGAATTCAGGAGGACTGAGGTCCATAGGCACCTGGCAGGATTCGGCCCTTTGAAAATATTATTTAATTAGACTTCACTTTTGTTTGTGAGATTTGACAGAGGAATATGCTGAGATGTCCTCAGCTGCTTCTTCCTAGCCATCTCAGCTACCACGTGAAAACCCCCATCATTGGCTTTGTAGCTTAAAATAGCCATGAAACACCTTTATGCTATTCTGAGATTTTCTTGAACATCAGCCTTTCCAACAAAGGACAGTTACAATTAATTCCTGAAAAAGCGTATTACGTGACAAAGTTTTGAAAGGATACAAAAGTCATTGAAGAGTATGAGTGTTAATTCAGGATTTGCAGGTTCTTGATCATTACAAATCTTCAGAGATTACTTATTAAATTACCTGTTCTGAAACTGGCATCCCAGTTTGCTTTCAATATGCACTGTTACAAGATGAGTCACATACTGCTGAAAAAAGCGTTCAGGCTTAAAATTCATTGAGTTATTAAAGTTTCTGGACTCCTTTGGCAAACGGCTGCTCTGAACAAGCAACCCTGTTCCTTATTTAAGCTCCCACAAATCTCAAAGTCTGTTGGATTTTTACATCTAGACATCTACCTCAATGAATAGATTCAACTAATCCCTGAGGCAATGCACATATGAATACAGTAACCTCTTTAGCTGTACTAATTTGTTCAAATACTCTGCATGCTTTCCATCAGTGTTAGTGTCTCTCACTGAAATCAAATAAAATACCAGTGTGTTTCTTAGGAGAGTAAATTGTATAGCTTAAGCAATAAAATCAATCATCACTAAAATGCAATTCAGTAGGTTGTCCCCCTGCATTAACCTGTAGTGACTCTTGGGTACAAAGAAGATCCACCAGTGCACACAAGCAGTGTTAGTGATCACAACTTGCACATTGCCATCTTAGACGAGAAGCAATAGAGGTCCTCTCAGGAAACCACCATGCTCTTCCGTTCCTTGCCTTCTCTCTGTCTTCCTCTTCTCTTCTTTCCAGTGCTCTCAATTTCTTTGCCATGAGCATTTCCTTATGCTGATCATTCTTCCAGGACAGGGGAAGGGAGTGAAAAATATGGTACAAAAAGTAAATATATTTCCATTGACAGTGTTCTTTCCTTAAAGCATTTCAACTTGTGGTGTGTCCTTTTATGCACAACTGCCAGTTCTTCCTAAGCAACTTTTCACACTTACTGATGAAACAAAACATATATGGTCCAAAAATGTTAATGTCATTGAGGGGCAAGGGGAAGGATTTGAAATAAAAAACAGCTTAACAAAAGAGCAAATAGTTTCATAATATATCCTTAGAACATCAGTGTGAATTAAGACTTTCTCTCCCCCAATATGTATTATTTTTCTTGCTTTATCTAGTGTGCAATTTCTTCCTTTTGTGTACAAAGAACATGTCACTCTCTTCTTACATGTAGAAGGACTGTATATCACACAACAAAAATATTCTATTCCAGAGCTTAAATTCTATAAATTCTATTCTATTCCAGAGTTTAAAATAAATACCAAATACATTCACAGTGTACCTTTAACCCCCCTCTCTTTTTTCCTTTTGAAGATCTTATTTATCCTTTATCACTATAGCAACAAAAAGCCTAAAGCTACAGGTATATATCCCTATATAAACAAAAAATATTAGCTAATTAGTTAATTGATATAGCTTGACACACTTCAGCTTGAGGCCATGCTCTTTCTTGATTTTCAGGCTGACAAAAGTATAAAATTCCAAATTATACCTGGTGCATGTTGGAAAGTGAGGATATTAATCATTTGTCAACACCAGGTGAATGAGAAAGGTGAAGAGAGTCCCAGGGCAGCTCCAAGCAGGTACTTATATACGAACACTATAACATCTAAAGATAGCTCTCAAAAATAATGGTTTGTTTTAAAACCATATGAAAGGAGATTTCTCAAAGAAGAACTTAATTCTACAGTTCAATTCTGAAAAGTAATTATGTGAAGACATCACCAACAAACATATTCTCAGGGGATACAGAAACATATCTGCTTCACATAAGATCACAGACAAAATCCTGTACTGCTATGGCAAAGTGAGAACAGGCACATTGGGCAACAGTTACTGAATCTATTCTTGATAGCAAAGCCACTTTGTGCCTTCTCCAAATTTATCAGTGCAGTCAGTTGAAAGACAGAGCCACAGAGTTGGAAGGCATTTTACTATCATAAAAGACACTTTACATTGCAAGAATCAGCATAATGGAAATAATAAAATTCATGTTTAACTTTTCTGCATYTTCTCTGACTTTCATTCCAATGCATTCTTTTCTAGGTGCATTTATTTTATAATTTTGGAATTCAAAAAAATGAAGCCACTTTTGTTTCAGTGCTGGCATGTGTTCAGTGGTGAGTGCATGATTAAGCAGTTTGCTGAATGGAAAGTTTTTGAACTTAAGCTTCTTGAAATGGCCTAGTTTTTCACTTGCTTGGAAAGCACCTGGGTAAACTTCAGCATTTGACATCAACAAAAAAGATCTTTCAAAAAACAGCACTTTAATTAAGTTGATTGGTTCTCACCCTTTGATCCTGATCTAACAATAACTCAGGTTTTCCTCATGGCCAGGAGCCCCACTTCCCTCTGAGCCTGTCTAAGCCTTATTAACCACTGCTCCTTTCCTAAATCTTGTGCTTGTCAGACATATCAGATGGAGATAGTTCCATTATCCCCAAAATACCAAGAAATGACACAAGAACAAAGGAACATTTATCTTCCTAAGACCAAGCCCCTAAAGTCTGAGCACAACTATTAGTTCCTTTACCTTGTGTCTAGCAAGAAATATTAAGGACAGCAGCTCTCTTCCTCTCACCAAAATAAATATCAATAGYGAAAAGAAAATAGCATCTCCAATACAAAACTTTAAAGAAAGAGCATGCAGTTTTTAAGACAGGTTTGCAACTACAGGGACTAGAATTTCAGAGTTGACTAATACCTCTGATGTCAAAGGTATCACACTAAAAGAAGCCTAGTGAAAAAATACTTTGACTATGTCCAGAGGGAAAGGGGGCAGAGGTGTCAAGAAAAAAACAAACAAACAATACCCATACTTTAAACATACTCATTTTTTCTTGTATATTATTAGAAATGAGAACTAGAATGTTTAACACTACAGAAGAAAAAAAATCAGAATTGTAACAACTTTGTGCCTTTTGTTCAGCTGATTTTTAGTTCAGAAAAATCAAGAGTTAAAGTCTCTACAACAAGTTATACTGCAGGACTTATGCAGGTTATTGCATTTATTTTAAAAGTGATATAGTGCAATACAAAACCCCAAACTAAGTCATGTTCTCTATACACACCGAAGCTGACTTCTTGCTGATGAAGGGATCTTATCTGTGTTTTTTCCTTGAATATTTTAAACTGACTAAGTCAATTCCTCTTTATTGAAGGTTTTGAGTTTTTTTAAACTTATATGAATAAATTAAATGCACGGAGATATTAATGTAATAAAAGATTAACAACATTCTCTAAAAAATAAATACTCTGACTGAAAAATGTCATGCTTTAATTCTTGCCACTAAAGCAAGTTATCAAGCTACTGATCTACTAGTATTATAGTATGACTAGTATGTTGGCCTCATCTTGCTGTAAAGCATTCATTTTAATTCTCATGGTCCAGGTCTCTCAGCACTTCAAGTAGTTCACATGGCTCACTTTACTGAATTCTTTTTTCAGCTTGCACTCATAAGTGCCCTGAGATTTAACCTTGCTTTCCTACACTTTAGTCCACAAACATTTTCAGAAACACTTCCATATATGATGAAACACAATAATGTGTGGAAATGGTGAATGGAAGCAAAATGAAGAGAGATCTTTTTTTTTTTCCTACTACTATAAGCCAAGCAAACCTTGCCTTCCATGGGTTTACCCCTCTCTCTACTTTGTTTTCTGTGTTCTGCTCTCCTGCTGCTCAGTCTAGAATCTACTAACAACAGACTGAATTTAAGATAAGGAATTTAGTCAATATCATCCTGCTTATAAGCAGTACACACATGAACGGATCAGAGAATTGTTAAAATTTGACCCTAAAGTTTGGTGTGAAGGAAAATTAGAGTCTAAATAGAGAAATAAAATGGACAAGATATTTTAATATAACAGGCAAGAGCTTAACAAGGCATGGGAAGCAGAGGAAGAGATCAGTTGTTTTTGCATGATCTGTCTATTCTCAAGCCTGGCATTTGAGTGACACACTGTTCTAAAACACATTTCCCCTCCCTCTTCATTTTCCAAAGATGATGCTTTTTAATAGTGAGAAGTCATTCAAATGTAGCTGAGCCATGGATATGGTTATGAATTTTTCTGTTGAAAGTACTACCTTTTTGATAGTGGATTTTCAGTCCTCAGCTCTCAGCACTGTACTTTTAAATACTACTCAACAGAATCCAAGATGTTGCAAGAATCCAGGATTACCTGGACACTTCTCATATGCATGTTCAGGTCACTAAATAGCCAAAACAGTGAGATTGTGGACTGACTCTGTTGGAGTACTCTGTGCATGCATAGTAAGGCTTATTAATTGCACATACTTAGCTCAGTTTCAAGGAGACATGCAACCTAGCGTTAGACCTACTGTACTGTTGTGTCCACAGCTGACTGTGGATTCACTGAAAATTTAGAGCTTGGGCATCCCTGGCCTCAAATCACTGGACGCAAGCACCTGCACACAAGAGACAATACAGTTAGACCTAAGAATTGCTAATAGATATCCAAGCATGTTAAGGTGTCAGAACGTCTCCTTTTATATCCTGAATCCACATCAGTTGAAAACCTAGGCTGCATTAAGTATTTTCCACAATATTAAACCCAGGATTCCACTCCTCACAAACACTGTAGAGCTTACTTCAAAAGAAACTCTCCCACATTATACACAGTTTTCCAGTTAAATTATCCTACTTTTCCAGGATAATTACATGACAGTAATGTACAACAAGCTTTAACAAAATTTACATGTAATCTCTATCAGAAGTATTTAAACACAGAAAAAGACTGTGTCTAACTACCAGGGCTTATAATGTCCATGGCATTTTAGGGAATACAGTGCAGTCTTTAACAGAACCACTGAGAGCCTTTCCTAGGGACTCTTGGAATCTGCTGGGAGCTGCAACCCGTAACTGAATTCACCCGGGCATTGATAATAAATCGCTTATGGTGGAGTGCAACTGCCCCCCCATCTCAGGCCCAAAGTGTGGCGGAGCACAACTACCCCTTTCCCCCAGCCCCTTATCTCAGGCCCCAGCTGACTGCAAATAACTGACAGCACCCAGGGCTAGCTAGGAGGAGCTGGGCAATACTGGTTGCAACTGGTGAGGCCAGAAAAGGGCATGAGATCAGCAAAAAAGGCTATATTTTCCCCAACACACATAAGGTCAGCAAAAAGGTATATCTCCACACCAAATATTGTATGACCATGAGTCAAACTCCATGCCCATAAATAGCACTGCAGGCTGGAGCCCACTGAGCTCTCCTGCACGGCAGCGGGCTGCACGGCGCTGAGTCTCCCCTTGAGCTGGGACACCTCTCAAGGTTACTCTCCTGGAGTTAAGAGAACCTCTGACAAGAAACCGTTGGAATGGAGTGTTAAGAAACCGAGACTCGGGCAGCAACAAACGTGCAGTAAGATTCGCTTGCTATGACTACACTGTATAGCCATCTTCTATAAATCTGTTTGCAATAAACCCAGAGATAATAATAATAATAATAATTAATAATAATAATAATAATAACCTCCCCCCCAACCCCTGCAACATCGCTTTTTATTATAGGCCTAGCTAAAAATCCCTTTCTATAAGGAGCGGTACCCACAGAGATGCTTGGGAAAGAAGTTACAGAAAAGTGAAGTTAGTGAAAGACTATATTGTCAGTGAGAAGAGAGGAACAGCTAAAGCCTTTTCACAGACAAAATTCACTGGACTCCTTGCAAGGAGTCAAGCACGGATGTGCTGGGATGTGAGGAAGAAAGGAGCAGCAGAAGGACAAACTGCTGAGTTGTTAGTGGACATAAAGCACTCAAAACTGCATGAAATTAAGCTGCACTGATACAGCAAAGTGGAGTAATTACATTTTCCCAAAAACGTGAAATTTCTGAAGGATAGAGATCTCCTAACATTAGAGAAGAGGTTTTCTTTTGCAGAAGTTTTGATTTACTTAAAGTTCATGAATCTTATCTGTAATTACCATACTCATTGTGACAGACATGGATTTGAATCCAAAATCCAGAGACCTCAGAGATGAAGATTTAGATCAAGAGGAAAAAAACCCCAACAACTTCAGATTGTGAAATGTTGCAGCAATAATAAGGGACAGAATAAAAGACTCTATAAGGAAACATAAAACCCTACTAGCTAGAACAGTAAAGAGAAAGTAGTAGAAGAAAAAGTGTGTGGTGGAGGGGGAAGGGAGGGAAGGCATAGCAAAGTTAAAGGAGTTCCCAGAAGTCTCTGTAGAGCAAATATCTCAAAACTCTAAATAAAGACAGTGCACACAATTATATACCTGTTCAGTAGTTTCCACGCAATGATCAAACAAAATGCACTGAGTCATATGCACTCTGTTTTTCTTCCACTTCATATAAATTATTTCTCAAGTCAAAGAAAAACTGCAATGGATTGAAGGGAGATGGACAGCAAGTTAAACTTCTGGTACCATGAGCATTGTTGGAAATGAAAGAATAGGAGAAGCTGGTACTCAGATGGCTCGTGAACAGAAACAGACCATAAGCAGGAGTCCATGAAGGACGAAATCATCTTCTCCAGCTCTTCTTTAAACTTCTGTACTGTGATAACAATATTTTTTGTGGTTGTTGTTTTAGTATATTTTTATTTTGTTTTCTTATTGGAAGGAGGGAAATGAAAATGCAAGGCCAAACAGCATCTTTCCTTGGAGTATAAAATGTCTGTCTACCTCCCCTAAGATTGCTGGCAATGCACAGATGGAACCGTGACCATTTCTTCTCCTGATTCTTTTGGAAGCAAAAAAAGCAAAGTTTAATGTTTTTGAAATCCAAATGCTAAGAGATGCACATGACAAATAGTTATTCTTAGGTGTAATGAGCTGCTGTATGTCTATTGTGAATCAAAACAACAGGAAACACTTTTAAAAATAAATAGCATAACAGGGTAGGAGCAAAAGAATTCCAGTAGCCGCTAAATTAGTTTCCAAAAGGCATTGTTTCAGTCTCTCAAGAAAATGCTAAGTGCTATGATGGCAATTCCAAGATGTATCAGACTCCTATTCTGCACTAAAACTATATATCATAAGAGCAGATATAAGAATTATTTTCGGTTAGCTCCAAGCAAATGATTACCTGCTGTACTGTACAAGCATAGAGTAGTTTAAGCTTAGAACGACTAATCCAAATGAAGTGGGATTGAAAACAAAATAAAAACACAATACAGAGAATTGGCCAGCTTGAGAAAACTTCATTGTAAAAAGGACAGTCAAATTCAAATTCACAAGTAACAGTGCAGTCCTTGAACCAAATCCCTGAACTTCCCAAATCTACAAGCCATTTTTGAACCCAGATTTTCTGACTGAAGATAGATGATGTTCCACAAACCGTGTAGATAGGCAAATATATATACATGTGTATGTATGTGGATGGATAGATAGATGGATAGATAGATTGATTGATTGATTGATATAGATGTAATATTTTGTGTTGGGAGGAGTTTTTACACAGTGGAAACTGGAACTGAGACTTGTTTTTACAATTCACGTGTCTTTTTCTGCTGAAGATACTCCATGTAAGTTTTATTTGCAACAGTCATTGYATCCAATCAGTAGCTGGATTGTAGATGCCTATTAAGTAGGTGCCAAACAAGGCTTTTCTTGTTGTTAGGACATTTGCTGTGTCAGCCTTATTAGTCATCATGTCAGCCATCACTCAGCCTTATTAGTCTCTTTTCTACTGGGCTGATTATAGAGTTTGCAATACTCAGAGACCTCTTGCTCTTTTTGCTAATTTCAACCAATACAGGCAATGGACTTAAAACTGTAAGGAAGAAAATAGCCAGAGACACAGACAGAAAGAGCAAGCATGATTGTGTAAGTCATGTCTCCTTAGAGAACCACATTAAAAATGATTTCTTCACTATGAGAATTTTCAACAAAGGGATTTTTCTTGCAAATCCTTAGTTGTTTTTGTTATTTTTACTGCCATGAAAATATTTGATGATTACCATAGGAATACTCCAGTGAGAAAATTTTATTCACATGAATAAAAATGTATTGGACCAGAGACTAAGAGAGCATGCTAATTCCTTTGGGCACACCAGTATTATCAACTTCAGCAACATTACCCTGAGGCAGAGCTTATTTGCTACTTAATGCTCCTGAATATGTTGTGCAACAGACTAGTACAAAGCAATTCTGTCCAGATGTCAGTTAGAGCTGAAAGTGTTCACTGTGCACAACTAGTTTATGTATACATAAACCTGACCTACTTGATTTTTACATAATAAACAAGCTAGAATCAATGACCTAACTGATCAAAGGCAGTAAGAGCATGGCTGTGAAATCTCCTGAATTTTTGTCTATTGAATTTTTGTCTGTATTTTGTCTATTTTGTCTGTTTTTGTCTATCTTCATGTGAAAACACTTGTATAAAACAGTGAAAGTTTAACTCAGATGTGACTGTATCAGCTGATTCACTGACCAGCTTTTCACTACACACATATTCCTTTTCCTAAAGCAAATGAAAGAACACTGGACCAAAAAGCTGTGGAGTAGCTATTGTGATTTGTTTAAAATGCTGTGTAAACACTTAGCACCATTCATTGGATACTGGCAAATTTAACAAATAGACTTTTACATAAATTACTTCAAAACAACAGAATGTAGCAAATAGTTAAATTATCTTCTATATAATGCTTTAACAAACAATATCAAGCCATATAGATAGAATAATATTTCTATATTTCATGGGATTGCTATTAAACATTTTTTAGTTATTTCAAAGAGTCATTCAGATTAGGTCATGAGATTTGAAATGAGTTCAGGTTTTGAACCTGCTACTTTTTGGTTGCTTTTAATTGTACCATATTCAGATGCCTTAACATTTAGATGTATTCATCAACATCAATAAAATAATACATACTTTTGAAGAATTTTAGCACTTTGAGGATCTCTGACATTCTTTGCCTGTCAGTTGCTGTGCTCAAAATCACCTCCTGGAACTCCAGATCAGGTGCTGACATGAATTCTTGAAAGATTTTCAAGAGAGTTTAAATCATCTCTCTGCATCAGAATGAGACAGCATGGCATGTAAATGATAAAAATGTTATCAACTATTAAAGCTTTAAAACACAGTTCAATTTTAGAGGAACCAGAGGAATATTGCAGCACTAAGTATTTCACATTATAACAGTCAGTAGGAAATAAAAAATGCAAATTAAAGAATTTAACCTTTAGGTCAAATTTTCCCAAAGATAATTAACAAGTATACAAATATCTCCCATAGACATCCTTGGAGAGATGGGAAAGGATGCAATTAGACCCAATGCTGAACATGAAGAAGACTTGAACTTACAATAAAGGTGTGTGATTGAACTAAGTAGAGGATTATCTATTTGATTTAATTTTGGAAACAAACAAACAAAAAAAGCCACTTGTGCAAAACAACAACAACAACCAACAGAGGCTAGTAGGCATTATTTGTTAGACTACTCATTTTGACTGAGACAGAAACAAGAACACAGACACAAGTAAAATAGCTGTAAGTCAGTACAATTCCACAAGTGTCAAGGAGGGGAAGATACTAATACCAAATGAGAATCAGGATAACTATGCTTAAAAGTATTTGTATCTTTATAAATTACAAAGGAAAAAAAGGCACATTTGYTTTGATGTCTTGTCTATACAAGCTAGGAAAAAGGAATTCTGGCCTTGACTTCTCCCTGTCCTGTTGTTCATACTGCTAAGATCATTTTTATGGTCTCAACAGAAGGAAACGATAAAAAAAAATGCATGCGAATGAACAAGGACTGAAAGGCAATGATGGGGCCAAGATTTTTCAAATATTTTACATCAGCTCTGAAACTGCATTAGAAAGCTGGGATTAGCTGTAGGATTAGGGTGCAAAGAACTCGGGGGTGTAGATGAACTTAGCTCTGCAATTCCATAGTTAATTTGAAATTAAAATAAGAGTTAAGGAAAAAAAAAAAAACAAAAGAAAAAATTGAAGTCAATGGAGATACAAGATATGAAGTGTCATTCYATGTTAAGCAGGGGAATTGAGGTGATTACATTTTTAATGTAATGATTTTCATCCCTGAATTTTCTTCTGTCCCTGGAACTTGCTTCTTTTAAAGGTACAGTGTTCCAGTGTTACACAAGCAGCAGGAACCAACGATATTTCTATGGTCACTATTCCTGTAGACTATGAGAAAAGCTGGAATTAATTACTTGGTTTATCCATTTCCAAACTTCCAGCAGTCTAATCTAAACAAAACACAAGAGAAAAAGAACCAGACATCTACTGCTTAAAGACAAATCTCCACCCCATTGCAGGAATTCAAAAACCACTACACAGCAGTGGGACCAACATCTAAATATTCAATATCAACCAAATAAAAAAAAAATCCTATAAATCCTAACAGAACAGAGGTCTGCCCCACACACTGCCCTGTCTCCAGAGATGGCAAATAGCAGAGATGGAGACAAGAGTGTCTTCGTCCTGGCAGGGCCCCCAGGCCACCCCCAGCCCTCCCACTCCAGGGCCATCAGGGCCATCCCTGCTCCCTGACAAGTCTTTTTTGCACCCACCTAAAATCTTAGTAYCCACGACAGCTTGAGAAACAGTCAGCATGAACAGATATACCCAGATTCATAAAACAAAAGCAGACCATGTTCGGGAACACTGAAACATGTCTAATCCAAACAAGTCTAATTCAAAAGGGGATTTACTAGCCCGAAGAACTCACTGCCACACATTACATCTAAGTTCCAGGCTTTAGCAAAATTGGGGGTGGGGGGAGAAAGAAGAGGTGAAAGAAAAAGGAAAAAGAAAAAAAAAAAAAAGAAGAAGGATGTTTACACAGTTAGCAAGACCGCACAGTTGTAGCAGTATTTAATACTATAGTTTTTGACTGCACATGTATTGTCTTTGGTGGCTTTATCATCTTTTCCAAAAAAGCAACCATTTCTTTTCTTATTTATAATCTAAATAAAGGGCAGCAAGAATGCATGCCCATCTCAGAAAGGTTTCAAACTCTCATCACACCTCTATGAAAAAAGCTACCCTAATCCAAGAATACTTAACAGCAAAACTAGTTGACTAATGCCTTCTTCACTATGAAAAAAACTCTGCCAGCAATGCTGTGTTTTCTTCTCATACTTATGCTTTCTTCTTAGCAAATTAAATATATTGCATTCTGATTATTCAGTAATATTTTTCTCTTCACAAACAGAATTAAATTGCTTACCAGATGACAATGACTGAAATTGAAGAATGAATAGGAAAATAAGAAAGTAATCTTGTTTCTACAAGACCAATGTTTTGTCTGGCACTTTTTGTAACAAATGTTGATTTGTTATAAATAATGCATTGGTTCTCCTTTATAAGAAAATAAAATGCATACAGAARAAAATTTCTACAAAGATCTATATTAAAACAATAAAACAATACAAAGTTTTCTTATACCTAAGCATGTCAGATGCAGTAAGAAAAGCAGCTTATAAAGATTCGAAGTACTATTTGTAAAATATTGATAAGAGGGAATCTTACAGAAACAACATTATTTTTTATATAATTACATATTGCAGTGTAGAAATACTGGCAGAACTGAGTCTTTTGCCAAATCTGTGAGTTAATAGACACTAAATAGTAGAGGAAGAACCACTGCACAGACTGGCAGTGTGACATCACTAAATGGTAATTAATCTAGAGACCATCAATAATCAGAAAGGCAATTATATCAGAGAGTCCATATTAGAATGTACTTTGGGTGCCAGTCACTGGTTAAGTTAATGGTATTATTTATACASTAATTTAGCATTGTTATGTATTTAGTAGTGTTATAAAGTATCTGCTATACATATTATTCAAGTAATTCTTCCCTATTCTGATTAAATATCATTTATTAAATATTAGGAAAAAAGAAATGAGCTTCTTTCCATCTTGAAATATAGCCTTAAATCTACTGTACTTTATTCAAGCTTTTAAGCTATGCATGTATAATAAACTATAACTGAAATGAAGAGAGAAAAAAAAAAAAGTCAGCTTTGTCTCCTCAATATCATTATCGTTTAATTGAAGACATTTTCATGACCAAGAATATTTTCTCCTTTTTCACACAGRCAGTAAAGGATTTCAAGACTGTTGTGATCGATGCTATAGACAGTATAACCTAGATGGATATTGCCATATATTGCTTAATCTACCAACTGTTCTGTGCAGAAAAGATGGTCAAAATGATCATGAGTGCATGACTATATAAATACAGATCATGTGTGTGTATGTATAGACTTGTATCTTCTACGTCTCTTTAGACAAAAGCACAACTCAGCAAGGAGACAAGTTCTCACTAGACTCGAGCCAGGATTACTGGTGTCTCTGCTCTGCAATTTTTCAGGCACTTACTCTTGGTAAGCAACAAACTATCAAGTCAGCCAGCTGTCTAAGGGTAGGGAGTATTGTACTTAGTAAACTTCATTTCCCCACAAATGAACTTCTTCACATGACTATTGTGTTGCGGCAGACACAAGGATAAAATGTTGCCAGACTGCTGGGACACTGTTTAAAAACATCCTGTTGAAATAGAGAAAATAGACCACGCGTATCTCAGAAGAAGACTTCACACCAAAAAACTGTCAGTATAGTTAATCAGCAAGATGAGGAAGCTTATTAGAAGTCAGAAGGCATCCTTGAGGGGAAATATATATAAAAATAAAACTACACACACACGTGTATAGATCCGTGTGTGTGTGGTATGTATGTGTGTGTGTATATATATATATAATATACGCACACACTTTTCATCCCCTCCCCCCAAATAAGAAAGAGGGATCAGACACTGGTGGATTATATATTGAAATAAACAAGGTAGGCCAAAAAAAAAGAGGATTGAGGAACAGCCTCTAAGAAGGTTGTGAAAATAATAAGTCCTCTACCAAATGCACTGGAAGCAGAAAGTCTAGCAAAGAGTCTTAGAGCCAATATGTGATTAAGGTATAAAGAAAATATTCAGAGCAGATAAGGCTAAAATGGAAAATTAAAGAAATATTTGCCTCCATATTTTCTATGCAGATGTTTGGAGAGATTTCCATGCCAGAAGCTTTTAATTCCAGTGGAGGTGCCAAGCAGATATGTGTCAGATATGTGCCAGATTGAAATTTCAGTAGAAGAGCCTGTAGAGTAAACTGATAAAATGAACAGCAGCAAATCACTAGGGTCATTAAGTATTAGTCAAGAGTTCTTGATGAGCTGAGAAATGAAATAGCCAAACTACTAATTGTGAAAGGTAAACTTCACACTTAAAAACCGCCTTGGAACAAAAGGATTGGCAAATGATTAATGGGGAATATTCCACCACCAAAAGTGTTCAAGTCTAATGCATAGACATGCTTAAAAATTCAACCAGATAAATTTCTAATGGAGAAGGAATGGAAAACAAACAAACAAACAAACAGAGCTATTCAGCAGAAAGATACCTCTTGCCCCAAATTGCTAGAAACTGGAAAAGTTCCACTACATGCTTAGAGCATTCTTCAAAAAACATTGGCTGTAGACTATGGGCAGAGACAGGACACTAGGCTAAATGAATCTTGTTCTGACCAAATGTATGTGTTTTTTTGTTGTTGTTTTTTTGCTGTTTGTTTTGCCTTTTTTTTAATGGTTTGAGAAGTTTTACTAGCTTTAAAATTTTAGTCACTGGATGCAATATGCCTGTCTGTTAGATTAAGATATCCCATATAACAGCTACCTTCTGCCTGCATACATGATAAACTGTAATCAAGTCGCCTCTGAAGTGAACCRTCTTAACAATGAAATGAATATGAGAAAGAAAAACATAACGCAATGAACTTCCTAACCCGGTATCAAGTATAGCATTACACCACTCCTTTAATCTACTTTGTTATAAGCCRCATGTGGTTCCTAATGTCAAGAATCTGTAATAATTTGCAGCTAAACTGCTAATAAACTGTTGAACTCTTCCTAGATGTTCAAAGACCTCTGAAAGATTTTTCAAAAGTTGTATAATTATAATAGAGACAATTTAATTAGATACTCAAAGATGTTCTGTAATTGAACCCTGCAACACAATCTTCTTTTGAACCTGAACCAGTGTGAAGAGGTAAAACCAGCTTCAGCAGTTCAGCAGTGAAGGCTTAGCAGTAGTTGTTTCTTACCTAGAAGAAAAAATTGTACTTGAAATCCAATTTATTTTCACATATGTGCAGGCTTGAGGCAGCTTATTGATGCAGCTTTCTCTGAGTTTTTAGCACTGGCTCAATATAAGCTGTAATAATTCTCATGTTTCCATACATCAGATGATGACTATAGTGCTAATAACATATCTCTGGACTTTCACTTGTAAATGTCTTGGCAGTTGTCAGCTGGAATTTACTAGGTATAATTTGGGGTCAAATTCAAGAAAAAAAGAAAGCATGAACTTTTTTGTCATCCATCCCCCAAACCAGTATTTCATAGGCATGAAATGTATCAGACACAGATTCTCAGTAGACTTTTTTTCCCCCGCTTCTAATCTTTGCCTAAGCATTAACTCTGTCTCTTTCTCAAGTGTGTGACATATGTGACATATGCGTCAGCCTAGGAAATGCTGAGAGGAGGAGAAAAAAAAATCTAAACATAGCCTATGTCACAACTGATATAAATCAATTTGTTACATGGGCATGAAGGACAACAGAGAGCAAAGCCCACTTCTCTAATCCACACAGATTTTTGTGATTTTGCACTGTTCATAAAACATCCTGCTATTTTCTGCACAAGTTTTTATTCCTTTTTTGTAAAGCCTTGGGGAAAATTTTCTTGGAACCTTGCACAAGGTCTCTTCAGCTTAGATTCCATGCTGAACCATTACCAGATACCTGCTGGACTTCAAGTGAAGCTTACAAAACCATTCAGGGTTTTGCTAATGAACAAGTGAATTGTGAACAAAAAATTTTAACAAACTTTTGCTTAAATTCAGCTGCATTGTAATGTTCAATTACTTCATAAAGTATGAGCCCTTTTAAATAACAGCTGGACTTGGTTCAAACTGCAGTGCATTTGAAACTAACATAAGTAATAGAAGAAAAAAAAAATAGAGAGAGGTAGCTCATAGGTCTTTTAAAGCTGAGGTCTCAAGTTTTTCTTGGAATTGTAATCCAAGAAGCAAAGTTGAGAAAAAAACAAATTCACAGGACTTACGGGTTTGCAGACAGATGATGAAGACTTTGATCTCCTCAGTTATATTTCTTATCTCCTACGAAGGCAGAGCTTTGTAAATAAAACAGAAGTCAATACCACTATCATCACCTCCTTTCAAATATAACATTTAAAAAAAATTCCAAATGAAAATTTTTCAGCATATTCATCTGAAAGTTAATGTTGATTTTGACATATAAAGGAATCTCAGGAAGAGAAATGTTACTCAGGTAGAGATTGCACTGAAAAGGTGAAGAATAAATAGGGGCAGAAGAGAGAGGAAAGAGAGAACTAGGAGAAAGAAGTAGGTTCTTGAATGTTCATGAAGACAATCTGATTGCAAGGCTGCATATGATCCTGCTCAAGAAGGATGCTAAGCAAAGATGAAAGTGCTATATGTTGTCCTGGAGTGGGAGGCAGTGGTATATAAAAAAGGAGGGGCAGGGGGACATGACCAGGAAAAAAAAAGGCAATGGGAAACCCCCCTTCCCCTCCACACAAAATTCAGAAAAAATAAGAAATTATCAGAGAAAATGATTTACCTTTCTTTCAGGGATAACATGGTAGCTTTAGCAATACTGTAAAAAGTATAGCACATCAAACTTCAGTCCCCGCTTGCAGGACAGGTGACTGGTTCTACAAGTTTCAAGTGCAGCTCCAGTATAACTTCAGAAAATAAGTGGAATTCACTAACATGAGACAGTTGTCAGTGGGAAAGAAAGAAGTTAGAGTTTGATCTCTAATTGCTGGTGGATCTCTGGACATGAGCAGTATATCACAAAGTTTTACCAGTATTTGACCTTGGATTATTCAGAGTCTATATTTCTTCATACTTGTCAGAAAACTTAAATTAACCACTGAAAATAGCTTCTCTGATCATTGTTATTTCAGCAAAGCAGATCAGCAGCCTGTCAATTCTTTTGTGTAACCTTCCCCTTGTAACAAGACTGGTCTGTCAAGGTAACTTCAGGGATACTTCCAAATTATTTTTCCTCAAGGTAGCATTAGGCTGACATTTACAACAAAAACTCAGCATTCTCAAATCCTTTGTGTCCCTTGTCATGAACAGATGGCACAATAAAAGAGAACCATTTCCTTACTCTCAAAACTTCAAGGAAGAGGAATTTGTTAGGAAAAACAAAAATGAAAAGGACATTTGAAATGTTTTTGAAGCTATTTACTGTTTAGTCCTCCAATAGTACAGGTATAGCTCCAATATCCTTCTTGGTTTCTGACACTGCTGTCATCAGTATATGACTGATGGCTGTTAAAAGAAGTATATGGCTGTTAAAAGAAAAAAAAAAGAACATGAAAGATTTTATATATATTTTAGAAACAAATTTATAAAGGATATGTACTTTGGCTTGATCTTCATCCCCTTTTGCCCCAACTTGAAACCTACAGATTTCCTTTCTGAACTGTCTGAGAGTCCTAGCAAGTCCCAATGGCCTTTCCACAACCTTTCCAACTGTGCAAAAGAACTGTTCAAATGTGGGTGGCTTATGAGCTTTGGAGTGTCAGAGTAGGTGATAATAGTCTCATCATGGTTGGTGTAAATTAGAGTTTATTAAAAGCTAAAACATGCCTGATTCCTTCTAGGATGGGTTTTAAGTTACCTTGGCTTCCATTCCCTCTGGATCCTCCATGGGGCAGAGTGCAGCAGCACGTCTGCTTTCAAATTCCTCCTCTTTAATCCATTATAGCAGCAAGGAGACACTACAACACAAGAAATATCCCCACATTTTCACTCTAACTCAAAATATGCATTACACAATCCTTTTCAWATTTGTAAGGAACATTTCTCAGCTAGAGTAGCACGATGCTACTATGCATCTTGTTCTTCACTGAATTTGTTAGGAGATGCCTGGAGCAGGAGTTAAGGCTTAGCAAGGCCTAACTCCAGATTGCCTAGAAGACTTCTCAGTGCTCCAGCCTAAGGCTATTAGCCTCTATACTTCTCTGGCACAGTGGGACTTTTCACCATAAGAATGCTTTGTCAAGAGACAAAAGAAGAATTTCTTGGCCAAATGCAAGACCAGTTAATTAAAYGTCCTGGAAATTAAGGCCCACAAAAACCTCATCACTTCCAGGGCAGAACATCTCTGTCACCTGTGGCGGAGCACAACTACCCCTTTCCCCCAGCCCCTTATCTCAGGCCCCAGCTGACTGCAAATAACTGACAGCACCCAGGGCTAGCTAGGAGGAGCTGGGCAATACTGGTTGCAACTGGTGAGGCCAGAAAAGGGCATGAGATCAGCAAAAAAGGCTATATTTTCCCCAACACACATAAGGTCAGCAAAAAGGTATATCTCCACACCAAATATTGTATGACCATGAGTCAAACTCCATGCCCATAAATAGCACTGCAGGCTGGAGCCCACTGAGCTCTCCTGCACGGCAGCGGGCTGCACGGCGCTGAGTCTCCCCTTGAGCTGGGACACCTCTCAAGGTTACTCTCCTGGAGTTAAGAGAACCTCTGACAAGAAACCGTTGGAGTGGAGTGTTAAGAAACCGAGAYTCGGGCAGCAACAAACGTGCAGTAAGATTCGCTTGCTATGACTACACTGTATAGCCATCTTCTATAAATCTGTTTGCAATAAACCCAGAGTTAATACCAATACCTTCCCCGCTCCGTGACATCACCTCCTTCCTTCTCCCACCTAAATATACAGAAACATCTATAAAGGAATTCTCACTTCCAGAACCAAACATAGTACTTACATTCTTCTTTTTCTACAGAAGAACATAAAGGAATAATCATATAGACAATATACTTTTACACAGCTTAACGTGTTACTGGAAAGAGGTCAGAGAATACAATGATAAGTGTGATACAGTATGCAGACAAGAGTTTCTCTCCACCTAGTCCTTGAGACACCCCAGTACTCAACTTTAGCTGAGAGAATGACTCTTAAGAAAAAAAGCACACAGAAAATGTTTTCCTGCTGTTTGGCAGGAGAATGAATATACAATTGTACTGGTTATAGGATAAAACTAATAAAACGGCTGAACTGGTTAAAGGAAATTTCCTGCCAATCAGTCTGCATTCAAAAAATCTTCTAACTTACACAATGCAAAATCCAGACACATAAGAAGAATATGCTTACACTGTACAACCTGGTCATTATACAGTGTTTTGGTGATGCACTCACTTTTCTTTTGCAATTAAAATTTCCTATAGAGACATTGCGACAGAGGGTGGGGGGAGACCAAAAGACAAGAAATAAAAGAAGCACAGCTACCATATGAGAAAGAATAGTAACTAGATTGGGGGGAATCTTTTTATTTTGTTTCTCAATAGCATTAAAAAACCTACAAATAAATAATTAAAAATATGAAAATCATCATATTTGATATTTTTGAAGCAAGACTGAAACTAAAATTAGATTAAAAAAACTAGTCAGTTTTATGATGGAGAAGAGTACTAAAAACTCTCAAAGTCATGCTTGCTAGGAGAAAAATAATCCATGTTAATTAAGCATATTTTCCAATGTTGCATTTAAAAGAAAAATTACAACATATTTTATATTGATGTTCTCACAGAGAATATTCATCCATAGAGAATTACTGCTATATTAATATTTATGATATGCATATTGGCTGTTTCAGTTGGCTACAGTTTGCTCTCATTCAAAATACTTTAGAAATGCTACATATCTGCAACTGCCCTGTAATTCCATCAATGATATTAAAACAGCTTTAGGGGTTAGTTCAAATCTTAGCAGCTTGAGGGCGGTCTTTGATTTTAATAAAGAAGCCTATGCAAAGAGCAAGCTGTCAATTTAATTACAAGTAGGTCAGAGCTAAACTAGGCCATTTCTTCTCTGGGCCAAATCACATGCCAGAGGAAAAAGGCTGGGATAAAAGGGTTTTGCTACAAATGCCAATCAATTGTTACAGAACCAAGCAAATGAATCAGACAGTGACTTTTACAGAGCAAAGCAGCAGCTGCCAAGATCACCTATAGAAACAGAGCCATTGCAAGTGCAGCAGTCCCCCGTCACAGGAAGGAATCTTTAGGTTAAGATTACCYTGGGAGGAACTGAAGAGATTTCCTTTTTCTGTAGATTGCACTATGTAAAGAGCAGGAGAAGGGAGCAAAGTGGCAAATTTAAGAAGTGTCCCACTAAAATATACTATTAATTTATCCAGTGTTGTGTCACCCATCTCTGACAGTGACTTTTGCACAAAGAAAAAGGATTGAATGAAACATATCTAATAGCAAATTATATCAGAAATCCTCTCCCCTTCCCCCCTCCCTCAACTGTCATATCATAGCATAGCTTGAATCAGGCACCTGAATTTTCCTTGTTTCTTGTGAGTGCCATCATTGTGTAAATAAGCATGATTCTGGACATGATTTTGCATCCTCTCCCCCTTTCTTTGACAAACAGTCATTTTTTTTGAGGCAAGTCATCATTCTTTGGTCTATCCTCCACACTGCATTATTTAACATGCACATGACTGCCTTAAACCTCCCTCAAATCAGACTCTTACAATAATAGACACTTCATGTGCAGATATTAGGGAACATTCCCCAAAAAAGCATATAACATAACCAGAGAAAGAGTGAAGAGACAAAGTCACAAAGAATCAGATAGATTAGCACAAAGCATGAAAAAAACAAAGCAAATTAGAAACTGAGCAGGAAAGAAAAGCCAGCACAGTTTCCCTGTTTTCCGAAGGGAACTTTTGATTAAAATAAACATTTCAATAATATTTTTAAAAATAGTAACCATGTATCTGAATTGGGCATCAAATGTCTCATAAAGCTAACTACATCATATGAGATCCTCAGTACCCTCATTTCCCCAGAACTGGAAGACCACTAGCACACCGGAGTCCCCAGCTCTGGTACAGTATGCCTCTCACATCTGCTCTGACCTGGTGATGCGGTCTCTCTGCTTGTTCTCAGTGCCATTTAATTATGTTGTCACTACAAACACTGAAAAATAAGTAGTCAGTCTCAAATACCGGTGCATAAGAGGGAACAATCTTATGGAATCTTTCCCATCCAATGCCCCTACAGTCTAACACTCTGTCTGTATTAAATCTTTGTCTATATTAATAAATTAACATTGCCAGAGAACTTTTACAGGCAGTGGGTCTCAATCATCTCTCCTGTTAAGTTTCTAGAATTGCCACAGACAGTTCTGACCACAATTAACTTGCACTTTTCAAACAATTCCTGTACACGATTTGGGAGTTAGCAGGAATAAGTTTAGAGGCACTCATCCTGTTTGGAAGGGTAAAGCAGTTTAATATGATGGAGCCAAGCCAATCTATACCGGTTGTCTTTAGGGTCAYATTTAGGCTGTGTCTGCATTATTAAATAGAGTGACAGAACAGAAACATATCTGTAGAGAGAAATATTTGGTGATGACCCAATGTTCACAGTAAAACTCCCCAAAAGTACATAGTAAAGACGAGCTCCAGTTGCATTGACTGAACTGCCCAGCCTTAGCTCTTGCAGCGTGTCACACGTACTCCTGGAACACATCTTCTGGATTAGTTTAATTTGAAGAGAATCTAGTTTGTGCATACCACAACTATTTCTCAGTGCAAACCAAAGTGTAGCATGCAAGATGACTGGGTGATTTTCTTCAAAAGCATACTCCAAACTAAAATATTATGTAAGCACACCCTGATTTTACCAGTAGAAATTGCATACAGGTACTAACCATAAGGGGGGGGAAAAAAAAAGGAAAAGTAAACTTTGACTTTGTTTCCCATATGTAGCTAATGTGTCTGCAATTCCAATTCCCGTGCTTACAAATGTGACATTAATCAAAATGTGACTGAGCATATCAGGTGGTATTAGGCATATGATGTGGCTATTATACCTAAACTCCATGTGTATCTCCAAGGGTTGTACTTTGGGGCATGCACATTCCTTCCTAGACCTCCACAGACACCTGAAAATGCRGCAGTGAGCATGCTCTGAATTTAACTATATTTGCAAAGATTAAGACTCAAAGTCCCTAACGGGAGGCTGCATCTGATTTGGTGGAACTACGTGACCAAGGGAAGCATACTATATACCTCTCTGCCCTTCAGAAACAGTTTTCCTTTCAACCACTTGATAATCCACTTTGTAACCATAAATACATAAACCAGTGGGGAAAGAATTTAAGCCAATAAACATAACAGCAACATTATGTAAAGAACCATAACACCTCTATTTATGAAATCTTATTGATTCTAATTAAAATATTACTATTTTATCCTTTTTCAAACTATTTTGAATTCACCTATACTACCTTATGTTTCAAAATATTTCACATTTTTGGGTGCTTTATTTTCATGTTACTTTCTTTTACATTATTTTATGATATCACCAGTAACACATTATATAACACAACAGCTTATTTTTTCAACTACAAACACAAATTGTAGTGGAGATGTTTTGATCTTGAAGCAAAATAAAAATGCTTCAGTCCCTAAAATACATCTACTGTTGCACATGACTGTAAAATTAAAATATTTTAACTGTTATATCAGATTATGAGCTATGAAAACCATTGCTTCTGCAGCAACATCTGTAAGTTATTTAAGACAACAAAAAATTTGAAGCAAAATTGCTAAAATGTCTCAAACAAATATTTTGGAAGAAAAAAACAACTGTTCCTTAGGWCACCAATATTAATAGCTTCAAAATATTCAGGAAGCTTACCTTTCTTCACATGGTCACACACTCAGAGACATCCTAATCAACAGTCATAGAAATTATTTGAGAGAAAATGACTAGAAGAGGCAACTTTTACTAGCTCCAGCAGCATTTGTCTTCGATCTCTCTAACCAAACAGCAGTCCTTCACAATCAGCCTAACTGGGCACAGTAGGCAGGGCAAAAACACTGGAGGAGGCAAACCTATATTATGTTCAATTTTCTTTTAACAGGAAGTTCCTTTAGCAGACATCATGTCAGCAGGAGTAAAGATTGCAACTCTGACACATCAAATTGCTTTGTGATGTATGCCTAAAACTCAAATATCCAAGCTTTATTAAATATATATATATATCCTGCAGTCAGAGAATTTAAAAAGACAGCTTTCTTGAGATTAAAAAAAAAAAAAAACCCTCAGACTAACCTACCAATGGGAACTACAGTCAAAACAAATGATCAGATCAAATAAGATGAATCTTAACTTTGCAGTATGAAGCTATTACAATTGACTGTTTTGTTATTTTACAAATGGAATGGATTGAAGCACTACTGACAGCACTGTAGAACCCTACATGCAGAATAAGACACAATTAGGTAGTATAAAAAAAGAAGAAGTCCAGTTACATTGAAATATTACAAGATATATTGTCAAAACTGTCAGATCATATTACTTTGTATAGGACAATCAGAAAAAATTATATCAGGGAATTCTTCAGGGCCCAAAGACTTAAATTGTTAAGTTAGGTAGTAGAAAGATGTTACTAAGTTTTGGTAGGCCTGTTTGTTTTCTAAATACATATCTAATACAGATGATGCTAAGAACTCACATGTAATTTAAGAAAATAAAGTATATATGCTACTTTATTAGAAATTGTGCAAAAGGCATCATTGCACTGAAGTTTTAAAGTCTACATTTATTTCGCTTTTATAGTAAGTATTTAAGTATTAAGTATTTAAGTATTAGGTATTTAAGTTATTTGTTTAAAATTGAATGCTTTGAGGATTCTTGTTTAATGCCTCCTGAAATATTCTTTGAGGGTATTTGCTCTCTCGCTCAAGACAAAAGCATAGCTAATGTTCTGAGCAGATATTTGCCTCAGCTCTTTCCCCATATCTACTGAATTAATTGCATTCTTATGAAATAATTCCACAAAATTTTGATTCCTGCCTTCCCCCTAAACTTTCTTAGTCATTATAATCCATTTTCTTCTTATCTGAAGCCTTTACAAAGCTCTGTGAGCAGTACTAGAAATATGTACTAGCATATTCCAGGCATTCCAGGCCTTGGATGTGATCCCTTTCTGTTGTACAAACAAAACACAAAAAGTCTGGTCTTTAGATGATAAGGAGGTGATTCTTCTCCAGTAGGAGAGAACACTGTATTTTGAAGAACAGGCACTTTTCATATTCAGATTGCACCCTTGCTCACTCCAGTTACTGAACTAACTCCATGTTATAATCTTGCCTCTAACACTTTTATTCCTTTTTAACAGGATAGTCTAGAAGGTTACAGATGTAGGCTACACTTTATATTATGCATTAGATACTATGTGTAAAGAAAGGATGACTGAGTACCTTTTTCCTACCAAATGATGACAAAGTTCAAGATAGAAAATTCTCTAGGTATTATCGTCTGTACTCTGTCATTTCATCAAATCTAAATTCATTTCACAGGGCACATATACAACTATATATTTAGTGTAATTTTTGCTGTCTTGTTTTACACTTTTTTCTCCTCTATAGCTTTGGTTACTCTAGCAGCGTTTTTGTCAGTACTTTTTGAAAGTACTGATGAAGCAAGTACTTCAGCAGCAAGTAAAAACATAAAATACAGTTTCTGATACATAAAACTGGAATAACTTTTCATTACTCAAGATTTATTCTAGCATAATTGACATCTGATTCTTCCATACAGCCTTTAGCATTCATAAGAGTCATCACAGGAAGGTGCCCGATGAAGCTGAAGGAGAAAACTTTCTTCTGCACTGATATTCCGGACAGAACTATCATAGCGTCTTGCATGCATCCACTGAGATGTGTTTTAGTCAAGTGTTTGCAATGCCTTCCTGTTCTCACCAGCTCTGCTCAAGTCTTTCTTTTCTATGCACTGACTGCTTTTGTAGTATAAGAACTATTCATATGTTCATCAGGTGTAGCAACAGAGATCTCACTTTCCAAAACTATATTGTGATGCACATGAGTATAGCAGTAAATATGAACTGAAGATGTGTATCATTTATTGAAACTCTTCGCCTTTGTCATCTGTTTCCTTCAACATTTATTTGCACAATGAATTATGAATTGCTTTACAATTTCTGTCAAAAAAGTTTCCTCACAAATTTTCTGGTGTTGTCATTATTTTAGAAGCAATGTCTAATAGATAACACACTTTAAATATTATTTGGCTTATTTGAAATTCAATAGCTTGAATTTTGATTTCAGAAGTAATTTGATGGCTTCTTAGTAGTTTGTATGATTTTAAGATTTACTTAACACACTGCACACTACTACTTGCAATTGTTTTGCCCTTCTCTCTCAGGATTAAGCACTTGAGAAGGAAACTATCAYATTCTAATTAAATCTAATAATAAAATGAACAAAAAAATTGACACAATTTTTCTGTTTTTAAGATGCAACATAACTATATCTTGACATTTGTTTAGCAAGTTGGGGATGCAACAAGACCATTTGTTGTATTTTAAATGACAAGTGGAGTTGCACACCTTAACTCGAACTTGTTTAAGTGGTTCAGAGTCCTGAAACTGCTTATAAGAAATTTTATGTTTTAAAGTGGTCAGAGAGTTAGATCTTTAAGAGACTTCATTAGAAGCTTTGCTTGACAAGGCCAACAACACAGCCCCCCACTATGGCTGTGAGCAAGGTACTCAGAACAAAAATATAGCCTTGCYAAAGCTAAACTAGTTTAGCAAAGCAAACTAGCTTAGCCTTTGTAGCAAAGTGCCTTTATCTTTCAAAACGTGATTATTGGGCTGTTTTTCTTAGATACAGCACACTCTCAGGCTAGGCAGCAGACTATTGCAATGTGTGTCTGTCTATGTCCTATTTGATCCCATTCTGGTTACAAAGATAGCCTAAAATTAAGATACAGTGATATAGATCCCTTGCAAATTTGGGCATTCACACAGCACTGACAGATTCCCACACACATCTTAATGTGCACTCTGCTCTAACACAATAGCTATTTCCATAATATAGAACAACAGAAACATCAGTATTTTAAGAAGAGGTAATCTGGTATTTTTCATGGATTCGAGATATTAGTGAAATTGATTTGGAATTTGTTTTCTTGYTCCAGTTCTTCCACAGTGAAGTAAGTTCCAGCGAAGGGCTACAAAGATGATTAGGGGACTGGAGCATCTCTCTTATGAGGAAAGGCTGAGAGAGCTGGGCCTGTTTAGCTTGGAGAAGAGAAGGCTGAGAGGAGATCTTATYAATGTGTACAAGTATCTGAAGGGAGGGTGTCGAGAGGATGGGACCAGACTCTTTTCAGTGGTGCCGAGCGACAGGACACGAGGCAACGGGCACAAACTGAAACACAGACACTTCCATCTGAACATGAGGAAAAACTTTTTCACTGTGAGGGTGACAGAACACCGGAACAGGTTGCCCAGAGAGGTTGTGGAGTCTCCTTCTCTGGAGATATTCAAAACCCGCCTGGACGCAATCCTGTGCAATGTGCTCTAGGTGACCCTGCTTGAGCAGGGGGGTTGGACTAGATGATCTCCAGAGGTCCCTTCCAACCTCAGCCATTCTGTGATTCTGTGATTCTGGTCTTACGACTAGACAATTCATTTACTTACCCCCAAATTGGTCTCATTCCTGTAATTCTTCACCTCAGCTAAATTCCTTTATCTTGAATACAAGTCTATTTTTTTTTTCCTCCAGGCACCTGACGACTTCTGTCTGGGTGTGATAATTCCCTCTAACAAGTCCAACATATGGTACCACTGCACAAGAACCATGAGATTCAGAGAATTTAAGATGCTTCCTGGCAGCCCGTTAAATACAAAAAGGTTGAAGTCTATTCCTGTGCACCTCTATGGATGCTACCACATTATTCCTAGACAACTCATTTCTATGGCTTGTACAAAAAATAAGAATTTATTTATTTTTAACAAATTGAAATAAGTCAACAGTAAAACTGAAAAATTGGACAATTCTATAGATTCTATATAAACAGTATATATAGATTCTAAGTTCTACAGATGTCAGTGGAAGTTTTAAATAAAAATTATATATAAATTCAACTGTTTTTGCATTGCAGTTTGATGGATTAATCCAATATTAAGAACACATGAGAAACATATCAGCTTAAAAGATTGTGAGTTTTACTATACTTATTTCTCTGAATATAGTGTTTCAAAGTTATGAAACTGATTGATATTTCCCCTTTTTCCTCCTCTCACCTATCATCTCTACAAGCCCTTTATTCATTGCCCTTAGCACAAAGAAAAAGAATCCTGCAGGGCCAAAGACTTCTGCTGAGTCGTGCTGACAAGCAAATCCTATTTACAGCACTTTGGAAACCTGGAACACAAGACAGAGATGATTTGTCAAAAACATACCTTTTCAGAGCAAAAATTCCTTTTCAACAAATTCTCCAACAGAACAAAGTGAAATCAAAAAATGGACCCCTCTTTCTTTTCCTGCCAGCTCATCTACTTGGCTCACAAATGTCTATGGAAACCCAAATATATGGGTTACAAGGATTCCAGACTACTGGGATTTTAAAGAAGCATGATGTCAAATAGAGAAAGATGATAAAGAGATGACAGAGAGAGAATGTATGTACTTGGTCTAACCAAACTGAGGTGGAAAGTTCAGATGAAAGCTTAAGTTGTTCCTATTATTTCAATTAAAACCAAGAATTATTTCCCTTGAATTGAAGAATGGAAAAAGGATACAGTCAGTTTCTTCAGAAAATTCCTTTCTATCAATTTCCATGTATCTCACACTTTCTCTGTCTTTTTTTTAATAGTGTATTGTTTTCATACATTCTCTCTAGTATTCAGGTTTCCAGGATAACCTCCTTTTCCTTCAAGCCTTTTTACTTAGAAAGCATAGAGGTTATCTGCTAATAGCTCATGGAAGTCATGTAAAGACAGGAAGATCATTTTCAGATAATTGCTTTATTTTCACTACCCAAACAATCTAAACAAATAAAAAACCTCCCAAATATACAAACATCATATTCTCAAGATGCCTCACTGAAACACATTTTAGACAGTGTGCTAGACAAAAATTTTAGGTTACTTCCTAAGCACAGTGAAGAGACTAATTTGATAGGACTGTCAGTTTTTAACAGCACTGGTATCCAAGCTCTTCAGAAGTGTTTGTAGTCTTATCAAAATTTTTTTGCCAAATTCCACTTCCAACTTTCTATGCATGTGTTTCTGTATGTTTTCAATTAAGGATGATGTGTTGTTTACTTCAGATTTATCCTTACTTCACATGTAAGATAGAAAGTTATTACTCTAATTTTAAGCAACTAAAAATGAAAATATTAAACATTAAATATTTAACACTTGAAAAACTATTTTTTTAGAAAAACCTACAACAAACACAACACCTGCAGGATACTGAGTCTAAATTGGTTTTAGCCTATAAGAAAAGTTTTCACAGGGCAGAAAGCATCCTTACTTGGAAGCAACACAGACGAAAAAGCAGAGGTCAACTACGAGTGCAGTACTGAATCACAGGACCTTTACCACCACATAAATACCCTGCTATTACAAGAAAACAAATCTCTGTTCTTTTTTTCAGGAGTTTACGTCCAGGAATGATGTCACAAGACAGCTGGATTAGTTATCTGTTCCTCTAGAAAGATTTGACAACAATATCAGAAATGCATGGAATGTCTAACGGTCTTAAGAAAAGTCACTACCACATTTACAGATTCCTGATTTCCAAAGCCAAAGCCTGTGAAGTCCATGTGTGCAATGTTACATAGAGGTAAGGATTTGCATACAAAGGAGTTTGCAAGAGGAGGAGATTACAATTTCTGATTCATTTTTCAAATTTTCTATCATAATCCTTTCCACACTATCAGTCACAAAACATAATTATTAAAATTGTAATTGTTTTAAACTAAATTGACAATTACCCTCACATAAAAACATCATAATGTTAATGTTTCAGCTAAAAACGTATCTGAATTAATTCAATAGTTGCTTCTTGTAATCCAAAAGGATTTTTTCCCCCTTTTCCTATAATTATTAAGACAAAGATAATAAAAGTTATTCAAGTGGCAAATTATAACCATCTTCCATGCCAGCATAGGTTGTACATTTTCTAAAAAATTAATTATTCTCCATTTGTCAAAACATTTCTCCCCCCACTGTGAAGCCTTGAATGTGCTTTTGAAAATAGTCTTTGAGAGTGTCAGACAGTCTTAGACGTTTCATTCTTAGCCTCGACATTTCTACTTATTGAAAACACACAGCTTTCTTCTCATGGGTGCAGAGCAGCGAGCAGCCTAGGGTAGGCCCTTCCAATACCAAGCCCCTCTTTGTGTCTCCAGCAAGACAAATCAGCCTGGGCTTAGCTTTCATTGCTATACACATCAGTGAAACTCTTTTCCTGAAATTATGAAGCTGAATGAGAGCCAAACTGGTCGCTAACTTTGAAGTACTCTACTGTATATTTGGTGAGGATTAAATATAAATGCTAATTGGGGTATTCCTTAACACTTTGCTTGGGAAAGAAAAGAAAAAAAGCACAACTGCATTCTTCCGTTCAAGCATTCCCCAATTATAAGTGGACATTCAATACACAGTCCTTGTCCAGCTACTGTAGAAATGCCTGAGCTGGTTCAGCAGTTCAGACTCAGAAGCAGCATATCCCTTTTTAAAATGTACTGCATGACTTTACTAGGCCAGATTGGTGCTAGGAGATTACAAGCACCGGTTATTCATCTTTCTTTTCTTCACATGTCAATTCAGGCAAATGCAAAGCTGTATTCTGTATTAGCCATGTTTCTACCCATTAMAGTTGCTCCTTATCTCCATATTAACAATTTAACATCAGCTATTCCTAGCAAATCTTCAAAATGGTAGCTACATCATAGTTGAAAATGAGAGTCATGTTCTAAACTGGCCCAGTTGCTCCAAAACAGTGAAGTCTTATTTCATGTTAGCCAAGCATTGAGGACAAAAGGCATTTCTGGAAAAATGATTCTCAGAGAGATGTGCCACTGGGCATTCCATATAATTGTGAATTTCATTCAACTGAGTAATGACTCGTCTAGAATTACATTTTGTTCATACACGATATACTTTTGAGCATGAAAGAACCAAGCTGTTAAAGTACTCCACCAAGGAAAACTGTTTTAATTCTAGAATAGTAATTAGTTGCAGACTGAGGCACAAGCACTGAATTAGAGGGCTGGCACTGCCTGAAACATGAACTCTTTCAAGTGCAGATTAAGGATCTAGAACATAAGGAGGCAGAGGGTAAATTATATGAAAAAATACAATTTTCCTTCTCAGGCTGAGATCAGGATTCATCTTCAGTGTTATTCCTCCTCATAACCTAAGAGCTGTAACAGAAACCTTACTCATGGCCTTATTTTTCTATRCATGCCAGACAGATTTTTGATCAACAGTCAATAAGCACAGAAAGAGCTTATGTAAAGTCTTTACAATTGTCTTTCCTTGTCCTCAAGGTTGACACATACAAGTCCATTACATGAACTATGTACTATAACCAGTGGAAAAATAGAATAAAATAAAAATAAAGCCAAACTGTGAAAAAATGAGAACACATTTTTATTGAATATTATATGAATTATTTCAGATATATGCAATATAAAAATAGAAACTGATAGGCTATTTTGTCAGTTTGTTCATCTATACTTCAAGGGTTGTAAAAAACTAAAATAAAATAAAATACTGCAACAATTTTCCGGAGAGGAATCAAGTGACTTGTATCACCAATCATTAAAAATACTTCATGTCATATTTCTGTACATATGGAAAGATAAAATAGGGGCTTAAGACATAGTTTCCATGTTTGTATTGAGTCATATACACGCACACACACAGATAAATTTAGTCAGCTTTTCAATATATTAAAATCAGTTCAAATAATCCACCATTTTAGCAACTAAATAGGTTATTTTTCTGCTCTTCTATGTAGGCACACAGGACAAAAGTAGCAGTCTTTTTTTTTCTTGGTGCTAGTGAAGCAGAAATGGGCAACTCATCAATACAGAAAATTAGGGAAAGAAACATCCTGATGGATGTTGAAGAAATGCATGAGTCAAACAACTAATACTGGCCTGGGGACACTGGAAATCTTGATGATGACATGGTAAGAAATGTTATGAAAGTACATGTGGATAGGAAGACAGGGAAGAAGAATTCAGTAGGTCACAAAATCTACAGAATAATTTCAACTTTGAAATAGTAGTAAGCACCTGAGAGAGATGTTAAAGTAAGACTTAGCATGGTTTAGAGCCAACATAATATAATAGATAATATGCATCTATATATCATGTTTATTTCTATACATATATCTATATGTACATATAGATATATGTACACAACCACCCACTCCACAGTACATTACAAATTAAGTATGGCTATTACAAACTCGTAAAGAGTGCAATGGAGGAATAAAAGATAGAGGTCGCCAGGGACACAGAAAAGCAGAGGGAGAATAAGAGATCTTAGAAATACTGTATGGAGAGTGCAAAAATGGCAAAATTATTTCCCTATAGAGTATTTCTAACTATTAACTCTCTCAGAAGGAGATGGGGAGTGGGTCATAGATGACTCCCAGACCAAGGACTTCAATGGTATTGAATAGTCATCTCTCCTTAAATTAGGAAGAGCAAGTAGTAGCTACATCTGAACCCTCCWCTACCACAGTGTTATGTAAATATACGATAACATCTCAGTACACCAAAATACATCCCAAAAATTTCTTACAAACAAGCTCTGATTCAGAAGATGAACTTAAAAGGGTGACAAATTTTGCAAACACCACAATCAAAGAAAACAGTATCAAGCCAATATTTCATAATCTGTATTGATGACAACAAGCTTGGCATTACATTGAAAATGGAAAGACATCTACGTCTTTCCAAAAGAATGAACAGAAAAACTGTCCCTTTGCTCTCTTATAGCATACTGATTCTGAAATCTCATGAGCAAATTCACAGTCACAAACATGATACACTGACATATAAAGAACAGAAATAATAAAACATTAATGCTGAGTTATGGAGCCCTTTTGTGCATGTAGTAAGAGACTGCAACATAAAATTTAAGTGAGGAAATTTATGAAGCATTTACACTTGCTGCAACAAACTGCTTTTGCAGTGCAAAATTAAATTGTATAGAGAATTTTTTGTTTATATTAAGTAGTAAGCATTGCAAAGAGATAACGTGCTTTCTGTTCTTTGTGAACTTTGTAATATCTTCCAGCCATAGATTTAAGAACAAATAGTGGCCTGTAACTGGTCATCACAGTGTTATTGGCATGAGCTTCTGATGTCTGCATCAGACATGTCTGTGAAGGTAGGCTTAAACAGCCTTTGAAGACCCATTGGAAGACCTGGAAGGCCAAAAAAGAATGACAAGAAAATGTATGTGAAAGAAAAGATAAACAATTAAAAGAACACTTGATCTCCCACAAAGCCTGAGTTTATCTTAAAGTTTAAAGACTCACTGTATACTATTTTCAAAAAATATTGAAAAAGACTTTATGTAAATAAAGCTCAAGACCAAGGGCATGACTTGAGTTAAACTACAACTACACAGTTAGCACTGGAACAATGTGTTATAATACTAACCCATGAAGTTCACAGAGTTCTTGTTTAAGAAATTTTTACTAAGTCCATTTGTCAAATATTCTAAAATTTAGATCCTAAAGTGTTTAAAGTTACATCTTATATCTAACAAAACAAAAAGTTAGTGCACTATAACCCTTACTAATTCTAGCACATCTTACAGTGTAAAAATGACAGTGCTCATATGTAGAGGGCAGAAGTGTGGGGGAGAAATTAATAGAAAATGGGTTAAAAAAATTATGTATGTATAATTACACATTTTCTTTGCAAGCGCTCCTTCTCACAGAAGATAAAATTTAGAAATGAGTCATCCAATATAAATTTGTTCCAAAATAATTTGCTTTTTTTAAAAAGAGAAGCAGTCATTTTGATGTTAGGAGCTAAAATGAGTTTGGAGAAGACATGCTATTTTGCCTGCTATAAATAAGTTAGCTACAATTGTCAGCTACTAAAGATTAAATTAGTTATGRAGAATGAAAAGTACAAGAAATGTGCAACAAATGAGTGGTGAGACTGAAAATTGACTCAGGCAGGCTACTGAATAATTTGCATAGCTAAACTTTGGGGGTTTTGGCATTTTATATTAGCCAGTAATTATTGAAAAATATATAGATTGTTATTCCTCTGCTAGACCGAAGATTGATGATCTACTAAGGCACAGTTTAGGTAGCCCATTATTACTAATATTCAGTAAAATTTATTTCACTCACCAGAATTATGGACTAGAACATTACGAACAAAAAGTGAGTTAGACTTTTAAAGAATTGTCTCTGATGAAAATAAAGGTGAATCACATTAAATTATAGCCGCCAAAAATGTGTATAACTAAAAATGTTACTTTTTAAACATGAAAAGCCATCTTATGGAGAACCACAAATGCACTTCTGTAAGCTGTTATAATATATGGTCAAGTGTATTTATGACTGTTGTCATAATGTGATGAATTTTGTTTATTATGCCAAGAAACAGATGCAGAACTTGGATGATAGCAGCAGACTTATGATCAAGCAAAGAGAAAGTAGGAAGACAACTCCAGAAGTCCAAACTTCAAATATTATTTACTCCAGTTGCAAATTAGTAACTCCATAATGCTATTCAACTATAAACCATAATTTTATGATTATTTTATATATGTATGGTATACAAAAAGGGAGGTATTTTGTTAGGATATTCATTTCAAAATTATGGAGCCAAGGAATGAAAACAAAATGCGTTTTGCAAGATCTCATCCCTCTTTAATCCTCAGAAAATCACCCTGATCAATATAGAAAGAAAAAATCTCTACCTCGCAACTGCTGGTTACAGTCTCTTGGTTCAAAGCATTGGCAGAATTCTGAAGAGCAGGAAAAAAAATATTTCTAAAAGAGGAGGTGCCTTTGAAACTTTCAGACATAGGTGATAGCTGGAACCATCTCCCCACCCCCCCCCTTTTTTTCAGTCTTCATAATTACAGCACACAACAGCATCACATTAATGATCAGCTATAACATGATTCATTATGTCTACCTACCATGTCATTTATATGTTTTCATCTCCAAATGATCAAATTATTGAAGAAGTTAACTATATCAGAACATATTATATTAGCCTCACATGAATTGCAAGATAGTATTATTATCCTTATTTTACAAATGAACTCACAGATCTTCAACAGGAGATCTGGTCCAAATGATTTGTGTAAGACCACAGGATATTTTCTGTGGAAAAATAGTTCATTTCACAGCCTAAATGATTGCTAGTCACCGGTCATCTGTTTTGGGAATGGAAAAATTGAAACAGTTATATGAAGCTGATTCAATGCTCCTTCCCTCACTTTTTGTATTTGGCATGTAGTAAATAACAGCAATAATGTGTTATAAAGCTAAAGGTACTAAATTTCCCACATGATTTTATGAAAACGTATGAAGCTCCTTTCACAGACTGTTAATGTCTTATAACACACAGGAAGCACAGGAGACACAGTTAAGAATCAAAATCTCGGGACACTTGAGTGAAACTTCTCTGTCATACATAGACACTAGGTCAGGCAATATCTTTGTTTTTCTCCCCCATGCAAGACACCATTCTCTGAAAGACACCAGCTCATCCAGGAATGCTATGACATAGCAGTTAGAGCTTGTTAACTCTGGGAAGAAGAGTATGTTACACCTGAAATATTCATCAAATCTGAGATATCTGCCACCTCTGAAGGAAGATTTCCATGGAAACCTCAATCAGTTCCTACATTTGCTATCCTGCCTGATGAGCAGAAACCCCATCCTTTTGATGGGGTGACCTGTGACATACCTGCTTGGCAGCCGACTATGGATCCCATATATCTTGCCTTGAAAACAGCCCACTATCCCTGTGTTTTCAGAGATGTGCACTCAGGGATCCCAAAGAACTCCCCAGTTAAACTGAAAAACATGTTGATTTCACGGAGCAGTAATATGGTCTGGAGAACTTATTTTACTGGGATCTAATATTTCCAAAAATATTCTTGTTCATAATTTTCATAATTGTTTTGTGTGGTAAGTTTAGAAAACTTTTATTCCCATTCACACAAAAACCATTCTAATAGATCATAAATTTGAAATAGGTTGTTCATGAATTTTCAGCTCAATGAAAGCAATCTATAGACTCCCATTCAGATCAGTAAAAATTACACACACGTATTAGTGTACAGTTGCTCATAAGCAACATTAGAAAATCATGTTTGTAGCCAAGGAATAACTTTACAAAAGATCTGACAGAGTCTAGCACAGATGTTAATTGTTTGTTGGTGCTAAATTTAAATGAGCAATTAAAACTTTATGTATATTGTTATCATATGCCCACCTAATTGGCAGAATACTGTTTATCTTCTATCTGTGTGCATTGTTTTTACATAATGCTTTATTACAGTAATAAAATAGCATTCAAATATCCTTTAGAAGGACACTATAATAAAAATTCTTGAATAGCTTACTAAAATCTTAATGCATAAATCTAAACCAATAATCTTAAATAATATGTATTACAGCTAACATCACTGTTTTGTACATTTTCTATAATGCATGCTACATACTTTGTATAACAAATGGGTTAATGTCTACATTTGTTTATGATCAGCTTCTTTGTAATCAAGTTTTCTTTGAGTGACACAGTACTGCTAACAAGAGGACTTATAATTACAGATAGGTTAGTTTCAGAGGAGCTGAATAATAACTTTCTTGAAAAACCTTGCTTTAGTCATCACAAGACTGTGAATTTGGTTAGTGTTTACCGAATAGTTTTTATCAGAAAAAAAGTTTCCCAAGACTGGAAAGGTTTTCTCCCTTTTCTTCTGATAGTTTAGTTTACAGAAGTACCCATACAGGAGACAGAAAATCTACATTCAATTCTCTCTACTTTGCAAGAGTACTTGAACACCAGTCTAGAACTCTCATGAAAGTAAAAGTCATATTGGATATCCTGGAGCAGATGCAGATGGAGTCTCTTCTCTTGACCATGTTACATTATGTTTAAATAATTAGGTATTACCTTAAGCACGTACTACATACTTGCCAGTAACCAGACTGTAGGATCATTCCTTCTCTCATCTGTTTTGCCTAAAGTATTTAATTCAGAACAGAATAGTTGCCAAAAGAAAGAATGAGAGAAAGACTTGGCAGAACTCTTTACTGCTCAGCTGTTGACTTTACTGACACCTGGGGGGAAAATATCCACAAATATAAAACTAAATTCATCCTATGAACAATTGTGCAAACCAGAAAGAAAACAAAGTCCTCTGAAGAGCCTTTGCTAAGTTTTTCTAAATTTGATTTGTTGAGCATATGGCATAGAGCTTAGTAGTTACAGATAGTTACACAATCACGAAACAACAGTGTATTTGACTTCACAGTTCTACCTTGCTGTTCACAATAATTTTTGAAGACTGAAGTTTTAGAAGCCATTCTAGAAGACATTCACTACTGACCCTTCGAACCATTTCGTGTTTTCATTCTACCTTAAAATCTGTTAAGATCTTTTTGTTATCAACAGGAAAAGAGGAACAAGATTTTTTTTTCTGATTCATTTTGAAGAAAGCAGAACGTTCAGCAGCCCAGCACCACGCCACCAGCGGTGCCTGCCCTGCACAGCTGCTGCATCCTGGGATCATCGCTGTTATCTCTGAATCCACTCTTCCATGCAGTAGGCACATGCACCAAATGTTTCTAAACTGCCTGATGAACTCCCCATAGACCCTACATAGGCTACATGGGAGAGACATGATATGAGATAGGCTGTATCTACTGATGTGAAGCACATTGGTCTCACCAGTGAAAAGAAACAAGAACTTCCAGTAAGAGGTTCATACCGTCCTAAGAATTATGAGTAAAAATCACTAATGGAAAAATTAGCAGGAAGAATGTATGAAGCTAGACTTTTTAATATTTATCTTTACATGGACAAAGGCAAGTAGTTTATGCATTTTTGATACTTATTTCCTTGAATATATATCTGTCTTATGATTCATGCTTTCCAACCTACTGCAGCACAAACTTTGTCTTTTCACACTGGTGCAGTCAAGTGTTTTTCCTTATATGTAGAGCTTTCTCTCCTTTTAGATCAGGTTTAGTTGCAACTATAATTAACATTGATCTGTGAAAGCGAGCTGTAACTGTTGCCTGGATATCACCTGACAAATAGGGCATAACGAAGAAAATGGGGAAATTACAAAAGAATTTAAGAGGGCAGAGAACTTTACTTTCAAGGTGTTCTTCAGATAGGCAGCAGTTCTTTAGCAGTGGGAATATGGGGAGAACCTTAATTACCAGGATGAGATGACCTGCTGTTATTTTATTTTATTGCTAAAAGGAAGTTTCTTCAAAAAACATCACTTTGCCCATACTAGCATGTGGCTACAGCTAGAACCCAGCAGTTTAAATGCACAGAACATTACCCACTAATAAGGAAAGCAGGCTTCTATTTAATGCTGCACCCAGCTGAGCCCACAGGAAAAATATTAGCTAGGAAGACCATCTTTTCCCAGATTAAAATTTTGGGAAAATGACTGGATTAAATTCTCCAATTATTGTGGAGTCTGTGAATGCAAAAAAAGAGGGAGATGAATAAACAAAAGTAAGATATGCATATCGGTCACCAGTTAGATCTCACCTAAAGGGAATGAACTGATGACAACAACTGCATCCCATTGTACAATATACAAATTCCTTGTCTTAACATTTTCGGAACTCCTAGCTTTTGGTTAGGTTTCCTATTTACATGATGTCCAGAATCAATCCTGTATGGTTCCTATCTGGCAGTATGATAGCAGAATAGCAGAACTGCATGCATTTTCAGTAATTCTGTTTTTAGACACTTTGTTTAAAATATTTAATATAGTATATTTATACTACACTGTACAATGAGTTACTTTAATCTTTAGGTTAAAAATCAAATTATATATTAATTAGATTATGGACAACCATAATAAACCCAATGGACTCAGAATGGCCTAACAGACTCAAACAAATTATGTGACTGATTAGATACCAGCCATAACACTGACAGTAGGTGATCATTCTGCAACATTTCCATCATTGTGTAGGATTTATGACTGCATTACCATTAAATCCTCAGAATTGTTGTTAATGCCAATAATACACACCAAATCAGGTATTATTTTGCTGTGAGCTATTGTGACAATAATTCATTCTGAAGCTAACTACATCCTCACAGTGAAGTTACTTGCACAGTGGTAATTTTCCCAGTAAGATCATGTTCTTTCTACACACCCAAGCTCTATGCAGTAAAAGCAGCTTTAATGTTTTCATGGTGTATTATTCTCACTGAAGGGGTGTGATACTTCAGACAGCATTCCACGCTCCCACAGCCTCAGCATTATTTGCAACATTAACCGAATTTCTGCACTTATGTACCTCCCTCCCCTCCATCTCTATTCCCTAACTGGGAAAAAATAGACTCAGCCACAGAAACAGTGATGCAACAGCCAGTACATTTCAAAGAGCAAAAATGAAATCCAATTGTGTCATGGGAATGAAGCTACTCTTTCTTGATTATAGCCTGCCTGTAACATCTCACCCCTGGCCTCTCCATCTTCTGGGAATAATGTTTATGTATTTATCATGTATATCTAAATTATCTGTTGAGATGGGACTCAAAGGAAAGGCAAGGAAAAATCAGCTGTCTGATAATAATGAACTTGTTTTATAACATTAGACTCCAAAAATTACTGTTTTTATACCATGCAACACTGAGGAACACTAATAAGACTGAAGACTCCTAAAGCACAAAAAAGCTTCCTGACAAGCTATGCTTACTCTGGAAGCAGTTCTAACACAGGGACTTCCCAAGTGACCATGGTCTTCTAGATTGAAAATCACCATGACAAAGCTTGGAGCAGCCTCACCATAACAAGGCTTTTGATTTCCACAGAATGGGGGGCTTTTAAGCTTAAGAACTAGAGGTGGTATCCAGGTGCGTAGCAAGGAACCCACAGACTTAAGAAGTTCCCTTCAAGGCTCTAGCTTTGAACTTCAAGGTTCTGCCTGGTTTTCTCTTCAGCAGTGCAGGCATGTAAGAAACACTACCAGGCATATCCTGTATATTAGGTTTCACTGGAGTTACAGACCCTGACAGCCTCAGCGGCCACATGAAACTAGTAGGAAAAAATGATTCTGTAGTTTCACATTATGCTTTTTTTTTCTCTCCTGCCCAGCAATGATGGTGCTCTTTCATTCATATGAGAAGTTCTTGTGAACTCTAATCTAAGGAACACAAACTGTACTGTATTTTGTAAAAAGTCACAAGGATTCACATTCACAAGGGCTTCTCAAAATGGAAATACATTTTTGTGACAGAATTATTTTTGTCTTTTTTTTAATCACACCAGGTGACTACTCGGTGTATGTTAATTCTACTTTTTTTTTTTTCCCTTTATGGATAACTACTTTGGACTGAGAATAGCTTAATTCAAAAATGCAACAACATGAAGTTTCTTATTTTAAATGGAAGCTAGAGCTAAAACTGTGAAACAAAGTCAAATACTCTTAGAAGTGAAGGTGCAGTAAAATAAACAATACTGCTAATTCCTCACTACATGCTAAACACTGTAAATCATTTAAGATATTTTTCCCCTAATGGAAACATTTAATTCAAAATAGTATTTTCAGATGACTGATAATCTTCTGTAGAATTTAATATAATTCTGTAGAACAGAGAAATTACAAAAGGGATTTAATTTTCTAATTGTAGAGGTTTATGCAATCATTTATTTGGAAAACTATTAGCTTATTCTTACCATATGCTCTAGGATTCTTTCACAGTGGATCTCTTTCTAAGTCACTTCTTTGTCTGAAATTCTTTTTAAGACCTGTTTGTGACATACATGCTTAAAGTTCACTGTGTAAAAGCAAACAATGATTTAAGGAACATGCTGGTATATCAACTGAGCTGAAGACAAACAAAGAATTCAGACATCTAACCTAAATTTCAGTGCATATATGCCTTTATATTGTACTTCTTGTATGGTTAAAGTTATATAAATTTACTCTTTATTTTAGCTTAGAAATGCATTGTTAAACCACATCAAAGCCCCACATGGACATTATGATTCAATATAAATCTAGCTCATATCAATGTGATTTAGTTTGATTTCAGTAAAATCAATATTGTAAATCTGTCTTAAATATAGCAGGGCTTTGCAAATGTTTAACAAAATTCTTTTAAAATAACTTCCCGTCAAGCTAACATGACTTCTGAATACAGTCAAGGCTAAGTAAAGATGTTTGGAACTACTAAGGGTAATTCACAGGGTTTTAATGAGAGCTGTGAGAAGAAAATCTAGTCAGATTCAAGATTTGCAGCCACAGGCAATAAAAAAGCAAAGGAGAAATAACTGATGGCATAATAGCATCAGCTCTGATACCAGTGTGTGCTTCTTTCTGTGTGCAGTGATTCAGCATATGACTTAGGGAGAGCAGGCTTAGCAAAGGAGCCTATGCAAAGGGAGAATCACCTCTAGTTATCCTTGCACTGAAATGTCAGAATCCACCTTCTGCTACTCCCTCCCCCCCACATCACAGGAGGGGAAAGAAAATCAAAAGCACACAAAAAGCTAGGCTAATACATTCACTGAGATATTGGGAAGATCTGAAAAGCTTTTATCTGTTCAGAACCATCATTGAGAAAATCCATATGGCTCCATTTGAGGAAGGGCAGGGAGAACAAACTATATGCAGTAGTTACAGTGATATTTATAAAAAAAAAGTGGTTCTACAACTGTTCAAGAGGAAAGTAATGCAGCATGTCTAAGCCATTCAGGCACAGCATATTCTACTGGAGTATCAAGAATAAACATTAGCAGCTGCTCAGCTGGGATGCCTGGTCTGGGAGTAGTGTAGTGTCCAAAGTGGTTAAGCCACAAAGTCTAGCAGTAATTGAACTGTAACATGATTGTTACTTGTGCTTAGAGCTGAGGGCAGAGTGGAAAATACAGAAACAAGTTCTGTCTCTGTGATTCTGCACCATTTAGAGCTCTTATTCAGTAGCTTCAATCATGAACCATTTTTCAGCAGAAGATTGACAGATTCCCCATTGCCAAGAAGGGTGGAGAAACAGCTGCAGCAACTCAATCCCCCTTCCACCACCATCTCTCCCAGGCCTGGAGGCACCAATGGTGAGTTTGCATTTTGTCAGGGATCTTCTCTGCCAACAGTTTGTAGTTGTATCACACCCACTTTATGACCATCTGAGTGGCACAGAGAGACCATATCGAGGTCACAGAATATGGCCCACAATCTCTAAATTTTTCCAGGTTGTCAGCTGGTTTGACTTGATAAAGCTCCACTGATACATTTTAAACTGCTACAAAAACACTGTCTTTGCTAGTTCACAGTTTCAGAATTGTTCATAAAGAACTGACTCTTTCCAAAATCTGGTTCTTCAGTTCTGCTGCACAACACTTTTAATAACTCTGGGGAGACTTCTTTGAAAGCTTGACTTTATACTGGTGTTTCTGATGCGACAACTCTTGACTTAAGTCAGGATTCCTTTTGCACCTAATATTTATTATACAATAATTCATCCACTAATACTCTGTGATTAGAGATATATGAATATCTACAACTCTTTGCCATGAGTTCCAACACAGAACTTTAAAAAGATAAATGTATAAGTTAAATTACCCAAAATTTAGCTGAACAGTCCCACTAAAAGAAAAGCTAAAGGTGTAATCATGTAAAAGATGTAAACCTGTAAATCATGCTACAAAATACAGTCTTTTAAAGAGTGATATACTGTACTATCCTAAGTTTTAGGTATTTGGAATCTTTTTTAACTTTCACAACCTTCAAAAAAGACACATTCATTCACACAAATTAATAGGTCTTATTGTTCTCTTTCTCAGACTATCCTGAATATACCTCAGTCCATAGTGCACATAATTTCCCATGAAGAGATCTCACCATAGCTCACTGTAGCTCATTTACTGTTAATCATTAGTTTCTAGAGTAACAGTATATTAATAACAAAGTACACATAAATAGTATGTTTTCCTTCCAGGAAATTAAAATTACATTCTGCATTATATAGGACATGCAAGTTTAAAATTGTAATTTCTACATGCAGTAAATTTGTTTGGGGTTTGTTTGTTTGTTTGTTTGTTTTACTGTTTTTCTAATAAGCTTCTTTCCCAGGCAGATCAAATCGATGAGGCATGTTTTTCTCAGTACGGTATAAGATTTCCTTTTCCATTTTGGAATTCAACTAACGGAGGAACTGTGACCATGTGAGATTTTTTCATCCAATAGCGTTACATTTCTTCAACAAAACACATTTAAGGTGTGACTAGAAGGAGCTGCACTTTGATAGAATGGAAGCAGTCTATGTGGAATTTTAGGTGTCTGTTGCTGGCCCAGATGTCCATCTTCTGGTAGTCACACCAAGACGTTACATATGGGAATCTTTCTTTAAACAGACCTCTCACACTGTTCTGCAAATCCTTTGTCTGAACACTTGGAGAAATGATTTTACAAAAGATACCACATGTAGTTCAGATTTAGAAAAGCTATTAGAGACTTGGAATATAAAGTCTCATAGTAAAGTGCCTACCCAGAAGGAAACATTGTTCCTATATAAAGAAAAAGATTGACTGTACCTTTACAAAAATATATGCTCACACAAAACGACAGTATAAGGAAAAGGAGATTTAAAGCCAGTTTTTTCCTGTGTTGCTGAAAGGCTGAGCAGCACCTTTTTAAATACTTCATGGTTTGGTTTGGTTTGGTTCCTTGCATGACATTTTACAAGCATTTTCATGAACCCCTAGCATGTAAGTAGTATAAAAAAATTCCTAACATATTCGGTATTTAAAATTTCCTCCGTAATTAGCCAGCAAATCATATGTTACTTGACTGGACCTTAACCTTTACATACAAGAGAATTAGTGCCCAAAACAAGCACTGGGATTAAATTATCTAAAAAAGATAATAGTGCCTCTTTGAGGTCATAACAATGATCAGCTGTAATTTACAGCCTCCCAGCTGAGCTCTAGTTAGCTTCTAGCTCAAAACAAGTCAAACAACTGAACTTAGCCTAACTTTAACTATGGCTGTAGATGTCTCAATCTAATCATTTTGGTTTCACACTAAAACAGATTAAGAGCAATCATTTCATCAGTAATAGCTGAGCACCTCTTTAGGAAATAAACATCTTTCACCAAGAGTGTTTCAGAATTAGAGTAACAGGATACAGTGTAATCAGTGGGTTTAGTGAGCTTTTGGTTTCACTGAATGACAAGTGGCTTTGACAAATGCAAATACACTACTATTTACATCAGAATAATTAAATTAGGTTGGAGCCATCCTAAGAATTTCTGACCCTGTAAACTCCTATACTGAGTATAAAGATGTGTGAGTTAGCAAAGTTATGATTATTTGATTGCTAACTAGTTTGTTGTTGAACCAGCGAAACAGAAAAGCCAAAGCAAGGATACTTAAAGTCCATGTGAAATTGCTGCAAAATCTGCTATCAAATGTTTTTAGTTGGTTTACTGTTGGTATAATTAACATTGAAGTTTTTCATATAAGGAGATCTTTTCAAGATACTGTAATGTAGTTTGGATTCTTTGTTCCTTGCAATAATTATAAAATTGCCAGGACAGAAAATAGCATTCCCCACTCAACCTCTTCTCCATGCCTCAGGACCATAAAACAAACAAAAAACCAAAACAACGTACTAGCTGAAATGCACAGTAACCAGACAGTGCTCTCCACTATATGCAAGTTCTGTGGAGGAATCCAAAGATTGTCAGGTAAGCCTAACCAGAAATTTAAATATTTTATTTCAACTGCCTTTGTCTGCAAAGATTGGCTGGAAATCTCAGAAAAGCAACTCTACACAGCAGAAAGCAATAATACCTAAAGATTTTGAGTAATTTCTCTCTGTTATGGCCCCTTACCACTAATGGAAGTAGTTAGGACAGCATGGAATAAGTACTGGCAAACAGGACCTCTGTCCCATAATTCCTAGTGGAGGCAATCTGGAGGACAGCAAGAAGAAAAGTGCTAGCAGAAAAGTGCACCAGGGGAGGCAAAATTCTTTCCGCTGCTGTTATATATTAAAGGTACAGAAAAGTGGTCAGTGAATAAGGAGAGCAACTTAATTGTGCCACCACCCGAAGTGGCAAATTTTAGCAACAATTCTCAAATGTAGCAATATCTAAACAAAAATCTCTGCATACTATGAAAATGTTAATGATGGGACACTTAGTAGAGGTAATTATATTTTTATGACAGCACCTGCCTAGTCTRGATATTAATATATGTTTGCATTACCCCAAATTTCATTTCATTAAAGAAATTTCATTTCATTTCATAAAGAAATTAGTACAAGTACAACTTTATCAATTATCTAAGTGTACCATCAACTGAATATCTTCATATTTTTCTTTTCAATACTTTCACATTAGATGTTACACTTTCTTAATAGAGTTTATGTATACTTCAGACATCAACATTCATCTCCAACTTTTCATCAAATTAAAATTGCACACCATTCTGCTTTTCGTCAGTCTTTTAATTGGCAAAGGTTGTCAGCTTTCACATAGTAATAGATTTGAGTACATGCCAAATGCATATGATACATTCACTGACTTGGCAGGAACAGCGTTGCATTTCTTGAAGCCCAGACCAGTTTTTGGAGTTGATAATTGAGTCTTGGATACCAATGCCTAAATTTTCTTTAGTGTCTGTTATTCAACAATAAATTTACAGGACTGAGCACAACAGGTTCATACTGCATGAATGTTCTCAAAATTGCTGGTTGGGAATTTGCATGGCTGGTGCATGGCAGAGTCCTTGCATGGCTGAGGCTGGCTGGAGTCAATTTCGTCCTTTGGCTCATAGATGAGTTGAAAARTTAATTCATTGATATCATCTCTTCCTTTTTTACAAGTATACAGATGACATGAACTTCAATAATCATTTAGAATAGCTCTGGCAAAAGCTCCCACCTTTTCGGAAAAGAAGTCTGTTGGTATGCAAAGAGAGTACAGTCAAGTTCTCATCTTTCTCTAACCTGAAAAAATCTCAAGTGTCACACACTAAAATCATACACAGGCTATCAGTCCTATAGGGATTGTCCTATTTTACTAAGATGATGAAACCGATCTGAATTTGTATTTCAGATATACTGGGCAAAATACCCCATTGTGAACCTGAATTCAATCACACAGCTATCAGCATCTTCAGCAAGCTTTGTGATTGTTTTGTATCTACTATTTGAGGCATGAAAAATATTCAAAAACAACATACCTTTTTCTCCTTATGAGACAATTTGACAAGCTAAATTTCCTCATAGCAGATTAGCTTACTATCTAATTACTAACTTCTGAAATTTTCAGTTCCTTCTCCTCCATTCTTTGTGCAAGAATTTTCAGGCTTGACTTCACAGATGACTTCACAGAAATGTTCTCCTTTCTTCATTTCAAAAATATAGCTGCATATTCTGTCCCACACCATTTAGCACTATCTCTTGGTAACAAGCACTACAAAAATATCTAAAATTGCCTGCACCTTTGGGTTGTATAAGACTGGAGTTAGGCAGTTGTATAAAAACTGAAGGACATGATACATTTGTTTTAGGTCTGTTTTCAATATCCACTGACAACATGATTGAAGTTAAATCCCATTGTAACTTTTGAAATCCAAGAGTCTTTAGCCCATAAGTGCAACTTTTTCCCCCCCTCATTTCTGCAGGGGTTTGGTTGCCTGGGCACAGGGCTAGATTTTGGTGTAGCTGAATGGCCTCAAGTCAGACAGCTGTGTGAAGAAGAGCTGAGTGAGGAAGAGCTGTGAAAGGTGGGACCTGGCCCCCCTCTGCTTCAGCCCCTTGGCCTGGGCCTCAGCTGTGCTACTGCAATGCCTGAGCCTTGCAGGTCCAAACTGGACCCTGAGCTGCTGGCTTGCCTCCCTGGATTGACCAGCCTCRCGACGACAGACTTGTGCGCTGACCATGGGTATGCCAGACCTGCTCCACTCGCTGTGCCCAGGTGCTGTGGGGCCCGAACTGCCCGGCGGTCACATTGCCAGCCCTGCCTGTCTCATTGTCACCCTCAGCTCCTGTCTCCTCCTCCTCTCCGGAGCAGCCCGCCGTTGCTGTGCCTGGACACTTGTTGGCTGTTTCCTCAGCCGTCAACCTACTAGGATTGAATCCATACCACTCTTAGATGAATCCTCAAGGAAGAGAGCTCCATCTTTCAGATGAGTGCGGTTTCTGCTCAAGGCAGAAAGGAATTCAGGAAAACACTGTTGAATTTATACAGTTCATCTGATTCCCTTTCTGGGAGGTACATACTTATCCCAAAAAAAAGGGCCACTAGCACAAGAAATCCAAACTGCGGTTAGGTAGTTTTAGCTATTAACTCTTCAGTAACAAGAGGTACACTACAAAAAATGCCCAACTTATTAAAAAAAGCAAAGGTCTTGGCAGACATTAACTGACACATTACTGATGCACTTCAATACCTCTCCCAAATGGGCAACATCAGCAGCATAGTTATCCTGTAACCAAATATCCTTTCTGTCTACAAAATATCTCCTATGATTTTGTTGAACCAAACTGATTAGTGGTTATGCTGAAGATTCAAACTGAGAAACCATCTTGGAAAAGCTATGCATGTGCAAAAGTTCTCACACAAGAACTATCCAAAGCAGTGCTGGTAACATTACCTACATTAAACTCCAATGCAGAGTGGGAACTGGTAACTTAAATATACCTTAGGGTCACCACTCTTCATTGCTCTACGTTTCCTGAGAGCTAATACACAGAACACAGCTTTTACTTTAGTTCCTGTAAAATGTCCATGAGCAGGGTGATTTGGATGCTCTCTTTCATTGAAGAGCTACTGAAATATGGTTTGCCAACTACAGACTGTACTATTAAAAAAAAACACTGAAAGAAGTCAGTAATTATCTGCAATATGAGGCTAAAAAAGAAAAGAGATGTATTTCTATAGAAAAATAACAGGTCACCCAGAAGTTTTTGTATTTATTAAAAGTTATTTCCAAGGTTTAATTCTTTAATGAAGTCTTAAACTCTGACAAGTGGTGAAGTAGAACTTTGCAACCATTTCAAACACAGTACCTCCTGAAATAAGTTACCTTCAAATAGAATATCTAGTAAAAAACTATGTGTTTTATTACTGCTGCTGTGGCTGGTAAGTGACTTACTGGAGAGTGGAAAATGACAGTACCCCACAGAAGTAGAATATGCATAAAATTGATGGCACTGAAACATTTCATGGGCCCATTTTCTATAATGTAGAGATTTAGATGTAAAGTCAAAATACAAATTACCTCCTCCAGTGAAGTTGCAGAGAGAAGACACTATGAGAGAATCATTGCTAAAGGAGGAAAACATGGGGTTCATTAGTGCAGAATTCAAAATATGCTTTAAAAAGTGACAGATTTTTTTTCTGCTTCTTTTTTTAATACAGACAATTCAGATGTCTTCAAATGCGAGGGACTGATTTTTCCCTCTCCACTGAGCTTACTAAACTCCACTAAACTAAACTACCTATAGGGGTAGTTTTCACTCAGTATGTGAATTCCCATTAAAGTTTACAAGAGTTACGCACATGCATCAAGGACAGAAGAGATTTCTTTGATCTTATGTCTATACATTCCCACCAGAGAGACTGCAAGACCAGGTGGGGATAAACTTTTCATCTTCTGTAGTTTTTTCTCTGAATCCTAAGTGTAGCAAATGCAAAGATACTTACATGAAGGAAAGAAGAAACCGCTGATAAATGAAAGCAAGAAAGTTCAATGTCTTGCTAGTAAGGCTGAGTTAATAATAGATTTCTTTTAGATTAATAATAGACTAACAATCTAGTTACAAAATGTTTGGTATTTTTTTCCTGAGAAATAAAGCCTTCCAAAATATTTTTGTTTCTGACATTTTTCAGCAACATTTTTCATCATGGGTTTATTTAATTGTTTTGGTCAAACTGAAACTGTATTCCTTGAAGAATAAAATGCTCAACCACAAATTCTGCACTGCTTCATTTATTGACAAAATGTATACACAAAATAAAATAAAACACAGTGCACTGAAATACAGCAAAGCTGCGTTCAAGGAACTTTGATAATTTAGAACAAAAAATAGTATAATATATGGCTGCTTTGCATTGTTTTAACTACTTTATTGTTGTTAAGAAAAAAAATGATGCTGGTGGATTACCAGCCAAAAAAATCAGAGACTATAAACCAAAAACCTCGAAGAGACAAATAACTCTGTATGTGTGTATATGTACAATCTAGCCCAAATGAGCCGAGTATCAGTTATGTTAGCTGCATATATAGCAATATGAGGAAGTGAGGGGGATTTAAGATGAAATCCAATAACAAAGAGGGTACAGAGAAACAATGTCCCCACTTTTCCCCTCGAACTGGGCAATTCTAAAACATGACTGTGCCAAGACAGTTCTGCCAGGATTATGTCTGCTACTTTCTATCATTACAGGGAATGTGATCACCTTTTCTCCAAAGACTGAAAGAGGTATCTTGCATGTATGTTTGCTTTTCTAAACCAGACTGGAGGAGACAGTCCTCTTTCAAAGGAAAAACCAAGCAAGAAAAACATGAGTCGTGAAGAACAAGGGTATWGCATCAGGTACCACCTTTATGGTAGGAGAACAATAAGAAGTGACAAAGTGAAAGACTGTCATAAAGAACGTGTGGGATTTACATTAGTGTGAGGACATGCACCATACCATGGGCTTTCATTTAGCATTACTACTTAAAGATCCAGCTCAGCCTCTCACTAATTTGAATTTAGAAATTAGAATAGGACTGTAAAGGACTTTTGGGGCAAACTGCCTCAAAACAAAGTTGTTCAGAGGTATCAATCTTGCACAAGAATTTCTGATGTCATGCTATCATCTTGAAAATCAAGATGAGTAAAAATAAGGTAAGATAAGCAATAATATCAGAGTCCAATCCTTCTAAAAAAAAAAAAGAATATATATATATATATGAACAAATGAACAAATGTTCAAAACATTGTAAACTTCATTAAAAGCTCATTTAAATTATTTTGCAAGTAGTAATACATTACCTAACACCTGAGGTACTGGACAAGCAATTTTATTATGCTGGTGTCAGGACAGAGAAGCAGAAAGGAATTTAAAAATTACCAATGCATACCAATCCGTCTGCTCTGTTTCTTGGATTTGAACTTCTGGGGGTGCTGCTATATGCTATTTTCAGCTGACATTCCAGCATTCACATTATGTACATGACAGCCAGGACTGAGGCCTTTCACCTGCCATTTCTTTAAGACATAGGTGTTACAAGTTTTTGCCAGGTAAGCAACAGAACATAAAATACATTACATGCTTAATGCATTTACATAGTTTATTACTCGAGGGTTTACTGTTTACCTTGATTGATTAAGCCACGATGAGTTAACAGTGTATTTACTTTTATAATTTTCCTGTCTGAGACTAAGCAAATGACTGTTGTGACTGCTTTGCCTCAGCAGAAGAGTCCAAGCTTTTAATTTCTGATGAGTTAAGAAGGGTCTGCTCAAACATAAAAAAAAAAAAAGAAAAAAAAATTGAAACACTAAGTTTCCCTTTATCATAGTGTTAGTTTGGCAGTTTTCTGCTTTGTTAACTGCATATGAATCTACATGTAACACCAGTTTCTCAACTGGTATTACACCAACTGGGARGAGGTATGGGTTTTTTTCCTGCATATGAGTGACAGCTCTTGCAATTCAGTCAGAAGGTGACAGAATATCCTAAATTAATGATTGTAGGATATTGTATTTAAAAAAGTAAGACTCCAGACATGCTATGCACTGCTCTCCTCTCTTCTTGAGCAACATTTTACAAAAGCCATGGAGTTGGCTGATCTTGGAAGCTGTCAAATTCAATAGTAAATGTTATCAAATCAAAGTTGATGGCTGAAGAAAGTGAGACACACAATATAGTAATGCTCAGCCTTTAGAGTGAGCTGTATGAGATGGAAAAGTTATCTGGACAGCTACATTGTGACTCTCAAATGATTAAAAGGTGATCATCTTCAGTTTTGTCAGAAACAGTAATGCATTTATGTCCTCCTCTTTAGGCTCTTCTTCCCCTACTATTCACCAGTCCCTCTTTCTACTCGAGTACAGCCTTTTTGATGCAACAAAATTGTTTTGCCTATGTGATTTGCATGAGATCCCCAAACTACTCTAGCAGATTTGGATTGTGACCAACAGTTTATTAAAGGACAAAAGTATGTAACTAACTAACACAAAATCAGAAAGTTTTGCTTCATTACGTGCATAGAGGAAATTCATAAAAACAAAATTTATTTGAAAATAAATTCTTTTGCTTTTTAAAATGTTTTTCTAAACTGCTTTTTACTGTCAACACAAGGAGCCCGATTACAATCAGCAAGAATGTTATTTACATTCTTGTAAATCAACATTAATGGAACTACTTCCGTGCACTGCTGAAAATAGGAGCTGCTAACTTGCTGGTTCTTGTAAATTCCTTCACTTATTCCTGCTATAGTTTTTTCTAAAAGTAGATTAAGGAAATGAACAATTTTTGCACAGACTTTTAAGCTCATCTATTCATTCTCATAATTACTGATCAACACAACAGAAAATGAAAATCCAGGTTACAGAGTAGCCTTTGTTGAAAGCAGGTTTCTAACTTTAGCCAAACATATTTTAATACAAAAAAAAAAAAGGAAGCAGTAGTATGTCAGTGGTGGTTTATGTAATAATCAAGATAAGTGTTGCTTTCTGTGAAGGACAACCGGCTTAAGGAAAGATTGTCAGGACTACATTACTTCTTAGCAACCTCAGTGAGAGAAGGGTTAGGTTGCAGATTTTATTCCAATTCAGGGTACTTAACCAAAACCTTCCAGAGAAGTAGCAGGTATATCAAATGGATAATCTTCTGTAGAAAACACAAACAACTTTAAAACATTATTTAGCAAGTTTTAACTACGAAGCAAACACAGAGAAAAAAGAATTGGTGTTCTTAATATTTCTGAATATGTGATATAATGGACACATAAAGAGGTCAAAGATAGAAGTTTTATGTGAAACTTGGGACGTATCTTATAAAACAACAGCAAAACTTTAGATTTGCTAGATTATTCTCTTGTCTCTGGTTCAGTATAGAGACTCTTATGTTCAGTACTCACTGAGATAAGAACATGGCATTTTCTGTCATTGTGCAGTTCCTCAAAAATATACTGCTACACTTTCTTTTACAAAAATATTAGTTATTTTTAGAAGTAGTAGCATACTGATTTGTTGAATTAAATACTGAAAAGTAATGCAATAACTTATTTTTAATCAAAAAGAATTATTTTATTTGTATTATTTTTATACTTAATAAAACATTTTAAAGATTTATTTTTGTATTGRTCTACAATAATCTACTGGTAGAGAGTTCAACTCCAGGAACTGACACTGGAAAGAAACTGCGAAAGAGAAGCTATTGCTTTCTTCCCCCCCCMAAAAAAAAACCTTACTGACTGAAACACATTCAATTCTACTTAATTTTACTAAAATAGGGAGCAAAGTTTCTTTCCAAATATCCTATTGAAACATGATCTTGTGCTTGTTATTTTATTTACTTACAAATTAGTAGGAGATGTTTACTTTGAGAGTAGCTTCCAGTCACTTAATTCTCCTCAGAATTATTTATTTGAATTATTATTATTTATTGCATTAAAATCATATTTTGGAGATTCATTCACTTAGAAGGATGAGGAATAAAGAGAAGGTCTAAGCTGAATATGATTTTGAAACTTTGAAAATATGGGTATGACTTACAATCCTCTTTTCTGTGTGTCACCCAAAGCAGGGATGATTATGTAGAAAGGCACACTAAAGTGGCTAATGTGCCTGGAATTCCAAACCACTAGGGAAAAAATTCCTACATTTGAATTATTGTTAGTTTATGGTGATTCAGATTGGGATCAGTGACAACTAAGGGTTCCCATTTAGTTATAGTTAAAATATTTGTTTAAATTAAAATACAATCACATAATGTGAAAAAAATTCTATTTCCAAAGATTCTGTAGTCATCTCTGTTTTCTCCAGCAAGGTTTTACTGTAGATAAATTAAGAGAAGAAAAGGGGAAAGACTGTCAGGCCATTTTACAACACTAGATTAATATTAAGAGGCTCAAATGGATATCGCCGTCTTCTTCAGCAAAACTCATAAGAGTCACAGAAAATCATGCATTGTGTCAAATCTTCAAACASTGGCAGAAGTAGAAGCAGGAATAGACATAAATTAATCATACCAAGAATCTCCTCTTACTGTAAAAACATTATGAAAAGGATTTGACTCTCATCTAAAATAAATTGATAATTTGTATAAAGTGTTAAAAAGCACCATCCTTCAAAAAAAATCTCTAACTGCATTTGGTATAAATACTAACAACATTTGATACAAATTACATTAACATATATGTTTCCCTTCAAGACTTGACTATACTGAAGATAATAAAGGAGATGGCAGGGAAGTGAAATTTAAATTAGAATTTTTCTACAGTTTCACAGTATAAGTATATATGTATATATACTTATATATACATATAAGTATATATAATAGTATGTATATAGTTATATGTATTTAAATATCATGTATATAATGTATATATTATGTATATAATAGTATGTGTATATACTTATATACATACATACATATACATATACATACATACACACACACATATAAGTATATAAGTATATATAATAAGTATTGCACCCACAGACTTCTGGTCCTTTCAGCAGTTTGTTACATTTCTCTTCAGTTAGCTGTAAATTTGAGATGCAGAATTCAGAAGGATAATCATGTCCAGGCAAAATATTCCAATAAYGATTTAAAAAAATCACCAGTTCATAACTTTAATCTTGTGACAAACAATAACAATTTTACTAGTTTGTTCAGGACCATGTTATGTTGCGTAGGTGGTGTGGGTGGACAGCCTGCTTCCTGCACCCTGTATCAAACAGCACCCCCCACAGAGCAGAAGACAAGAGCTACGTTCTTCCTGCCATGCTCAGTTACTCCTTAGGGGGAAAGCAGAGCATGACATGAATTAAAAAAGCAGGAAGTAAAAACTCAGGAAGGAAGAAGCTCACATATATAGCAAAGAAGCAGACAGAAAGAAAGAGGTCATTGGGACATAAGGAATTGGAGTCTGCCACAACTCAAAAGTCAGTAAGATTGAGCATATACCTGTGAGAAGGAATGGGTACAAGGACATAGCTAGGAGAKATTTACTTACAAAGTCTTTATATTGCTGTTTGGTCTCACCTTGAGTTCTCTTTCTAGAAGTACTTTAAAAGTGAACTTTTTTAGAAGTATTACTCATTCTTGCTTCTGTTCTAAGAAAACCTCGCTTTTGTGGGTAAGAGCCCTTTTGTGCTCTTTTCAGTACTAATTGGTTAAAAAAAAAAAAGGCTAAGCTATCCAATTGGCTTTTTGCAAATATCACCCCAAAACTTAACAGTATCCAGAATGTGTGTTTTATCTGGGTTTCCTTGTCCCCAAGATTCCTTTGTTTCTTCTGTTTTTTAATTATAGAGGGAAGAAATACAATCTTTAATACTAAGACAAATGTTATGTTTCTGCCAAAACTACCTTGACACATTTTACTCCAGACTCCAGAAAGCCAGAAGAGAAGGAAATATTTTATAGAAAAATAATCTCATCTCTTTTCAATCTTAAGTCAAATATCATTTGATCAACTTTTAGATATTTACATATAAAAGCAAACATGATTTTTTAATATATTCAAGCAAATGTACTATAAAGGTCAAAGTCAAGAATACTCTGGCTAAGAAGTCATTTATTTTAGTTACATAAATGTTTACCTGACTCACTTTCCATATCTATCAGACTGTAGGCAAGACAGACCTATATTGATCAGGAGAATTTCTTACGGAGAAGAATGATGGAAGTGAAGTTATCATTAATCTCCTTTGTGCTAAGGACGTAATTTACAAGTGTGTTAATTTTTCTGAGAAATTTGTGTGTGAATGTAAAAAAGACGGTGAGGATTTATGGCAGTTACGTTGGACTGCCTGAATTGCCTCTAAAGGCAGTACATTAGAAGATGTAAACAAAAGATTACTATAGCAGAGCTATTTCTTTTTTGCTGGAAGCCCAGGAGAATTAAGTTTCTTAAGAAAAGAGATAAAATTAGTAATTAAGCCTTCAATTAACTGATCTATTATTTTAATTAAATATTGGATAGTCAGTCCAGGCAGAGTTGGATGAATGATTTCTAAAGTTTTTGTAGAGTCAATGAAAGGACAAAAAAGGGTTTCCATATTATAAGATTAGAGTTGTCTGGCCTCATTAGAACTTCAGGTATTGCCAGGACTGTTTCAAACCATCTCTGGTTATGTCTACAATGACCTCATACTGCTGCATCAACACGGATGCTCTAGTATGCTCCTTGCCAGCTCCATTAAATCCATATTGTCATTTGGAGAGGCTGGCACAGAGTTATGCTGGCACAGAGTTATCTGTCCTGTGTTAACTTCAGAGAGATCATTAGTGATCATAGTGAAATAGCATTCTTGAAAACAATTGAGAAAGCAGTTTCATGCGACTCAGAACAAAGTATTGACATTCATAACCAGTAATTTTAATTCTCAGCATACAAGAGTAGTATCATAGTTTGATCAAACATCACAGCCTTCCACTAACTCAGCCAGACCCTTGGTCAGTTAGGGACTAGCTCCTAGTTCTGAGACTAAGTTTGTTCCTTGCAATTTTTTGCTTATGCATGCAGTAGGCAGAATTTAGGYAGCTATGGAGGTACAAAGATTTAAACTTTGGATCCAGTAATCCCTGAACATAAAGATACACAGGAATAAAGGAGCAGTAACCAAAAAAACAGAGCTTACTCTGTGTTCAGAAGGCACTGTATGTGTCTTGCTATGCTCTGTTATATACCACTATCTCTGTGTAGGAAAAAAAACATTCCTTGAAGGCACAGTGAACCTAAGTTAATGGTATTAATCATTCCCAAGACCAATCTTGAATTTTAAGTCATTTAAATAGAAATGGGACATTATCTTGCATCCAAGGACTTTATAAACAATATGCAGACAAGAGGTAAGATCTCCTACCCCGAAAGACTCCAGGACTAGAAGCTCTACCTCTAGCAGAAGCATCAGACTTGCAATGCTTGCCACATTTCACTATGGGAACTAGAGGTTCTCTGGCAAGAGAAAATGAGCGAAGCAACGTATTTTCAAAAGAGCCTACCACAAGACATGCAAATACATGGGAAATGAAACATCCAACAGAGCACAAGAACTTTAAAAAGTTCTTTCTTCAAACATACTTGCCACCAGGGCTGCCTGAGGAATAGGAGATCAGTGTAAACTTAGAGTCAAGGCTATGCAATTAGGAATCCATGATGGTAATATAGCACCTTTTTTTTTTAAGTATAGTTTAACAATTTCTATTTCTGGAATTCAAACACAGAGATTTCAGTCAGGAACAGCAATACATTGTAATGAGTCAGCATTTGTCTCTCTTATATCAAAGAAAAGATTCATTTAGAATATGAAGCTCTATGAAAATGTGATTAGAGGGGGGTTACCGTAACTCCTAGGTCTTCAGGAGGATGGAAAGCAAACCACAGTCTTTACTTGTATTAAGTACTTATAACCCAATAAAAGTTCTCAAGGACTCTGATTCATACTTAATTTTACAAAAGTTGCTATTCTTTTGTAATGAACTGTGGTTTAGGAGAGGATATTTCAATTACAGAATCACAGAATGGTTGAGGTTGAAAGGGACCTTTTAAAAATGATCTAGTCAAATACCTGGCTTAAGCAGCACACCTAGAGCACATTGCCCAGGATTGTGTCCAGGTGGCTTTTGAATATTGTCAAGGAAGGAGACTTCACAACCCCTCTGGGTAACCTGGTCCAGTGCTCGGTCACCCTCACAGGGAAGAAGTTTTTCCTCATATTCAGACAGAACTACCTGTGTTTCCATTTGTGCCCATTGCCTCTTGTCCTATCGCTGGGCACCATTGAAAAGAGTCTGGCCCCAGCCTCTTTACACCCTCCCTTCAGATATTTATATGCATTGAATAGATTCCCCCCAGAGACTTCTCTTCTCCRTGTTAAACAGTCCCAGCTCTCTCAGCCTCTCCACATATGACAGATGCTCCAGTCCCTTCATCATCTTAGTAGCCCTCCACTCGACTCGCTCCAGTAGCTCCATGTCTCTCTTGTACTGGGGAGCCCAGCACTGGACACAGTACTCTGGATGTGGCCTCACCAGGGCTGAGTAGAGAGGAAGGATCACCTGCTGGCAACACTTTTCCTAATGTAGCCCAGGAAACAACCGGCCTTCTTTGCCACAAGGGCATGTTGCTGCCTCAGTGTCAATGTGTTGTCCACCAGGACTCCCAGGTCCATCTCTGAACAGCTACTTTCCAGCAGGTCAGCCCTCAGCCTGTAATGGTGCTGCATGGGGTTATTCCTCCCCAGTGGCAGGACTTTGCACTTGCCTTTGTTGAACTTCAGGAGGTTCCTCTCTGCCCACCTCTCCAGCCTGTCCAGGTCCCTCTGAATGGCACCACAGCCCTCTGGGGTATCAGACACTTGTCCCAGTTTTGAATCATCAGCAGATTTGCTGAGGGTTCACTCTGTCCYTTCACCCATGTCATTGATGAATAAGTCAAACAAGACTGGACTGAGTATAGGCCTGTGGGGGACACCGCTAGCTACAGACCTCCAACTAGACTTTGTGCCACTGATCACAACCCTCTGAGCTCTGCCCTACAGCCAGTTCTCAGTCCACCTCACTGACTCATTCTGCCCATACTTCCTGAGCCTGCCTACAAGGATGTTATGGGAGACAGCGTCAAAATCCTTACTGAAGTCAAGGTAGGCAACATCCACTGCTCTTCCCTCATCTACCCAGCCAGTCATTACATCATAGAAGGCTATCAAGTTAAACATGATTTCTGCTTTGTGAATCCATGCTGACCACTCCTGATCCCCTTCGTGTTCCTCGTGTGCCTGAAAATTGCATTAAGGAGCTGCTCCATCACCTTTCCAGGGATGGAGGTGAGGCTGCCTGGCCTGTAGTTCCCTGGTTCCTCCTTCTTGCCTTTTTTGAAGGTTGGAGTGACATTTGCTTTCTTCCAGTTCCATAATGGATTTAATTTTTAAGGGACAAGTTCATAATATCCACAGGTGGGAGCCATTAAATATTTTGCCTGATTCAAAAGAGTGCTGAACAAATACTTCATGACCTCACATGCAGCTGGTGAATAAGCATCAGTCATGCTGAATGGAGAGAAGCTCTTAAACACATGGCCCTATGACATCTCTAATTTTAGGGGGTTTGCCAAGATGTATTGCTGTATGCACTGTGGATTGAGAGAGTAAAAAAAAAAAATTAATACAATTATTACCTGTAAATGTTCCTTATCCAGCTAAGTTGATATGTGTTTTGATCATGTCAGTCATGATCAGTACAGTTTGCCAAGGCAGAGTTAGARAGGGAAACAGCTTTGCGGATGTAAAAGAAGATAATACATTGTTTTTCGTAGTGGATCTAAAGAGGATGAATTGGAACTCAAATTCAACTGTAATTCATTTTATTGTCAAGAATGTTTTCACTTAATACAATGTATCCTTAACTTTTTGACAAATACATCAAAGAATTTTGAATGCACTAATCATAATGTTGTCTTGGACAAGACACAGAAGGCCAAATTCTGATCTTTTTCATTACTTAATGAATAAATCTTTCTACATATTCAAAAGTATTATGCGAATTGGGCATTTTAAATAAAAGATGATAATAGATTGTAAGATCTCATTTATATTTATCTGATCTATAATTAACTAAAAATCTGTAAGATGGTATATTTAAAGCTACACTTGTCAGCTGCATGCAAACTTCTTACTGTAATAATTTTAGCTGTCTAGATAATATCCCTCTTGTTCCACATTTAGATACAACAAGTAAGCAATGATAAGTGGAAGTACAAAAGAAGCTTGATCCAAGTGCACATATTTATCCTTACCTGTAAAAGTTCATCCTAGGTTATGCATAAAGTTACACACAGGAAAACTTAAGAGAACACTTAAGGTTGTTAAATGTACCACACAGAAAAAATATAGTCTTAAGCTCTTTCCTGTATACATAAGCATTACATTGCAGACTTTATTCCATAATTAGAATATATGGTTCAGTACACCAGACGGATAGTGCTCATTCAGTAGTGACTTTACTGCTTTTTCTCCTCATTGTTCATTTTGCAAGCCTCAGATCATATTATTCTCTATGTTACTAAATTATGCTCCAAAAAAAGAATTTGTTTCCTTCTAAGCTCTTCAACAATACTCATCACTATAATTAAGTGTTTTTGTGAGATGAGGTAAAATCTTATGTCCGTTTTGCAGATGGGACCAAAGGCACAGAAGGCACAGGCCTTTTAAAAAGAAAGAAGAAAGAACTTTTAAAAACAAGAAAATTAAGTGTTATATTTATTTCATTGTTTGCTGCCAAAATACGTTTAAGGATTTGGGCATGAGATATCAGGTCAGAATTCATTTGGAAGATCTGTATTTTAGAGCAGTGAATAGTGTATCAAAAATTAAGCACTGATTTTATTTGCACAGCTATAAGCATGCAGAATTTCCACAAATTTTATTCAAGCTAAGAAGCTGGGAACTGCAGAGAGCAGGTGATAACATACAGAAGACTTTTCCAGCATAGTATGCAGGTGTAGAATCTTATCCTTCGTGCTGGCACTCAAATAATTTTTTCCTTATCACTCTATGAGGGACCAGATCTTTTGTCCTTTCAAGCTTACTTCGTCTCAGGTAACTACATCCTGAATGTCTCTGAGTATAATGAGGGGCAGTAAATGTAGGGAAGCACTTACTCACCCAATACTATTGGACTGGAGCAYGAGTAGCATAGGTTGGAGTTTTTCCAAGTATACCTGTGAAACTCTAATCAGCATATACAACATGAAATTTCTTTCAGAGTCTTAGAACTGATCATTTTAACTGCAAGTCACTACACTGAACCTTGCTTGTTTCAAATCCTTGGTCCAAAGAGTCCCCTACAGCTTCCCAGTGAAGTGACTGGAGAATTGCAATATTTTCCTCAAATGATCAAGTTCGCAGAAGAAGCAGAAGCAYTTTTGGTGAAGCTTTCCCCAAAAACATTTAATGTAAAACCACCATCTTACATAAGATGTTTCGGCAAAATGTTTTTTTAAGCCRCTAGCGTCACAGACCTTAAGTGTATGCAAGAACACCAACTCTGTTCAGCATCATCACGGCTAGAAGGCAGACAAAACCCACATACTTTGATACTAAAGTACTAACTTCAAAAAGACTTATGCAAATATTCCTCAATAATCTAATTCAAAATCAAGAAGTTTGGAAAAGTGTTCTGAACGTGACAGTCTGGAAGAAACTGAGAAAGAAATACCCTGACTTTATACAGCGTCATTTCTTTCAGTGTGACAGCATGTGAAGATCACAGTGACAGATAATTTTATAGCCCACTGTTTAGGCACATAACGCATAATAATCCATATAAATTCCTGCCCTCCTTCACACAAATTCCGATTCAGTTCTTTGGTATTAACTTTACATCTCAGATGATTCAAGAAAATTGATATTTATTATTAAATGGCATTTACAGTTAATGCAGTTTGTCCTGTAGTCAATAAAGCAAGTTTTGGCTCAGAATTCAGGCACCTACTGCAATCGAGACACCCATCACTTAATTCTCATTTAAACAAATGAATATTGGACAAATAACTTAGAAGACATTTTCAAACTTGGAACATTGTGTTAGATATTAAAATTATTCCCACAGACCTTATCAAAAGTTTCAAGCTCACACAATCTCCGGAAGCCTTAAGTACAACTGGAGGTAGGAGGGGAATAAAAAAAGTCTTAAAAAAATAGCAGTACTTGTTGCCCAATAGATAAATTATTTAAAAAATATATTTGTAAAATGCTGTTGGCTCCAAATCAAATTTGTCAGTACCAACGCTGGCACTATTACTCCCAGATTACTATAAACAGATCACAGAATCACAGAATYACAGAATGGTTGAGGTTGGAAGGGACCTCTGGAGATCATCTAGTCCAACCCCCCTGCTCAAGCAGGGTCACCTAGAGCACATTGTACAGGATCACATCCAGGCGGGTTTTGAATATCTCCAGAGAAGGAGGCTCCACAACCTCTCTGGGCAACCTGTTCCAGTGCTCTGTCACCCTCACAGTGATGAAACTACCTTGTCTGAAGCACCCAATTTGGGAAGGTCAGTGTACACTAAAATATGCGTGTGTCTGTGTGAATGTATGTGTGAGTATAAATTTGCTGAACAGAAGGCATAAAGATCATCAAGAACTAATAATGTGATGTTCAATTTAAGTAGATCTCTCTAGGGGGTATTCTTGGTATATTCACATAAAACAAACATGACTACTCAGCTTTATTTTGATATATGATGACAAACACATTCTTTCTCTTTCCCCTTGTATGACAAATTTTTCATTCCCATGGTCATCTTAGCAAGTTTTTATTTGTCTTTTCCCCCAGCAATAGCATAATGGCAGCAGAAAGTTCTTGATTAATATACCTGTCTCTCTCTCTTTCAGCAATTAATCTCCCAGTTTACAGCAAGTTATTTTTATTATTCCCAAACAACCTGACCTAGCACCTTATACTAATAAACTTAATCCAATTTATCAAGGTCTCCCAGTCTAGATGGACAATGCTTATCAACTGCTACATTGAAGAGGAATGACACAACCTTGAACTAGGAAAAAACAGTTGGCCCTTCTGAAATATCTGGCTTAAGTTTCTCCTTTCATTCCCAAATCATTATTATTATTTCTTCTTCTTCCTCATTTTAACACAGATATATGAAAACAAGATGCACTTTTTAGGCTGCCTTATTTGGCCCACCTGATTTACTTCTTCAGACATAGTATTTTCTGGGCTTTCCTCTCTATCACAAATCCACTAAAGCTTTTGCATGAATCTGTGGTATTGTTAACCTCTCAGAAATGTCTAAGTTCTATCATTTAGTCCCTCTGTGTTGTTAAAGAATAACTATGATATTTGTTCTAAGTACATCAGAAAATGAACTAATATTTACTTTCATTTCAATTTGGGTCAGATAGGTCAGTGCATTCATAGCAAAGGACACTGCTTTGCCTATGAAACACTTCAGTTATGATAAATAGCCTGAAAAGGAGTGGGGGAGGAAAACACTTTAAAAACCATCTATTCATTTTTACTGCCACTTGATCAAAATATCTGAAGCTATAGTAAAAAGTAAGGAATGAAGTTGATAAGAGTTCTTTATAAGTCTATTTGAAAACAGAGGGAAAAAAAAGTACTTCCTTTTGTGAACACATATTAAATGGTTCAGAAAACATTTCTGTAGAAAAACTGAGCCAACAAATACAACTGCTTAGCTTTTGATAGAGCTAGAAGGGAACTACATTCTCAGCCCAAATCCCAGCTACTTTACACCTTATGTAATAGTTTCAAACTGTACAAAGAAGGCATAAAGCCATCAAATTAGATTAGTAGCCCTATAAACTTACTACAACCAATTATAAATATTTCCTTGAATCAACTCATTTCAACAGCAAACAAGTTCTATCCTCCGGTCATAGTAGATTCCTCTGCTTGTAAAAATCATGTTCCTGTCCTAACATGCTCTGTCATATTTTGGTTGTTTATAGAATAATAACACTGGAAGCAAACAGTACTGTTTCTTTTTCCTCTTTTCTTTTAAGCTCTTTCTGTGGGAATTTCCTAATGAACATTAAAAAGAATAAGTTTTAAAAGAAACAAAACCATAGCTCTACATTAGCAAGCTCAACYTTTCTATACCACAGGCTGCAGCTGCAGCACCTAGGTTATCTACATTCTATAAATAAATAAATGCAGGCACCACAACAAATAGGAATAACGGCCTTTATACCTAAATCCCTAATGCAGGAAAAATCAGTAGATTAAATTGTTCCCACATGCTATGTTAATAAGATTCGCCTGTTAAGCAAATCCAATTGATTAATACCTGCTGGTCTTGAATAAAACACAGCTTGAATGATTAGCACAACTAGATTTAATTTCTTAGAATTACCTTAAGTTAGCAATGTTGTAAGTCTTGAGGAGAGTGGGAAGCTTCTCAAAATGTGGTATGTACAGTCTATTCAATACAATTTGAATCAAAAGGGGAGGGTGAGAAACCCTTCTTATTTTTCTCTTCTTCACTGTATTTCATTACTGTGAAGAGTTTGAAAATACATTAGTTAATTCATTTGCCACACTGTTGGTTCCATCTAATTCATTTTTTTCTGTTATTTAACCATACACTAGGCATTGTAGACACAGTCCTTTGTCTCTAAGCCAGATATTTTGCTTTTCTTCAGCAGTGTTAGAAGAATTGGTTAGGAAGTTCTCCAAAAGGGAAAGCTAAGGGTACAGGTTGGCAGATGGATACAAGGCATGGAAAGACTGAAAGTACCTGCTGGATAATGTGGCCTTCCTTTTGCTCCTCAGCCTACACAGTATTCCAGCAGACTCAGGTGAAGGCACTTTGGAGTGTCAGATGGATGGATCAGTAAGAAGGGTAGGGACTGATGAGTAAGTGATAAACCTTGCTATCTGCTCAGCAGAGCAGAGGAATATGCTGCTACCACTAACAGGAAGTACCCTAATTACAGGCATATATTCTCCCAAAATGTGTATGTGCCTACATAAACATGTGTATACAGTTTCAGCATGCAATTTAGGACAATTTTTTATGATATACTATAAATATGTCAATATAACTTGAGTTTTGGATTCCCTAAAGAGAAGCTTCATTTTTTTCAAATATTATTCTGTGGAAGCACCTGTACAACATATTAGACTTGTATCAAAAGCTCTTTTATTTTGGAGGTAGTCCAAATTTACAATATTAAAAAAAACTTGAGTTACTGCAAACATTTGCCTAAAGGATACCTAAAGGAATTCAACTTATCTCTTACCTTACAGCAGCAGCTGTCTCACAGTTAACTCATACGGAAACTTAATTTAACTAATTTGTATACATTGATACACTCATTATGATGTACTTGGCTTTCTATCTATACTTTTTTTTTTCCATACATCAGGTCAGAGAGCTCCATATAGAACCACTGCCGTATGCTGACTTTTTTTTTTTTGTATCCAGAATCATCTTCTAACACAGCCTAGTGTTCCCAGCATTAAAAACAAATAAAGCAGCTTCTGTATATTCATTAGACTTCCTAAAATTTCCATCTATCATGCATTATCTGATGTTCAAGGGTCTATTACATCCACGGCAGGTACGGTTAACATGTACTGAAGGATAAGAAGAGGGAGTTTCTACGGGCTCCTGACTCAGGTTGCATTATTCTCCTATTATTTCTAGTCTCATAGTTAGATAGTAACCACTTCATGGCTGCATCGTGTTCATGGCTGAATCATGTTTTTATATTTATACAGTTAACACAAGTCATTCATTAGTCATTTGCATAAGATAAATGACTAAGTAGAAATAGTCAAAGGACCCCCTTTCCCTTTCTTATGCTGGTGGTCTGTTTTCTAATGTGTGTTCACTAATAAGTCATTTGGGGGAAAAACTGTAAAAAACACACCAGCCCCAGTTTTGGTTAATCAGGAAAACACAGATTCAAACAAATATATAGCAGATATATGCAAATATCTCATATTTATCTGTTCACAGAGAGTTCAGTTATTGACCTACATAAATAATAAGGTGTTTTGGAATGTATATTGTAAATGAAGAGAGATTTGGAGTGTTGAACAGACTGCTGAAAAGGGGCACAGAGAAGAAAAGACTTCTGCTTAGGGCACAGAGACCAAAACCTGCACCTGTTTGTAATAAAAGAAGAATTTTGATTAAGATAAGAGGACAACAGGAAAAAGTGAAGGAGGAAGCACCAGAGCATGGGGTTAAAAATAAGCTTTATTTTGAAGGTGGATAAATACTGTTCTTGTGACAAACAACTTGAAAAAAAATCCATTACAGCAATATTTCCATTAATTTCAGTACAGGAATATTTTAAGTTTTCCTATTCTACTATGTTGCATGGTCTTCCCCCTTGGCCTCTTTCACACAGTGATGGTTTAGCCTCACATTGGAGGCAGTTGTCATAAGTTGATTATAGTTTTTATGCTGTTGGTAAAAGTTGTAATTCTTCATTAATGATGACTTTTTGTTATTAGACTTAGTATTTATTGCAAATAGCTCACTGAAATAAAAGAAAATCCATGTCCACATTTAGAAAACTTTCACTGCAATTCCTGGTTAAAAGAAATCTTAAACTCTCATATGTTACTGAAGAGATATGATATGCTAATTGGCACTACATTTAGTAGACAGGGGCAATATTGGAATTTAAGGATTTTTTGTTTTTTTTTTTCCTTTGTGATCCTTTTTCCTTTGTGTGCCTGCAGAGTTCTGCTCCTTAGATGACATTGTCAGAAAATCTTTGAAATGATCTCTTGCTATAAAGTTGGACTATTGGATGATATCTCAGGGCTAYCTTACAGAGCGCTCTGAAGTGTCTGACATGGGAAAGCAAACTCATTCTTCAGATCTCACTCTTGAAGATAAACAACTGCTCTGCTTGAGGAACATAGTGGCATGTCTCAAAAGTTAATGCTTACAAGCCATTTTTATATCTATTTCTGTTCAAAGCTGCAACACATATTGCTTTACTGGCATCATTCCTTGCTCATTCGTCTCCTTAGGTGGAAATAGCCAATTTTAGAGCCCAAAGGTTTCTGAATGTCATGCAGTCATGACTAATTTATTCTTGTAGATAAGTAGACTTCTCCAGAGTAGAAATCATGACTGAAATTCTACAGGCACTTGGAAAAGTTTTCCACAATTTTAAGATTTCTAGCACAGTTTAATCAGAACAGAAAATCATTAGAAAAGCAGCTAAGTAAAATTATTGTGACAATTTAATAACTTTTGTTCACTAAATAATTACATTTAATCCTCTCATCTATCTATATATGATATATATGAATATATACACCCATCCACACATACACACACTATTTATCATATATATATACACATAGTTACATATACACACACATCTAATATATATAAAAGTATGTGTGTGTTTATATATAAACCATGCAGAAAACATTTTCTGCAGCTTTGTTTTGGGCTTGTTTTGGAGCTTACAGACTGAACAAAATATAGTTCAAGATAAGAGCTACCCGTCCTGTGTTGCTCCTCTGCCTCTTTCTTTTCCCTCCTTCTGTCAAATTCCTGATCTAAAGATAATCTAACTGGGGGGGAGAAAGCATCATCTCTCAAATTCCGGATCCTCAGATACGGGAAAGACTTTTTAGCAACAGATGATTAACTGAGTTGTTTAATACAAACAGCTAGGAATTTTTTTTTGTATGATGGTCTTATATAAAGAAGTCAGTATATCTCATTCTGAAATAGATTTCCAGATTTCCAATTTTAGAAAACCTCAGAAAAATCCCTTCAAATAACAAAAAGGATTTCAAGGACCTTAATGACTAACCACTTCCAAAGTTAGACACCATAACAAGTTATAACTAAAAATATTGATTGAAAGGAATAATCTCTACTTTATTCCAAAATGTAATAACTTATTCTACATGTCTGATGACTAGTTTTAAGCCATAAATGAAACATAAGCAAAACTTATGTTACATGGAATTAAAAATCAATTTTATGTGTTGCTGACATAAGGTCTTTAAAGGTATTGGAAAGCTGAAAGTGATTGCAGTTTTGTTTTTTGATAAATGGGAAGTGTGATTTGGGAGGTGGTTGATGAATGATAGGTAAAACATCCCATAACTGATTTCAATGGAAATATATACAGGAAACGGGCAGTCACATTCTAGAGACATAAATAAAAATTTGCTTGAAAAAACAATTTCTACAAAAATTTAAAAAAATAAAGTATTTTTTGGTTCCAGACCAGGCGCTTTTTTTCTTTCTCTTTTTTTTTTTTTTTTTTTGGGGGGGGGAAGAGATTACATTGAAGTAGCCAGGTAAATTTTTTATTAAAAACAAAACAGAAAAACACAAAACAAAATGAGAAGGGTTACATTTCAGCTCAATCAGAATATTTCACTTTGAAGATAATTTGTTCACTGCTTTACCTTTACTTCTTGAGAAAAGACTTCTCAAAAACTGAGTGTCATTGCTAGTTTCCTATTTCTGGAAAGGAAAAGATTGTACAATGCACTATTTGATCATCTCATTTTAGATCTGGTGTATATATATATGTTTAAATAATGAGTCCACCAGGGTTTTCTTCACCATGGAAAGGAAAGAGAAACAGAAACAGAAAGAAGAAAGGGAAGGGAAGTGGAAAGGGAAAAGAAGCGGAAGGAAAGGATACGTCAAAGTGAGATGGAAGGCAACAATCAATAGCAGCACTAAGAATTTTAAAAAAGAGAAAATAAAGGCATAACAAAATTACCTGTGTTTGAACTATAATCATATTTTAAATATAATACTTTTGATGAACACAGCACACTCACAAAATATGTTCCTCATATTGGTTAAGACAATTTTAGGCGTGCRTGCACACACAGTCTTCTCCAATATTCAGTACTGTTTGGGACCTGAGTGCTGACAAAACATGTTTTCTGTTTGCTCCAGAATAACTCCCAGATTTTCTTGGTAAATTTCCTCCCTAGCAGCATAATGTTCCAAGGCATCTATTGATTCAGCTTCCCAGTAACATTATTAGCCCAAACACATTGCATTTATTTTGGCTGATTATAGAAATTCACTCCTATTTCTTTAAATGAAAAAGTGCACATAGAGTTTTATGACCATATAAATATAATAAAAATGTAAGCAGCATGTAGTTTTCTGTAATTTTATTCTTAAGCTTTTTTTTCAAGTTGTTTTACAAATGAATATTTGAATTCTGCAGTGGTTAACTGTTACTGGTCAGATGGAACATATGCTTCTACTTTACTGTATGGATTTGGTAAATACTTAAAAGCTTTTGATACAAAATACCAAAACTCACTTGTTTATGCAGAAATACTATCTGCATGTTCTGGATTTTGGATAAAAGTGTCTGTGACATACTCCCTCTGATTTTCAGGGTTCAAGTTTCCTGTGATTTCCAATATCTTACAAGAGGCCAGAAAGCACTCTGGGGTGACAATAGGTGGGAGGTGATTGATGTGACAACTTAAGTATGCTGTAACAATATTAATCTGTGGAGAGAATTTCTACTGGTTGGAAATACGAACATAGTGGAAAAGAGAAAAATTAAGGAAATAACAAGTACCTATGCAGATTATGGCAGCTATCACATGTTGATTTACTTACAAAGATTGGTGGGACCTCAGGCTCCTTCTTAGAGTATGTAACACGTGCAGAAGCAATGCAGTGTATTGGTGTCACAAGGTAAGGGTAAGGCTGCAGCTCCCTTCTGCTCTGGCAACCTGGGCAGTGGAGGGGCAGGATGAAGGATTCAGGCTCCTAATTTAGCACACAAGGACCACTTCCCTCGTGTGTGTGTATTTACCTGCATAATAGCAATGCAAAATTATGGTCTTTACTCTAGTCAGCCCATGCAGAGCCAATATCCCTCTCTTGGTACACACAACCTACCAAAACAGATCAAAAGGAGCTGAACAGGTAAAATGCAAGGTATTCCACTAGAAAGTGGAGGAGGATAAATGCTCCCATCCTGCACTGAAACAAACAGCTTTTCTCTCAGGACTGATTGCCTTCTTCTTCTTTGAGAACAGTAGGATACTACACTGCACCCCAGTTGCATAATGTTCTTTTACATTTGTTCTTAGTTCTAGGCTATACACGGAATTACAGAATAATCAGTCTTGCTTCAGCAGAATAAACAGAAATGCAACGTTAAAGAACTTGCCTGCGTACAATTCAATCTCAAATCAAAAAATGAAAAGACTGGAATAGCTGCTGCCTGCACACTTCCTGCACTGTAAGACTTGTCAATATGATTGGTCTTGCTCATTTTGATTGCCATATAACATTAATACAGTCCAAGCTGTTTTTAACTCACTATTATGGATGAGTGAGCCAGGACACTGGTATCTTTGTCGTTATTTCGAGGAGAAGGAGTTCAAGGTAGGACTTTAAGGATTAGATGGGACTGGCATGAACTGGCACAATTAAAGAAAAAAAGGAAAGGTAGGGTCTGAAAAAATGTTAGAGAGGAAAGATCTGAGTGATTATTTGGCCGGAAGTGTGTCACATGATTTGAGAACCTACACATCTTGTCAGGAAATGTTTGGGGAGAAGAGCAGAGAACCAGTCACTTTAATTCCATCTTAAACCTAAATTTGCCAAGTCCTCATTCCACCCTCCTGATGTGGCACAGATGTTATAAGTACAAGAGGTTTAGAGTGCCGTGCAACTATATGGCAAATGTGCCCTTGTGGCAAAGAAGGCAAACAATATCCTGACCTGCCTTAGGAAGAGTATTGGAAGCAAGTCAAGAGAGGTGATCCTTCCCCTCTGCTCAGCCCTGGTGAGGCCACACCTGGAGTGCTGTGTCCAGTTCTGGACTCCCCAATACAACAGAGACATGGAGCTATCAAAGTGAGTCCAGCAAAGGGCTACTAAGATGATTAAGGGACAGAAGCATCTCTCACATGAGGAAAGACTGAGAGAGCTGGGACTGTTTAATATGGAGAAGAGAAGGCTCAGAGTGGATCTTATCAATGTGTATAAATATCTGAAGGGAGGATGTAAAGAGCCTGGGGCCAGACTCTTCTCAGTGGTGCCCAGGGACAGGACAAGAGGCAATGGACACAAACTGAATCACAGGAAGCTCCATCCAAACATGAGGAAAAACTTTCCTGTGAGGGTGACAGAGCCCTGAACCAGGTTATGCAGCAAGGTTGTGGAGTTTCCATCCTTGGAGATATTCAAAAGCCATCTGGACAAGGTTCRTGGCAACCTGCTCCAGGGGGTTGGACTAGATGATCTCTAAAGGTCCCTTCCAATCTCAACTGTTTTGTGATCTATGAAATGTTTCCCTGGTCAAGGAAGAGATGAAGAAGGACTGAGAGCGAAAATCTGGGTTCAGGTTTCCCTCTTACCTAACATGCCACATTGAAGAGCTGCAATATCTAAAAGATTTACAGGAGATRAGTCATCACTTCCACACCCAGAGCAAGCAAACATCATAAAAGCTATGTGTCTCCAACTTGCAAGTCCTTCCCCTGGTAGCAACACAACCATTATGCCTGTTCGCAAAACGTACAACCTGCTTTTAAGGTTTTTGGGCAAACTGGAATTTCAATGCTCTTTGAGTTAACAAAATGGATGTCTGTGTGGACTGAGAACAGCTTATGTTTTCATTAATAAGGAATTATAGCTATACTGTTACATGGGTGTTACATAGGTTACATAGGTATGGTGAAGACACCATAAGGCATCTATCTGCTGGAACAGCAATACAGGTAAGGTCTGTAAGAGAATATAAAGAACAGAGACCAAGATGATAGGAAGAATATGGCCAGAATGACTGTTCAGGGAATTTTCTGTAAGATTTACAGTCTAATATGTGACATAATTCAGAGAGTATTAAGAACAGGATAAACAGCATAACTGAAAATTCACAACAACTGGTTTTAATTACTTTTAGTTATTAGAAGACAATAAGTCATTTGTATCCGGCAATAATTTCATTCCATTGTAAAACTATTTACCTTATATCAAGTCTCCTTTTATCTATGCCACTTAGCACACTGACTAAGTACTCCTGACAGAGTATTCTGACATGGCTTAGGCCTATATATTTAATGTAAGGAACAAGCAAAGGACCAGCTAGAATGATCCTGGCACAACTGGCAACCCAATACTTATGGAAATTATGCTCACTGTACTCCAGACTAGATCATCCAAATATTGGTGGACCTGGACCTCTGATAAACAGGAGGAATCCCAAAATGTTAATGGAGTGAATCACACTTTTATATTAATTGTATACCTATAATCTTTTTCTCTGTGTGTCATCTCCAGTTATATCCTGTTTTGTTAAAATATTCTTAGCACTTGCAATTAAAAAAAAAAAAAAAAAGTCTAGCTCAAATTATAAATCTTTCTCATAGGTAGCAAGCATGAATAATATAATCTTCCTTTCAAAGAAATACTGATGACCTAAAAGATATGCATGGTTTTTAATACCTGAGGTGATTTAATTAGACTTTGCTATAAATAAAATCAGAATAGGAACAACAGAATCATAAATGTGCAAATTAATTATATGCAACTTTTGCAGCAATTAAGTCTGCAAAATAAGATCGTGTGGTTATCAAAAATGTGCATAGTGGTAATGTTTTAAAAGACAGTAAATGAGTATAAGAAACTATTATTTTAGCTTTAGTATTTATCAATATTTCTGGAATCTTTTTTGCCCATAAAACTATAATCTCACCAGTGATGAATGTTTCAAACATTCAAAAAAAGACATAAAGTTAACTTGTTAACATTACAATTAATCCTTCAGCAACATATTGCACTGGCACCTATTATATATATAGCTATAATACAGCAAATGCCTGTTAGCAGTGACTAATCCAGTAACTGCAACAAACTTTGCACTCCCATTATCCCTGCTATTAGAGAGGAAAATTAGTTTGTATGTGGAAAGCCTGTCCTTTTTGTCCCAAATAACATCTGTATGGTAATGAAATAGTATCAGAACCTTTCCATCTTTGCTCACTTTAGTGATTTTAATATACTATCATGAATATTTCAGGTAGTTTGAATAAGCAAATAATTGTACAGAACACATAGACAAACCATTTTTGGGTTTACATGGCTTATGTTATGAACATATCAAATTCCAACATCCCTCCCCTCCCCTATATTTTTTCCTTCCCAGTTGAACATTTATGTTTGCTTTTTTCTGTGTTTGTTTTTTTTCCCTACAGACATACTGAAAGCTCTTTAGCTTAGCTGGGCTCAGTTGACTTTTTAATTCATATGCCAAACCCATAAATACCCATTCTGTGGAAGTATCCTAAATGATGGTGCCTGTAATTTTGCTGTAAAATTACTTCTGGCCCACCAAAGCCTACCTTATTAGGTTAGCTCTTATCTGTTTGTTGTATTTTTCTGTGCAGTTGAGATTTTCCACAATTCAGTAATGATATATCTTTTACTGATTTCCTATGTGTTACATAATCTGAGGATGTCAAAAAAGCTTTTCCCTCCTAGGTGTATGATTCTCCAATACCGGCCACACAGAGATGGTCTCCTGTCTTTAATTCGTTATGTCAGTGATGTTCTTATTTCTTTGAAATATCCCTGCTCGTTGTACAAAGTCAACAAAAAATATTTCAAAGAATGTCTAAGTACTTCACAGCTTTGAACAGATTAAGAAAAGATTTCTGAAGAAATTCTCTTGAATAGAATAATATACTGTTGTTTTGACCAAATACTAATACATTAAAGCTTTTGCATCTCCATTTGGCAAACTGGTTCAGTATACCCTATTTTAAAGACTTTGTGAGATGGGAATAGTGATTAAGAGAAATGTGTTATAGATACTTTACAAAAAGAGCACAGGCATTTCTGCTCTACTTGTATTAGGGTAGTCATTTACCATCAGGGTTTAGTCACGATGTCCTTAAGACTCACAATCTCTGCCATTAATCTAATAGGTCTACTCTTAACATGAAAACTGCGGCTGAGTAAAATTGGAAAGCTTCTTGGCATCTTTGTCATCAATTTATGCCACTAATTATGAGTGTTTGTGTCAATATAATTGTTCTATTTCTTTTGGGAAGCACTGTACACATTTCAATGGGTCTTCAAAGTTGCCAGATAAAAGAGGTGACAGCAGCTGGAAGTTCTCCTTCAGTGAGAAGCCAAGGAAAAACTCCAATTATTTAGCCTCTTTTCCACACCAGAACAGACAAAGCATCAAGTTTGACTGTTGATGCCAAACGAGTGTGTGTTGCTTAACAGTAAGTTGAATACATTTCCAATGCTTGAAATTCTATAAAATGTAATTTGGGAGGTCAGGGGCAGAATTATCAAGTACATTCTACTACTGTTGTTGGGCTCCAAGGAGAGAAAGTGTCTAACAAAAAGACATTAATGGAAACTAAAATGGTGTTCCAGAAATAATAATCTTCCATTTAGTGCAGTTTTTCTGTAACAATCCTGAAAAAAACATTATGAAACTGTTCATGAACATTTTTAGTAATCACAMTATCATGAAAAACAACTCTTTTCCTAGCAGTAATAACTGCCAGCCTCTGGGTCGTAAAACATACATCTGAATCTCTAAATTAAATATCTGAGAAAAATATTACAAGTGGGTACTACCAGGTCTTTTTGATTGATCTATGTGAATATATAGTAATGTTAAGCTTTCCTGGTGGGAAGGATCATTGATGCAAATTGTGCTACTTTTATTGCGTTCACTTGTGGTTGCTCAACCTGAGCGAGTAGGAATGTTTTCAAGGGGTCTCGCTATCGGAGGTTTTTATGACTACTCCRTTTCATTTCAGAATCTGTCATCCATTGATGTTCCAATATCATATGCAGAAACTTCTATCAAACAACTTTTGGTGTGAAAGGATCGTCTCTGCTACCAAATATTTCACCAACACTTCCACTGAGGGTTAAGAGTAGTGTGCTCATAACTTAACAGGATGGTCCTTTTATTGTTGCTTCTTTCCCTTACAGTATTTCTGAAACCCATCATCCAGTCAAGATTTGCTATTTCATAGAGTTTTATTCACTAATAAAATAATTGGATATGTTTTAAGTCTTTTACCATTTATTTTAAGTTGCTAGGAGTAATAAAATTGCCATTCAGGTGTTGTGTGACGATGGACAGGCATCTCTACTGGGCCGGTGTTTTCTAATGCACGCAAACATTGTTAATAATATGAGTGATTTCTCCAGTGATACAGCTTCCTTGTCAATTACAGTGGGGCTACTAGGAATAACAGCTTCAGAATAATAACTGGAAATTTATATAATGAGAAATACCATGTTTTCATTACTGTACTATATATTTAAATCCAAAGTGCTTCATCAGGTACTGATTTCTCCTGAAAACACYATAAAACAAGACCAGATATACTATAAGCATGAGCAACTGCCTAACGGGTTTTCCTCCCGAAGCTCAATGAAATTTACATCTTCTGCTTTCCTGAGGTACAAGACAGTGATTGAAGATCCATGTTAAGTTTTGCCCCACTGATTTTTCTATTTAATGCAGCTGTCTACAGTGATTTAAATAAAATTTGAAAAAAGTATTATCTTCTCTTTGGTGAAAGTTATCTTGGATTGCCGCCCTTGCATTCACACCTTTTGCACAGCTCATTTTAGTTCAGAATGCCGATGCAAAAATCATTTTCCCGATCCATAACTTTGCTGACTATGCCAGTTCTTTTGTCTTCCTTCACTGATTTCTCCCTCTCTGTTACATCGGTGCTAGTCACTTAACTTCATTTGCAATGTTCTCAATGGTATGCCTCGTTTTATCCCGTATCTCTCATTCATTGTTGTGATGCTAACTCATGCTCTGTTTACCCCATGATGCCAATTTCATTGCCCAATTGTTAATTTTTTAAACAAGCTTTCTCCTGCTTTCCCCCTGTCTGCCTTTGGTTTGGGAAAAACATCAACTAAACTAGAATATTGTTATCTTTCAAAATCAGTTAAAACTTTCCCCCTTCTATGGTGCCTTCAAAAACTGGGAAGCATAAGCTAATAAAAATTGTCTCACTGCATTTAACCTTTCAATTATTTGTAAAGACTTTTTAAAGACTTTAATGTTTTCATTTAGTGTTGTTAAAATCAATACAATAGACTCCTAGATATAATCATAATTCATAAAATAAAAAACATTTATATTATTCAAGATTTTCAATATCAAGGATGAATTGAATGTAAGAACTGGACCTTTTGCATGATTACTGTTTTCTACTTTTTGCTCTTTACAACAGTAGATACTATTGAATCAACAGTTATATAAAAAGAGAAGATACTGAGAAATGAAGTGTTACTGGGGAAAGATATATTTGCTTTTAGAACTAATTTGGAAGCTATTGCTTATATTCTCAGCTCATTCTTACCAGGCATTGAAAAATGATAGCAGAAATGATATTAGCTTTGATTTATGGACCATCCTTTCTTTCTGGAAGCCTAAAATCACTAACAAATACATCCAGAAAGATGTTTAATGTTCTCAGGGTCTGAGTAACCATGAGACCTCAACACCAATTGCAGAGAGGTAAAAAACCTTGACATACTTATGCCTCACTTTATTTAAAACAAGACTACCTCTCACCAAATAATAAGTTTATGTGCAACAAAGGAAGTGGAAGGAAAACTACCACTGTGGTGTCTGTGATATCTCAAATGTTCTGCTTCTTGTTTTGTAGAATGCAGTAATTTATTATATTTTAACAAAAGCAGTTTTGCAGCTGTAACCAACCAATTAACCAAAAAACCTCCAAACTTTTAAACTTTTAAAACACTTTTGGAAACAGTCTTTGTGCTACCAAATACTAAAGAAYCTTTTCTGTGAGGTCATACTTGCTTCCAAGATTAGAGATAATCCAGTACAATGACTTTTATACTTTGTTTAAGCTAAGTACAGAATAAGGACATGTAGAAAAAAATGTATCTCTTTTGTCAGTGAAAGTGTGCTGAATGGCATTTTGCCAAAGGTATTACGAATAACACATTATTGATTTAAAAATCTTGCCATTTTTATCATAGTTATTATAAAAATTAATTAAGAATGCAATCTTAACTTGTGAAAAGAGAATGCCATGTCTACAGGAGAGAGAGATGTTATCATGACACAGATAAGTGCTGTATTTGTAAATCTAATAAGCAATGTACAGGCATTACAAGGATACTGTTTTTACTGATATGCTTTTTATATTTAGCATACATACATATATAATCAACAGCTTTTATACCTATGGTTCCTATGTGTAGGAATGTGTGTGTGTTACCAGCTCAGTAAACCTACCTCCTAATTATGAAATGATTTCATGTTTCTATGATCTATTCTGCTCTATGGGATTTCCAAATAATATAATGCAGGAAATTAATGCATAATTATAATATTTCATGGTATTTCTGTTTTGAATAAGACATCAGGTACACAGTGTCTGTGTACCTAAATACAGTGTAAAAGGCTTTAACTTTTTAAAGAAAAAGCTAACCGAATATAGTGCAGACRCAAACACTGTTAACAAGCAGGTAGAGACCTCAAAGAGGATGTGAAAATAAAAATTACAATAAGCTTTTTAAATGCTGCATAGGTTTTTCTAGGGGGGTAGGATTTTTTTTTTTAATTGGTTGGTTGGTTGGTTGGTTATAGCTGCAAAATTGCTTTCACTGAAACATAATAAATTACTGCATTCCACAAAACAAGAAGCAGAACATTTGAGATATCACAGGCACCACAACAATGATTTTCCTTCTATTTCCTTTGTTGCACATATTACAGTTAATTTGTGACTCAGGTAATAACCTAGACTACTGTCTAGTTTTTGCCAGTAACTGTTACCTGATTCACTATAAGAAATTTAGAGAAGAGTGTATCTTGGTAATTGTATAATGAAGTTGAACAAATACCTTACTGATCATGGGCAATCAGTTTATTAGCTGATGCAAGTTCAACTTTAATTGGCCATATCATTAGCTTACTGTAGCAAAGGTACTTACATATGCTATTTACGGTAGTATATTTATCACTAAAATTCAGACAGTGAGACTGAATACTGTCTGCTTGACACTGATATAAATAATTCCATGAAGCCAATAGAACAACTTCTCTATCAATGGAATATTATTACTRTTAGATGGAGATAAATGAGAAGAGATTTGAGCCTAAATTTGCCAAATACTATTGGGGTTATATCACTTAATATTGCATCCAGACTGAAAAGATATTCTATATATCTATATCGTTTGTACTATGAAACTTATAAAAGTTGTAACCCAGCTGATCAAAACTGAATTCAGGTATTGTCATGATATGGAAGAATTCACACTTCCTTCCCTTGAAACCACAGAAAAATTCAGTTAGACATAGGTCCCCCTCACAGTTGTGAGATACAGCCAAATTAGACTCATGATAGAGATGATTTTAGCATGATTCAGCAATTCATGGTAGATCCTATACTTCCTTTCAGCCATAATCATTACAGTAGAAGCAGAAATTATTTTGTTTTCACTAGGATTTAGGAACCAAAGACTGGAAGGSAACTAAGAGTTTGTATATTCTTTGTTGTTACAGGTACTCTCATTATTTAATCTACTTTACCTAATGCTATTTAACTTGAATTACCTTTTCTACTGAAAACAAGCCCCATATATAAATTTGACAGTTCTTTTAAAGCTGATGAGATTTAAAAGCCAGCATTTTTATGAATAAGTCCCTAGAAAAGGCAAGAAAAGAGAATTTCTGAAAACTTTTCTCCTCAAATAATTATCAATACTTTATCCAAAACCGTGGATATTTCTCCATTAAACATACAAATAATCTCTGATTCAAATAAATTCCAGAAAGGTGTAAGTAATAAATATAAATTAAAATTTTAGCARTGTTACTGATGAGTAAACGTTGCTCTGGTGTAATCAGGGAAATATGAACTCTGATTACTCTTCCGTGACTACACTGGAATTTTACAAAAGTGATAATGAAACTTAAATTATATTTTTTTCAAAATGACCTTTTAYATTTAGGATATAAAGTCATTTTAGGCCCTTTGGGAAACTGCCTAATATTTCCACACATACAGTGCAACAGTGTACTCTGCACAATTGAACAAGATGGCAACTAAAGGATTTGCCTGTGTTGCTGCTGCTATGAACTAGTAAGTAGCCTACAAAAGCAAAGCCATGCACTACTAAAGAAAGAAGAGTCTTTGCTGAGTCTATCATTACTTGGGGCATCATTAAGAACTTTTTCAAAAGGATGCAAACTACATTGAAGAGGAAAGAAAAGCCTGGCAATCAGCAAGACAGTACTCCTTATGTCCCCTCCACCAGCTCTTGTACAACACTCTTTCCCAGCTCCTCRCAATGATGATCAAAGAGTTAAAGGAGATTCACTCCTTTTGACAAGAAATGGCTGGGGAACACAAGGATGAAGAAATAGTGTCAGGAATAAAACACTGTGAAATCCCTTCAGACCAGGGTAAAGGAAACCAAGCAAGAGATAGTGTATCATGAAAAACATCATCTTAAGGAAAACACAAACAGATCAGACTACTCTATTTATTCTCTTCAGGGAGAAAGCAGTCAGTCTGCTATGTTAATGTTAAATTTGTTCCTCAGTGGGGGAAAAAAGTCACACTGGAGCCACTTTCTCATGGACCCAGATCTGACAAAGAGCACAACCTGTTCTCTGCCAGCTGAGAAGGTTAACAAAAATCCAGGATAAAGAAGGCTGCTGCATTATCAAAACTCCCAGGTTTCCCTCAATCGTTGTAACAGCATTTGCCATAAACAGCAAAGAAAAATAAACGGGAGACTCCAAGAAGTGAAGGGCTATAGAAGCATGTTTACCGTGCCATCTTTCCACTGCCAAGGAACGAGGGATGCTAAAGATCAGAAAGGAATCTTGTTGGAGACTTCCAATAGATAACTGGATAGCTTACAGCAAGTATGATGCTAAGCATAAGATAAAAAACCACTTAAAATATTGGAACTGAAATACTACTAGGTACCATTGCTTTGGTACAATAATTGCACGATGTTATAATGAAAAAATCAAAGGGTAGAACAGAGCGCATAGTTTCTGTTTCTCTGATACTTACATGAGAGAGACATTCTTATTCACAGAGTAAGAGTGTTCCAGTCAGTCGCTATTCAGGCAAATGATGTATATGGAGTAGTAGCAGAACAAACAAACAAACAAACAAACAAACCATGGACAATGTTCCTGCTGATCACATACTGTAGGTACAAACAAGCAACCGTTTGAAAATCAGAGAGCTGAGGTCTTGTCTCTACATCCTTGCCGATTCAGTTATGAATAACAGTTTAGGAAATTGTGAGGGATGATTGGTGAATAGCAGGTAAAYTTTCTCTTCGACATCTAAAAGCACAACTTCAAAATGAAACAAAACAGAAGCATCACAGCACTGTCAGTAAGACTTATATTCAAAGAGTTTTCTGTATTGAAACCTTGCCTTCAGAAATGCCTTTATTTCCTATTATATACTCAGAATTCACAAGCTTTTATAAAGGCCATGGTAAAGAAAGGTTTTTAATATCTAAATATTACAAAATCAACAAAAGTTAGTAAATACTGATATTTGTGGAATGATGTAGATATTACTTGGGAAAAAAATGTGGGGGATTTTTTTATGTATGTGTGTGTATGTATCTATTTAATGATGAGGCCATTGAATTAATCTTCAGGCTCATTTGTGAATAGAATTTTAATTGTCCAATCTCTAAAAGAGACAGATTGTACACACAGTAGCTGGGAAATCTCAGAAACAATGAAAGATCTAGACCTGATGGGCATCTGTTGGGGCAGCAGAGTGTAATTTATTTTATTTTTTTTACACCATTTATGGAAACACATTGGGGTTTTATTTTTAGTATAACTGAACACCTAAGAGCACAAATCCTCCAGTGTCATCATGTTATGCTGAATAACGATATTTATACATTATATGGCAGCAATTTAAAAGTAGATTTCTAGTACCTGCAAATAACAGTGCTGAATGTAAATAAAAAATGAAACATTGATTTGCAAAATCATAACAGTGGAGAGATAGGGGACTCAAACTTAGGAAACCAGAATTAGTGCTGTCATTAAAAATAGAATATATTCTGGTTAGAATATTTTCAAATAAGGAGCTTTTTGCAAATGTCTTAAGAAAGATATTAGTGATATTAATGATAAAAGATTTGGGGTATTCTTAAGAGCAAAATAATTGTATTTACTAAAAGAAATAAGGGAAACTACACAAAAAAAGGCTATATCCTTCAAAGAGTATATCTCAACACCCAGAAATGTAAAGCAAAGACTATCAGAAGTGATACTAAAATCATAAGAACACAGGAGCATATGTTTTAGTAAAATATTAAACTGGGAACAGAATTACTAGGGCAGCTACAAAAGCCCAATTACATTGCTGTGACCAGCCAATAACCCCTACAATGGGAGAAGGCTCAGAGGGCGAGGTACCCCATGAAGTTCAGCAATAGCGTAGGATGCAGCTCCTTAATCCTTGCTGTTGCACAGAGAACTGACTTTATCTCAACACAAGGGGAACTGGAGGGTGACCTTTGTTTTAGATAAGCAGCCATAGCCATTAATTGGACCAGGGGTAAATTTTTCTTCCTCAGTTTATCAGAATAATGGGAATGTCTCCCTAAATTAGCCAGACCAGCATGGGGGAAGTGTATACCTGCCTCAACCCAACATAGAGTATAAAACCTCAAGAACTAAAAATGGAATTTTGAAGAGAGCAAGCGGCTTGAGCTGGCTTCAACCCACATATTCCTTCCTGGTGACTGGAGATGCCCAGCATCATGATGGTGAGCATATCATAGACACCGGTAATGGCATTCACATTTGTATTGTGATTGAACTGTATAAGTGTACATTTGTATTCTGATTTCAGTATATTGCTGTATCACTCTGCTAAATCAAAAGTTCTGCAAAGCAGCCCTTCATGTCTAGTCCAAAACTGTGTAAACAAAAAAAGAAACATCTCATCTTCTGCTATTTGAGCATCCTTTTTCTTCTGATTACATATGAAATTCCACCATGTTAGAAAGTTCAATAACCGCACAAGTGTTTTAATTATATTCTACATTTCTGGAAGRAAATCATTTTGGAAGGAAGAGAATGACCTAAAGAAAACTTTCTTTCACTCTGTAACTTCACGGCTATTCTTTTCATACTGGATGCAAGGAAAGATGGAAATAGATGATGATTGCTCAGAATGTGAATGCACAAGGGATTCAGTTGTGTATGCAATGAAAAGCTCTGATTCTGACTTGATGGCAAACTGGAAGAATGTATTATTTTCATTTTAGAAAATGCATATCTACTTTCTTGCATATCTACTTTCTTGCTCTGGTCATTAATGTAAAGATTATATGGCCTGCCCATGCATATAATAAATGTTATAATATATAGGTGTCTGTAACTGTTATAATAAGACTTCACAGCCTCTGAGTCCTAATGGTAGACTGCCAGTGGAACCAACTCTTTCCAGGCCATGTTTATACAAGAAAAACTCTCTTTGAATAGTTCATTCTGACAGAATATATTCTTAAAATGTGAATGCAAGAGTTTGAATTTCCATCTTCAATGTGTCTCATTTTTCCAAAGCTTCTTTTTAAATTTTGCCAGCATGTGGACTACTTCATTTGTACTTTTTAGCCTTTTCTCTGCTTTCATTTCCTTCAAGTTATCTGAAGGATTTGACTTTGTTATTAGAAAGAGAAAAATCTTGTAGAAAGCCAGAGGAAACTCCAGCAAAAGCTGAAAGTAGTGCCAGTGTCTACCACTGACAACACTGGAGGTAAATTCTGTTAACCATAGAACTGTTATAGGCCAGTACCATAGCACTACAAAGCTCTTGTATTGTAATATGGTAATATCTGTGACCCTGAGGACAAACATCCARTCTTGAATAAGATTCACCCAAGAGGATAATTCTATCTATTTTGCCCCGTGTATCACTGCTGATTCTGGCAGCGCTGAAACCCATTACTTCTTTAGTGGATATTGTGTTATGAACCTTTTTGCCACTTGGGGTACAAATGACTCTACCATGTATGTATTTTTTAATACCGGGACCACATACTGCAGATGATATATCTCATAAATTGTTATAAGCTGCCCCAAAATGTACTTTTAACGCATCAAAAATGTTCAATTTTATAACATTGGCTGTGCTGTGATAGGAAGTATACATTATACAGTTTATTTGTAAATCTTGTCTTTACATTTAATTTCTTTCTTCTGCAAAATTTTTAATCTGGCTAATGTCCCTCAGCTCCTATTTATCAATAATTATTGAGATCTCTGTAGCTGTATCATATCACCTTTTTAACACTGATGTCTCTAAATTTATGTGACACATTTGTTGCTGGCACAATGTAAAAACTTGCACTGTGACAGCAACACACTTTCCTTCATGTGATGTATGAATGTTTTGCTTTATTTTTCCATCTTATAGTTCAGAAATAGGGCCATAACTAAGGAAAGAAACAAATGAAGTTACTTTAGAGTGTTGCATATCCTGTTAATAAAATGAGGTTTAAAGCAAGTATCATATAATTTTCCATCTATATTTTATCACTCTAAAATTGCAGAACAGCATTACTTTTATAAACTAAACTCATTAATTTTTCTCACACCTTCCATACATTAGAGTTCAAATGCCACTGCATCCCATTATAGTCACTTTGTCAGGAGCAGTCAGTCCTGCTCCTGGAGAGAACCAACCATTTGTGGAAGTCCTATGAAGCCTCTCAGATAAAAGGCAGCAGTTACTAGCAGCGCTCTTTTTCTTTCCTGTTCATAACACATATAAAGGACTTTGTAAAAAGAGCAAGAGACACCAGTAAATTCTGAAAGATCCTGCAGCTGTCTACAGTTTTGCTCACTGCAAAGAGTGAAGAAACATCAGTGAAGTTATGTGAGAGAGATGAACCCTTAACTCTATGTGCCAAAGACATTTTCATTTCATCTGAAGGGGTATCATCCCCCCAAACCAGAAAGATCAGAAAGTAGAATGTTCATTGAGGAGAATTTATGAAGCTTCAGCTGCAACCATGTAAGCATCAATCACTGCTGCCTTTTTTAGAGGCTGCCTTTGCCTGCTCTGAAGACTACCAGTCCATTAAGGATAAAAAAGGAAATGTCAGTCCTGAAGAAGACTGTGCTTGCTGCAGCCTTTTTATCAAGTGCATCCCTTGACACTATCAAGTCTTCTGCAAGGGCCATGACTTCAAACATATTGTAGGCCATATAGTTACCGGTACTGACATGGAAGACAGACAATTAAGCTAAGTAAACTGCTCTTGTCAACAAATTCTTGGGAGGTAGACATTTTTGAGAGATTCTGTTCAGTGATGGAAAGGTAACATCTCGCTCATATAAACACCCTACCAGCCCCTAGTTATCTTCCATCAGATATACCTGGAGATGACAGAAGTGTGTGTGGGGTTTCCCTCTTAAGTAACAGTGGAAAAAAATGAACAATTAATAACAGAAAAGATCATTTGGAGATGCAACCCAAAAGCTGACATGAGAACTACTCAAGATTTCTGTTTATAGCTCCCATATCTCTYAGTCTGGGAGAAGGAAAATGAACAATGCGGTAGTCTCCATTTAGAACCTTGGCACTATAAAAAATGACCCAACAAACTAATAGTTTAAAAATATCTCTGCTCATAAAATAGCAACATTTGTATTGGTCTGTACCTTATTAAGTTCAGGTTGAAGAAAGAAGGGGAGCTGTAGAGGAAAATGTTAGCCTCTTATGCCGTTAATTTGTAAGGAAAAGCACTCATCATAATAGATCATTCTTTTGTGGTTACAGCACAGATGGAAGGTCAGGACATGTGCACCTAGCTCTAACACAAATATACTGAGTACTGATGGGAAAGTCCCATCAGTAGAAGTAGAAGCTTCTGCTTTGTGATGTTTCAGCTCTTTATCAGAATACTTAAAAAGCTCAAAAAAGGGATTGTGAGCTAAATCAATTGACATCTGTCATCTGTCTGCTAAGATTTACAAATATAAGGCAGAACAGAATTCACAGATACTAACAATGCATGCACACTGATGCTGAATGAATGACTGATGAAAAAATAATTTAGAATAGGAATAGACTTTTTCTGTACTCACGGTTTGGCATTTCCCTATGTTTGTTTATTATTATAATTTCTGCAGATTCCATTTGAGTTTTTACAGCTTTATGATTCTGTGGATAGCTAAGAAAGCTGGTGGTTTGTAAGCCACATAGTTTTTTATATTATTTTATCTGTTCATTTCACTCTACACTGCCCTAGGTTCTGAAAATACAACTAACCGCTGCTCTGTCAAGTAACAGAAAAAAACACAGAAGGCAGGTAGACAGGGGAACATCTGGAGGACACACTCTCACACCATAATTTTATCTAGAGAATGAAGAATGTGCACTAATACAATCATATCTCAAAAAATCAGCTATACCTTGGATTGGTCAACAGACTGGCCTCCAGTGCTCAATATGGATCAAACAGCTTACATAACAGTATCACAAGGCTTAAATGTAAACAGATATTCCTAAAATATTTTGCAGCACACCACAATTTGCAATGTGTTTTACGTAATCAATGGGAGCCATTGTTATTCAGACAGTATTGTAGATACCAAAACAACCAATCCAGGAAAGTAGCCAAAAGAGACAAGAAAACGAAAAAAAAGTTGACATGTAACAAAGAATCAGATACTTGCATTTAATTGAGTTCAGTAATAATAAAAACACACTGAGGCAGTCTAAAGTCTGCACCAAGTAGGAGGAAACATGAAGTAACTGTTGGCTGTCTGTGGGAGAAGTGATAAAAAGAGATGATAAAATCCCTGATTTGATGAGTTCTGCAGAGCACCTACAAGCCTCAGGAGAGTGAATTATGGGGATAGAGAGCAGTGAAAAATTCAACTGAAAGAAAGTCCTGACCTAACAAAATTGAAGAACAGCATTTGGACACAAGAAACACCACAATAATCCAGACACCCCATTRCGAAACTTAAGGTCTGATTGAACCTCATTTAACCATATCTCTGCTTATTTGTAGTAGATGTAGAATCAATTCAACATATTCTGTATTTCTGGATAATAAAATCACACACTCATTGTGTCACTCTCCCTACACTTTAAAGCATCATGGTAAGGCAGAATTGTTATTCACACTCCCTGCAGGGGCTCTCTTGTCCACCTCCTCTAAGAACCAACCGGCGTGGACCAAAAGCAATCCCTCAATCAGCTGGTGTGCAACAAAAGATGCTAAACAGATAAGTAACATTCCTGCTTTGTGTTCCTGCCATGTGGAAGTCACAAGTTACTGTCAGCTGTTTGAGCTTATTGTCTTCCATGATCACATCATTCTGAGGAAAGTGGAAGAATTCAAGGAGGAATACTAGGACCAGAGTCAGTCTTGGCCAACACATGGTTAATCAGGCTGTTCCATGAAACATGTGTAAGGAATTCTCTGAGGATCTGTTTCATGGTACTGAAATGGCATCAGATAGTAAGTGCTTTTTGTTATRCTGGCACACAGGCTAGGGACTGCTGTATTCACTGAGTTAGTTTTGGCTTCAGTTAAGACTGGAATTTCCACAAATCATTTTCTTCTTCCCCATAATGGGTTGCAATGCCATATTGCTTATTTATGCATTCGCTGCAAAGAAATCAACCACCTATTACAGAGCAAGCTAAACTGGAGTTCCATAAATGCTTCAGAACAGAATTTTAATGCCCATTTGAAATGCAACTGTTTTTATTGTTGTGTTTACCATGCCCTGTGTGTTCTTTTCATGTGTAAAGTATCTATGTGTTAAACGTGATACATCCAATGGAAGGGGAAGGAAAACAAAGAGAAGCACTAGAGGCAACAAACATTATTACATTTAGGGGTTATTTCGAGGCATGGAAGGAATGTCCTTATCCCTCTCTCTCTACTTACTTTTTTCAGCTGGTATCATCAGTTACATTCAAATGCACAACTTTACAGCAGTCATTAACAAATAGCTCTTCTGGCTACACAGTTTTTTTTGGTTTTCCTCATGATACCTTTTAGTTTAATCAACTGTTATTTTTGCAGGCGGTACTGGTTGCTGTCAAGTTTCTTGTATGAAAGTACATAGCCATGTTTGTGCAGGAAGGTTTTATTAATGTGTCAAAAGGCCAAATCAATTTGAAGATTAAATCGTTAGTTTCCCAAGGGTCAAGATTCACAAGAACAGAAATTTCTGCTGAAAAATGGTAACTGGCGAAACAATACCACATATAAATCAAGAAAATCTATACCCTATACAGGCCAGGGAATTAAACAGGAACAGTACTCTTGAAACCTACAACGGTTCTGTCCTCCCAAGAATTCTACTTATTTTCTAACTAAATATACAAAGTATAAAAAATTAATACAGCTGGTTCTATCRTTAAGCATAACTAGGGAAGGAACACAAACATTTGCTATCAATTACTACTTAACATACTCCTGCCTAGCTAAGACATGAATGCACATACGCCATCCTTAATAACACTTACTCTCCCTTGAGCTTCTATCACTGCTGATGTAAGTTCCTTAGAAAACCTGACAAAGTCCTATGAAACACTTGCCTTTAATTTCAAAAGTGTTTTCAGGGTAAGCCAAAATCATGTGAATGCATCTATTTCATCCTCAAAGATTTTGGAGACAATTCTACTTTGTCTTCAGTCTGCAAAACATACACACTGCAATGGCACTTTCATTCACAAGATCCAAATGTTCAATGTAAAATTCCAAGATCACAGAATCACAGAATCACTGAGGTTGGAAGGGACCTCTGGAGATCATCTAGTCCAACCCCCCTGCTCAAGCAGGGTCACCTAGAGCACGTTGCACAGGATTGCGTCCAGGCGGGTTTTGAATATCTCCAGAGAAGGAGACTCCACTACCTCTCTGGGCAACCTGTTCCAGTGCTCTGTCACCCTCACAGTGAAAAAGTATTTCCTCATGTTCAGATGGAAGTGTCTGTGTTTCAGTTTGGGCCCGTTGCCTCATGTCCTGTCGCTCGGCACCACTGAAAAGAGTCTGGTCCCATCCTCTCGACACCCTCCCTTCAGATACTTGTACACATTGATAAGATCTCCTCTCAGCCTTCTCTTCTCCAAGCTAAACAGGCCCAGCTCTCTCAGTCTTTCCTCATAAGAGAGATGCTCCAGTCCCCTAATCATCTTTGTAGCCCTTCGCTGGACTTGCTCCAGTAGTGCCACATCCCTCTTGTACTGGGGAGCCCAGAACTGGACGCAGTACTCCAGATGTGGCCTCACCAGGGCTGAGTAGAGGGGAAGGATCACCTCCCTCGACCTGCTGGCAACACTCTTCCTGATGCACCCCAGGATACCATTGGCCTTCTTGGCCACAAGGGCACATTGCTGCCTCATGCTTAACTTGGTGTCCACCAAGTCCACCAAGATCTTTTTAAGTCTAAAGTCCGTATTAAAATGTTTCTTTTTTATCCGTCCCCCGTGAATATCTGGGTATAATATTTAGATATAATATTTGGGTGCAAGCTAGCCTATTTGCTACATTTAAACTTCCTTACACTGAGTATAAGATAAGATTTATGAAAAAAAAGTCCTTCCAGTTTCCACATATGACCACTGATTTTACCTCATCCACATGGCCTTTGCTTCTTTCAAGTGGCAAGTCTTCTTTAGTTCTGAGGACTTTCCAAGTAAGCTCTGTCTAAGCAAAATCCTCCCATTTCTGTGAATGACCTTTAATATGKGGCAGAAATCCTGTCTTTTCCCCTTACCTTGCAAGGAGTGCACAGAGTAACATTTTTTTTTCCCTCTCTGCAGCTCTTTTTGTTGCTCCTGGGATAAGTTACTGGGGAACTGCAGACTTCACAGGACCTGCTGAGTGTTGTATGTATGCACATCCAGAAAACGACCTGTTTTCTGGACTTCGACAGAATAGTTATGTCCAGCGCAGGTGAAACATGAAGTTCTAGTGTGAAGCCAGCACTAAGTAGTATTTAGCATAATGTCATCATCAAGCAGTGAGAAAAAAGAAAGCTTTTTCTTTTTTCATGATTTTACTTTGAGCGTGGGTATGACCTCATGTATAATTCAAAACCAATAGAAAATAATTCCAACATCAGATCTTCTACACAGTACTTACAGAGATGGGCATAACCCAGCCTCAATAATTCATACAAAAAAGAGTGATCCATAGCAATCCATTACTTCACACTGCCAATGAATTGTGTACCCATTTCCTCAACTCTGCCTGAACTCTTCATTGTATCTCACTGGAAAATAGCAGCAAAACTTTTGCAGTCTGGTAAAAAAGACAGCACTACTGTGTCATGAAACATGAGCAAGACTGCAAACAAATTRAAAGAGCAAATAAGTTGTGTTACTGCTTCATAAAATCACGAAACATGATTTTCAGTTAGATTTCATTCCTGAATGTGCTTTCAACAGATGCAAAGTTACTTTATCAGCTTCAGTTCTTCAGGATCTCCTAAATTCTCGGCATCTATTGAAAAATAAGAAATAAAACATAGCCTCCTATTAGTAAATTGTTTTTTTTCCTCAGATCCTTCTCTTGAAAAATAGAATCTAGTTAACCCTACTTTACATGAAAAAGTAATTTTGTAGCTGTGAGCTGGCTTATCTCTTGTCACAATCCTGCTCTAATACAAAAGCTTCGGTATGATGTTTCTAATGTTTTAAACACCTTGTAATTTTCCTATATCTCTACAATCAATGTATTGTCTTTCAGGTTAATGTAGTCTACCATTTAGTTCTTTGATTACAGATTGGAAGATAGTGGATGTTAATATTCCTGTCAGCAATTCAAAAAGCAGATACATTGATGTACAGCACCAGCCAAATGTCTCAATCTGTTTCTGCTTAAAATTACCAAAATTTGGGGAGTATGTGGTGAAAACTAAAGGGTTTCATTTTTCCACTATTTTCATTTTATTAGCTTTCCAGTTTTCCACCTGTTTTTTGCAAGTTCTGATCAGCAAGTAGGTTTATATTCAGTTCAGCTCTCCCTCTTTCCCCCTTTTTTTWAATGTCTTTTTTTAGTCTGATTCAATTCTAAATACATTTTTAAAGGGGGGGGGAAAAAAAACCTCCCCACAATGAAACAGTGGTTGTTTCTAATAGCAATGCACTTGACTATATTGGAAACAGCTCTGAACTGTCAGTCAGAAGCCCAGTTCCTTGTGCTAAGAATAGAAAAAAAGTTACTACTTTTGGTGCACACAACTAGAAGAGAGACAACTTCATGGGTTGTTTTCTTGCAGTCTTTTCATATGCAACTTGTTCACAAATTTATCAATTTTTGTCTTAAAATAATTTAGATCGTTTGCCCCATGCTCCTCCCATTGGAAGATCATTCTGTAACCTTATTACCTTAGTGATTAGAAACTTTCTTTCAATTTCTAGTTTAAACATATTCACATCCATTTCATGAAATGTTGTCCTTATGACAAACTCCTCCTTTTACTGAAATAATTTTGCTCTTTTCAGTGTGTTTGTCTCCATAGGTAACAGGCCAAAACCCCTCAAACTTCATTTTTGCTAGGTTAAATAAGCCACTAGTTTGCAGCCTGATTAGTTTTACCCTAAGCAAATCCTAGTTTGCTCACGAGTACAGCAGCCAAAACAGCAGCTATCATATAGATAGCAAGTTCTGCCCCTAGTGGTTAAGATTCTATATGAATGAGAGCAAAGTAAACTCAAAGTTTACTGTGTGGCACAGTATTCCTCATAATGCAACCAAGAACATAACTGTAGACTTTGTATTTAACTTTTCCAGTGGTTGGCCATACTCTGAGATGCACCAATAAAAACACCCCAAAAATGGTAATAATAATTAAAGGGCTCTTCCATGGTTACACTGAACTAATGTGGTTGTCACATCAGTTTCTCTAGTCAGCAGTACCCAAAAAGAATGTGGTGGTCAGCATCATATCTGGCCACCCCGACATCTCTCCCATCTGAGAGATTCAAGTACCTACTTACAGGTGGTTTTTTTGTGATAGAGCTGTAGGTGCAAATCCAAAGCAAAGCTTAATCAGACACTTTCATTCTGTCACTTGGTATTAACCAATAGGAATTCAAATGAAACCTATTTTAATACATCGTCTACATTACTGTCTGAACAGACTCCAAAAAGTGCAGGAAAGCTTTATTAATCATGGGAAGCTGAGCAAATTTATCAGTAACAAGAGGGTTTATTTCAGAAAAAGTTACAGATATCAAAACTAGTGATGAAAAAAGCAGTTTGGACAGGAAGGGAAAGAGAGAAGGTAATACTAAATGAGAAGTAATAATGAAAAAATGGGCCAAGCCCATAGAACATTCCAGAAACAGATCCTAGTTCTTTCCAGAGAAAGAAAAGTTTGGAATAGAAGGAATGAAGGATTCTGCATGGCAGTAAAAGCTGTGTTCCTTATCTCCTGGTCATGTAGCCCTGTTTCAGGTATAGGATACCAGCATACTCAAAGAAGGTACACAGGACTGATTTAGTTTCTCATAATCAAATTTACTGTTTCTTGGGTTTCTTTTTTCCCTTTATTGAATTTTGATTTCCTGTATTTCAGTAACACCCATAAATATAGAAAAGACATAAAATGTTTTTACTTGGCTTGTAATCTGATAAAGCACACACACTTCTCTCACCTATCTGAAAAGCCCAGTATTAAATTACTCGCCTTTCTCCTTTTCGTATAAGCTAGAACTTCTTACCAGAAGATGTTGATGTTAAAAGTGAGAAATAATAAAAACACTAAAGGGACTTAAGTCACTTCTATTCATAGTTTAGGCACATGGGGTCAATATTAGAAAATAAGGTCTTGATGTTTTGGAGGTGGGGGATAAATTCTTATATTGGTTCACTTAGCAAACTGAGATGATGGTAAAGAAAGCCTCTTTAAAGTTCTAACATTTTAAACCATAAAATGTCAATTAATATACATTGATATAAAAGAAAAAACAGTATCCCAAACCTGAAAACTAATAGTTTAGGTACCTTGAGTCTCATTCTTTTCTACAGGCTAAGCTTAGACTTCATGAACCATGATGAAATCTGGCAGCTTGACTCCCATGATGCACTCCAACAGGTCAGTAAAAGACAGTGGAATATCAGGGAAAATGTAATTTGGTGTAGTAAGAACAATGCAAAATATATAAGCATTGCTTATTTTGTTCAGTGACATTATCCAAATTCCTAGGAAAATTCTGCTTTTTCCTAAACAAGGCTAAAGAACAGTACCTTCTTCAGAAAAAAACATTTTTAGAACCTCCATGCTCTAGACTCTGGAGTGGCATTTTATCGTATTTTTTTTCCTGAAATGCTTCATACAGTCTTTTTCTAAACATTTGGAAGAGCAAATTAGTCTCAGCTTTAAGTATTGCAGTGGATTATTCTTGTATTTTAAAGAACTGATAGGTTTGTAAATTTGGCTCATTAAAAGGGTACCAAAGCCTAGTTATGGATTACTGACTGGGATCTAATGGACAACAGTTTTAGAACACGTAGCTACTGTGATTTTTCTCTTATTTTTAATTAGGAATGAAGTGAGTGCAGACTGTGAATTCTTATCAATGAACATTTTGTCTCTTTTTTTGTCTCTTCTCTRTTCAGAAAAAACAGTCAGTTTACAACAAACCCAGAATAATAAATTTATTTCTTACATGCTTAGTATGGTATAAGCCCCTTTTGTGATCTTTTTGGTGTGCATTTTATGTCCAATTACAAAATTCTATTGTAATGATATAGTAATGCTGTTACTACATAAGTAGTGAGATGCTTTATGCACCAATGTGGAATCAAATGACCTTAGTACAACTGTTTAGTAGTATAAGAAGCCATATGAGTTCAGAATGTTTATAACAATTGAAAACCATATTAGGCATCTGGCAATGCTTTAGAAAATCCTTTTGCTTAGCTCAAAAATACTGATTTCAGAGCTGAATAAATGAAAGTATGGTAGAACCTGAAGTTCTGAATAATGCAACTGAGTGCATTATTCATGGCAGGCAAAAACAAGGCAATTATACAGAACACTGAGTTAAAAAGAACAGAATATTGTTTTTCAGCTTCATGTACAGTTAAATGTTAAAGCTTAATTGGTTGGGCAGATTGCTGAGAGTTATTTGTACAAAGCCCATTTACACAAGTCATACTTTTCCACTTGCTAACAACACTGGGCTTTGCTCAGTGCTTCTTAAAAGCAAGACTTTTCTATTCCTTTTGTCATCACAAAGCAGAAAGATAAAAATGGAACTACTTTAAACAAGTCTGGATTGATCAGCAATTCAGAAAAGGCACTACCATTTTACTGTCAAAGTGCCTAGAGCAATAAAGGTCAAGCTACAGCTAAAGTTCCAAGCCACACAATTAGATAACAAATGCAGAGTGGAGTTCAACCAGGTCTTCCATACCGACATCTGGAGACATTAGATGCCATCATTACAAATCAGATGTTGCAACTGGGGTAGCACATCTGAATCCAAACTTTAGATTTCATGTTCTTCTCATCAGAAAGCCTGTTATTTTTTAAACTAAATTAAATTCTGACTATGGCCTTTCAACACACTTCCCTGCCAAATTACACATACTTCATACCAACATGTGACAATACATTGACCTCTGTTGCAACTGAATTAAGGCATTATGAGGTAAAACAGTGGTAGATCTGGCAACCATCTGGAAATATGCTGACGTATCAGTGGACGACAGCAACCTTAAAAAAAGATATAAGGATTTTGTCTTTAATTTAAAAAAAGCTCTATGTTCTAGTCTTGCTTTTGCTGACATAGGTCAAGCCCAGTACCATAAAAGGCTTATGACTGTGAAAAATCATTGCCCTAAAGTAAYCAAGCAAAGCAAGGAGGCATCATGCAGTCAGGGTTGTAGTTTTATCTGATCCCTTTTCTGTTGACCTACATAGGTGGGCAGAGAGTGGATGAAAAGTAGTCTAAGCCAGGGTCTGTACCATTCTGCTAAGTGGGAACTAAGGAGCTCTTTTTTTAGTGACATCTTCCTAATGAGATCTGTGATTAGGTCACAGTCCCATTCAGGAGTTCAAGGCGGTACAATGCAATTGCCTGTGCAGACTGTCTCATCCCTCATTCTGARCTCGAAGGCTCATATACACCTAAGATGGTACATATTGTGGTGTATCTTTCAGTGAGTACTCGGTCCAGTAAGTGTGTGGTTTTATTATGCAGTTTTCTCTCATATGCAAAATTCAACTGGGTGACAGAGTGCAGTTTTCCATAACCACAGACAAAAGGAATATCGAATGTAGGAAATATTTAAGATGTTAAGTCCTTCTTTTGCTTTTCAAAAGTCCTCTCCCCTTCTCCAACAAATGAGCCCAAGATCTCCTCTCATATTCAAGCAGAAATCTTAGTTTGCTGTGGACAAAAAAAGGAAAACTCACAGTTGTAGAGCAATAGGAAACAGTAGCCTAAAACAGATTTTTAAACTGCAGTCAAATTTTAGCTAGGGAGAGGGCCAGAACTGACCTCTACTACTTTAACTTCCCTCTGAAACATAAAGCATAGACTTTAAGTTATATTTTGAGCGTTTCCTCTTATTTTACAATAGACATTGAACAATTATTTTCCTTGTCTTTCTTGAAAGCTTGGACAACTGGCAAAGCAGCAGAAAGACTAATTCAACCCTTCAAAACTGAAGCATTTCAGCTATGGTGAAGTTCATTTCCCTGAAGTGCATATACTTGCAGTGGAGCAGAGAAAACAGAAAATTGAGGGATAATAATAATGTGACTATTTAAACTTTATCATTTTATTCATTTTTGTTTACAATGTTTAATTTCAATACTGGCTTAGTTTGGGGAAAGGGATTTACATCTTCAATATTCAGTCCCTTGCCCTGACACTTTACTGACCAAAAATCTCCTAGCCCTGTTCTTTATTTTTCTGAGAGACCTCTAGAAAATACAGAAAGGACGGTATTTGTACTTCCATAGACTTCAAGACAAAAATATCTAATACATATTTAAACCAAGTCTAACTCAAACATGTATGTCCTCTCCCCGCTAACTCTCCTCCTGACTCTATTTTGAAAAAACAAGAGAGGGAACATATTCAGATTGTTTTCTTTTACAGATCACCTTTGAACACAGCAGGTTTGTTTTTTGTTTTTTTTCGGACTACTGCTGAACTAGAACTTGTGCTTTAAACAGATCTAACAAACCCAATTTATGTTCTCACATGAAATCAATAAACTCAGTTAAAACATATACCTATACATTCTGTGCCGCTTGGCATTATTTCATTACATTCTAGGATTTTCTTGTATGAAATCACTGAAGGGAAAAAAAATCCTGAATGTGTAAGAACTAAAGACTTTCTAGATACAAGGAAAGAGATCTTCCTTTTGGATCAAGCTTAGTTATATTTTCATGGTAGATTCAGGCACTTTTTAGTACAAGTGGAAATCTGGGTGCCATGTGGCTCCATCTGTGTGTGCAAGTATGGGCCAAGAGCATGTTTGTAGTGTGAAGCAGCTGGTGCTGAGAATCGGACAACCGTATTATATGCACTTCAGAGGGTTTTACCAAGGACTAGTGCTGGACTAGTCCAAAGCTAATGGACTAACCACCCACTAAGAGCAGGACCGTAGCTTCCAGTTCAGTTTCATCCAAAAGAAATCCAGTTTGTACACTCCCACACAGCTTTATGATGCAAACCAAAGCACAAGTAGCTTTGTAATTGACTCAGGATCAGAAATTTTAGTTTGGAAGTGCATTTCCAGTGTAGACACACCTACAGTGCTGCTATAAAGGATCTATTTTATCTTTTCCGTGAGCACTGGTAAAACACTGAGCTCTTCTTCTCACTTCTTCAGCTAATACTCACAAGCAGCTTGATGAAAATTAAAGCATTTCTTGAGTTACACAGAAGCCCAGGCTGGTTTCTGAGGTGTCTGAAATTGAAACCTACAGTTGCTTCTGTTTGATTCTGAACTGTAGTTCTTGATCAAATTAGAAGCTGTGAGCTGAGGATTTGCTTCTCCTGTGCCTTAGGAACAAAACAATGGACATGTTGTGTCAGACCAGTCTGTCTAGTCCAGGATTCCATTTCCAGCTAGTAGGCAATTGTTCAGGGAGCAGTAAAAGAAACAGGGTAAGAAATTCCCCTCAATATGCATTTTCAGCTTTGAAGTATCAWCAGTCTAGGAGCTTCATGAGCCATGGGTTGTATCCATTTGATAGACATTTTTTCATGAAATTTTTAAGATGATTTTCTGTCATGCATAAATGCAAATAAATACACAAAAGCATCTGTGAAAACACTTTTTTTTTAGAATGTGTACAGTCTTACATAAGATTTCCATTGGCATAGTAGCTATCAGCACTTCCAAGGCCATGAGAAGTCTAGGCCTAGCTACATATACTTGTAAATATTACAGAATAGAAATCAAAATATTACAGGATGGAAAACAAATACCATGACATGGCTCTCCGTTCTCATGGGAGYTGCTTTTTTTTCTCTGCTGCTCATTGCCCTGGGGCTAGTTGTTTACATTTACAAGTTTCAGTGTGATAAATCAAAGCCTTTCAAACTGAGCTGCTATACAGTTTTGTCAGTAAGCATCTCTATGCACAAAAAATTTTAGATATTCTAGATGCATCCCAGCTTAAGCAGACAACCACTTCTATGTTAACATTTTCCTGTATCATTCTAAGTGTCTTAGTTCTATGTTCTCATCCTTGTGGCTAAATCAGATAAGACTTCCGCTACAAAACAACAGTCACAATATACACAGAAACATGAACTCAGACGAATTCAACCCCTACTASTTACACATACTGATATTGGCTTGCTTCAGACTTGACAGAGCAGCATGTTTAATCTGGATCTTTCAAATAAGATTTTGGCRTGTGGTTAAATTGCATAAACAGGGATAGGTTTTAAGGATACACTGCAATGCCATCCTGATTAGGAGTGTTTCTATGAAACAAGGACTGCACTGTTATGAATACTTGCTATCTTCATGCTTTTAATCTTTCAGACTGAAAATGATCATTCAACAAATTCTGTTTTATTCAGTGGTTGCTTTAGGGTCAATGGACAGTCAGATGAGACAATGGAGTAGCCTTGGAGAAGGATTTTCAGAACTGAAGGTATATATTAAAAGTAATGAAGGCTTCACAGAAAAGCAGAATTCATATCAGTGAACCAAAACTGTGCTACACTGGTCTAAAATTGCGGATCAGGAACCAGTTTCTTATTATCTACAAACATAAAGTAATTTATTTGTGAATGCATGGTAAACTTAAGAGTATGTTGTTATCTTAAACATAATTGATTCCAGTATCTTCTGCATGCAAACAGTATAGTCTGGTCAGTCTGAACACTTGGGATTGATTAGCATAGTATGCTTTATCACTTATGAAGTGAATGTTTTACAACATCTTGTCACAGGTTTCCAAAAAAAGAAAATTGTGTGGTGATAAAACCTAGGCAGTACTCAAGATTTCTGCATAACAGTAGCTTTTATATATCGCTATTATAAACATACATATAAATATAAGCATTTCCTGAAGTACTTAAGGGTGGTAATAATGCATGCAGGAATCTCACTCCTAATTTAGTTCTTATTGAAGTTAATTTAAAGTGAGTACAGCAGAATTCCTTTAAACAACCTGGCTTTAAAATAGGACAGAAATTACCTACCAGCATTTTTGTTTAGTTTAACAGAACCTGTTTTATTCAGATGATTTGATTACATATCCTTTAATGGGGTGCTGGAATGTACTTCAAATAACAAGATTATATAGATGTACTATTAGTCATCAGAAGTAGAGTATAGGAATTCTGCCTGGGTAAGAATCACAGCTTTAATCATGTGTCTCTAAAATACGGTATTGCAAAAGGGAATGAGCAGCAGAATGACAAGTAGTAAGAGTAAATAACAAAAGAAAGATATGCCACATGAGGGTGAAAGAAAAGAAACAAGTGCAAGGTGTATTTTAGTCAAATGCTTTTTAGGTATGATGAAAACTGTCTTAACTATTATGACAAATTTTCTAAGCAGGTACGTTACAGTGTTTTCAGCAGCAAATGTTGCATTTTGGTATAATTAAGCAATTTTCATGTATTTGATTCAATTTTCAGGTTTACATGTCTCTTTTTTGAGAGAAATTGGAAGATTTTTTGCTAACACCATCTTACATATTGACTTTATTACTAGATCAAATTGTTTTCCTGAAGGAAAACATGGGCACAAATATGAAGAATCATCAAAGTCTACTACAAGTTTGAACTCCTGTAACTGAATCTAACACTTTTCCTGGCCCCAATGAACTTATAATCCTCTCAGATTTCACTTGACTAATTTTCTTAAAACCACTCATTGAAAGAGTAGGAGAAATCACTTGTTAAACATACCATTATTCAGCCCAGTAAGTCAGAATTCAAGTAGGCTAGTTTGTTAGTTGGTCTAACAGATACTGTAGGATCAAGAGGAGAATATGATAGAAGTGGCCACTATCAGGAAAGTGTGAAAATGTTTATTTAAAGGAAGATGCCTCTATCCATAAGACAACTTCAGTTTGATTTTCCATTTCTGCTTCATAAATGGGAAGAGTAGAGAAAATCATGGATCTGCTTCAAGTCAACAGCAAAATTCCTATTAAATTCAGTTGCGATCTTTCAGTTCACCTTCATCCTACAACCTGTATGTTATTCCTCAGCTTGTCTGATCTAAGAATGCAAAGCAACACACACTTCATAGAAGTCCTATYTATCACATGTCAGTTATGCCCTCACCATGTGTCTTTAGTGGAGTTTTTGTCACTGGCATAAAGKGGAGTAAGTTATTAGAAACTTTTGCACCTCAGACCAATGCTCACACAAAAAACTACAAACATTCTTTTAATTCTCCAATATATATTTTTTTATTCACAGGTCATCTSCTGGAATCTAACAGATAGCTTGCTATTTAGTTTAGCATCTTTAAAAATCCACTTTTACGTATTATTTTTTCAAAAAATCTCCAACCTTAAAAACACACTCTTACACATTAAAAACCAACTAACACATTAACCTTCAGAGCCTGATGCACTGTGTTCCTTGTCCTGTGGACATTTTTTCTGAACTCATCTATTTCTACATGCTCAGAATACAGCACATTAATCTAAATGAGGTTGTGCACAGCTCTTTTATAGAATTTCTTATTACTGTGTTCAATCTCATCACTTAAATTATCAAATAGTGCTTGATTTTGTGTGCACAAACATGTATAAAGCCTTCTCCATACTATAACATATTCTAAATGCTTTTCTTAGTAACAAAATCCTAAAAATATTAATTAAAAAAATCTAACTTTGTCACATTTATTTGTTGGGGATCCCAGCAGTTGTTAATAACCACATTTAAGTAAAACAGACCAAATAAATAGTACAATGAACTGGCTTCTTGGTTTAGAAGTTAATTCCAGCACTTAGTTCAGTCACTATTTACAGGTATTTTATTTATTTGTTATTCAGTACTATTAAATGTTAAATTCCTTTAATTGTTACTCTGCATATTATGCATGCACAATTATATTGCATAAGCAATCAAAAGCGTTGATTCAAACTTTGAGCTGATATAGATTTGCCTACATAAAACTGACGTATGATGTTGTTTCTGCTTCTGGTTTGGGTCAGCAGAAAACCTTCTGCAGTATTGATGATACCCACCTTCAATCACTGATCACAGCCGGTTTGTCTTCTGAGGCTTACACTGTATTTAGAAAARTGGGTTCCTCCAGAAAGTGAGGGGTAAGACCAGGGACTAATTTTGCACCTCTGAATCTCTCTACAACTTTTTTTTTCTCTTCCTCCATCGATCATAGCTTCCTAAATGCCAAGGGCTATGTAGCATGCATACTACAGAACTTCTCCATTAAACATCAGAGGACAGAGGCTCAAGGAGAATTTACAATGAATATTCCATATTGCCTTTTACAATTCCTTCCTTCAGCATCCATCCCTGCCAGTATATTAATTTTCAGGTTTTTTTACACAAAGATAACAGGACACATAAAGACATACATAAAACTCAATTTCACCACAGAATGGTTTGTTTCTAAAGCAGTAATCATCTTACACGAGTAAGCTTAAAGCGAATTTATAATATTTTYCTTTATTAGGGAAAATTCTGAAACTTTAATGGTCTTTTTAGTCATTCCATACTCTGGTGATGTTTCCTGTTACTTTAGGGAAACTTTTATTTGGATAAGGGCTCTATAAAATAAATGAAGACATCAGGATGTGTATCATTAATTTTTAAGTCTACTCAACCTATTTATTGTTTTTGTACAGAATATCTASTTAACAATGATCTATGGAGAGAATATTTAAGAATTCCTATAAACAAAAGAAGAGTAAGTGTACTTTATGAGATGGTTCACACACCATATGTTACACTGCTTTGAATGAAATGACAATAAGAAAGAGTGCAACAGAAATGATATAACAGATGGCTTTGAGATAAAATGATGACATGGCATTTACACCTTGTTTTTGTTTTGTTGTTACTTACTACTGAAAACAGTGCAGGAGTTTAAGCCCCAAATTCTATTAGAATTATGATAAAATTATTTGGAACTATAAACTATACTGGAAAAGTCACAAAAATGCAGCTCTTATAAGCCCACCGTAATATAGCGAAAAAAAATAGTATCTTGGGTGAATAGAAATGGTTAAGAATACTGTATGTTAGTGAACATCTCCCTTTATCCTTTCTTTTGTTTGTTCTATTTATGTAAGGTTGTTTTTTTAGCTGTCCTGCCTGACAACCATACCCTTGCTGATGCAAGAATCTTTTCTTCTGTTCCTTCTCCTGTCCTCTTTCTTATGCAACTTCCTGAAATTGTCAATGAGCTTCATCTTAATCACATATTTCACCTAACTTTTGACCTAATATTTGGGAACCGAATGAATAGTAGTTAAAAATTTATCTATTTTACCCATTATTGCTTTCTTTCCTTTGGGACATGAGAAGCATCTCAGTGACCTGTCTGAAAAATTCTGTGGAACCTGAATGGTTCCAGTGTGATGCTCCCACTTTTGGTGAATTATTTTGTTCCCAGAAGCTGGATTATCAACCTTCAAGAAGTCTCTTCATAAAACTGGGCCTCACAAATCATTATGGTGTGCAGATGAAACTTGACTTGCAAAGGAAGAATAGAAAAAAAGTGATAATACTACCGCAGAGGGGCAGATTGATTGCAACATAAACACTAGTGGAATTTTTTTACATTAGAATAGAAAATTTTCTTTACTATTGCCCTTTGCAAAACCATCAGCAGAAAACTTGTGCTAGACAGTTAGGTACACTCCAGGTCTCTCTGAGCATTGCCTCCCATTACAAAACTCTTTCATCTTATTTTGTTGACAGAATGGCAATATATTTTACATGTGATTCTGCATTGTACAGCATAATTCATAGTGGAGTCTGCTTATGAAATTCAAGCTGCAGAATCAGCTACTAAACTACTTAGGAGTTCCCAAGATGAACAGTGGCAAAAAGAAAGAGATAAAACAGTACTGGGGAAAATGAGTTGTATTTATTTCCATGATGGAATCTAATCTGTGATAGAACATTGTAGGATACATTATTTAGAAAAATACACACCAAAAGAATTGATAAAAATGATCAGACTGCACTATGAAACAACCTTTTCCTTGCAAGTATTATGAGTACCTAGTCTAATGGATTTCCTTCTAGGGATAACACTTTTACTTTGGGAACAGGAGATATGAGAACTTTTATATGTATTTTTTTCTTCCTATTAAAAAAAATTAATAAGAAAGGGGATCTATGGAAAATGGGAATTGTGTGTCCTGCCATTTCAAAGAAGAAAAGATAATAAAAGAAAAATGTCATAAAGTTTGGTTTGGCATCAGTTTCTTATATATGAACATTTATAAACAGGGCTGTGGAGAAGATGTAAAAGGAAATGGAAAAAATGATGAGGGAATGAGCCTTCTTTCTTCATAAACATCTGATTAAATTGTGCAGAACAGATGTGAGGAACAAGCGAATCTGAAAATATACCACTTCATGTTTGTTTTATATCAGTGGTTTATTATCCACTTAAACTAAGCTGGAAAGACAATTTGTTAATTTTGTATTTATTTATTTACTCTATCATGCAGTTCAAGGTTAAAAACAAAAAAACTTTCAGGAATCCAACTGGCTTCAGGGATGTATTTTTTGCCTCACAGAAAATGAAGGTATGACTCCCATTCATTGATTCGGCAGACCATTCTAGGCATCAGTCACAGAATTCTGCTGCATTTGCACCTTCAGATGGCCACTAGAGTTCATTTGCAGCTATCCAGAGTCAGCTCGTGATGCATATATGTATGTTCTTAAAATAATGTAACTATTAAATTGGAAAACTCTAGGCAGCTGTGCTTTAGGAATTTGGTCTTTGCCTAACAATGGAATGTGTTATGAAACAGAAAGTTTCAGTTTTCTGAAACTGCTTATCAGTTTGGTTTCAGTTTGTTGAGTGTCCTTATGGCTGGGGATAAAAAAAAGTATATTAGCAACAGGACAATCAGCATCAAGACAAGAAACCCTAGATTTTCCCTTCACCTCAGCTGAGGAGATGTAAAAAAGGACAATGGATGTACAAGAAAAGGGCTTTTAAAAAAGGCAAACCATTGAAGAAAGATGAGATTTATCACTCTCGATGAGGATTTTCATCCTGTGTGTTTTAATTTGAAAAAAGTTTAGTTCTTAGAAGTCAAATCAAGTGCAAAATAATATTTGGAAAGGAACTGATTTAACAGGCTGTATAGAACTGTAATAATTTGTCATAATTTAAAGCCAGACTAGTATTTTTTGCCAGTGGAAAAGAAAGAGGATAGGAACCAAGCATAGGCACCTATAAGTATAGATGCTTACAGTGAAACTCTTGTCATAACTACTGGATTCACAGATTAGAGTTTTCCTCTTCTCCAAAAAGAGGAAGGGTGTTCTGCCTTGTCAGACAAGGCTAATAAGAGACACTAGAATTTTTTTGGCCTCCCATCTAAGTCATGGGAGTATGCTATAGTAAGCATATGGTCTTCAGCCCTTGCTTCAAAAGATAGGCTTATTTCTCCAAAATCAGCAGACCCAATAAACACTATACTGTCTGACTAGAGAATACTTAAAAATAAAACAAGAAAAAAGAAGTAAATTTCTTTCCTAAGAAGAAAAATTGTTAAGGACAGCAGGGAAGCCCTAAAAAACATAATATCTAAGAAAAATCTTGAGCTGAGATTTTATACTTTCTTAGTAAAGTGAAAATAATGGTCGCTAAAAGGGAAAACAGAACAATACTAAGAAGTTCAATGAGGACTCAAACAATTTGGACAAAATGTCAGTGAAAAGCCCTAGTAAAACCAAGCCAGGATTCCARGAAAAAGGCTCTTATATGACACACACCCGCTAACTGGTATTTTTATATATGATCAGAAAGCTAACTAAAAGATGCCATATAAAGGTCCACATCCTAACCTGAAAATGAAGAAAAGAAAGTCTAACATAATCAGGCAGGATAGAGCTAAGAAGATCTGTGAAGAAATTCACAGCTTTTTAAGGTCATGAGAATTATGACAACAATTTATGTTTGATTTTTCTGCATTATTCAGAGACAGAACTTCATCATGACACTTCCTGCATCAAGCTTCAAGCACAGTAATAAAAACAAAAAGCTCCTTTGCATCTTTTACAAATATATTCCATATTGATTTTAAAGACTTCAGCAACTGAAAATTTGTTGCATCCCTAGAGTTATTGAATGTGTTTTTACAATCCCTGATTTCAATGACTTTATTAAAACCCATTCAATGTTCAATCTGGAAAGGGTAATCACATGACTATTCTTTGGCAAGGATAGAGAAACTATGATAAGATACAGAAGTCCCAACAATCAAGGATGTCACATTAAGAAATGAATCACAGATTCAGGTAGACTGACAAACAGAAGAATAATGCAACATAAGACACAACTTCCTTAGAAAGTAAAACAGCCTTCCTTCTTGGAATAGTTGTCACRGGCACATGTGAGCTAATCTTCTGTACAGGAATGGCTATTAAGATCATAATATAGTGATACGACCATGAACTCAGAGCAACCCATAAACCATGAAAACGCTACCTTCAAGGATTCTACCAATCAGCATAGACAAATGAAGAGACAAGAGAGCTGCAATAAAACATGTAGAAATATAAAGGCTACAGTTCATCATTTATCTAGTTAAAGAATTTCCAAGGGATAGAAACACTAAAAGGAGGCAGATGGCTTGAAAAAGATGCACTGCTTGAGTATTCATCCAAAGAGAAGGGAGAGAAAAGAGAGAGAAAAGAGAGAGAAAGGAGAGAAAGGAGAGAAAGGAGAGAAAGGAGAGAAAGGAGAGAAAGGAGAGAAAGGAGAGAAAGGAGAGAAAGGAGAAAAGAGAGAAAAGAGAGAAAAGAGAGAAAAGAGAGAAAAGAGAGAAAAGAGAGAAAAGAGAGAAAAAAAGAAAGGAGAGAAAAGAAAAAAAGAAAGAAGTGGAAGGATACTATACAACAAGGAATTGCTATAGAAATACAGTCTCTTTACTTATGACATACAACTACTGGAACTGTCAAAATGTATATTTTTGTTTCAGACTTCACAATTCCTTCCTGAAGGAAAAAAAAAATCCTTTAATTCATCTGAGTTACTTAAGTACTTGACTGCTGCCAAGGAATCAGACACAGGTCAAAAGCAACTGTGGTGCTCTTGAGTGTATTTCATTGGAATGTTAACAGGCCAGAAAAGACAACATAAAAAGAAAAAAGGGTAGCCCCACTGTTATTTTAACATGAAGAGTTCAATAATGTCCATTTTACTGAAGTCTCTTTTCATGTTTTTTTTTTTTTCCAGATCCTGACAGTTGTGAAGGGGGGAAAAAAGTCGAAGCCTTTTACTCTTCTTTAAATGTTGATGAAACTCTTTCTTGAGGGCCTGATGAATCTAAGACTGATGTGAGACATAGAGAAGGGAGACAGTAATAAGAATGGCACAGATTCTTAGATCCTACTGTCTGTAAGGGAAGTGGCACTGCAGGGGAAAAGGAATAAAGGATTGAGACTGAAACTAAGAACAGATATAATGAGGGAGAAGTTGAGACAGAGACCTAAGGCAAATAGACACCAGGGCAGAGAAGGGAAGTAGAATTTTATAACCTTCTCTTGGTAACAGCTTTACAGAAGTCAAACACTGCTTGGCTCTTTATTTTTGTAATTATTATAATGCACAACAGATGTTAAAAAAACACAATCATCTGCCAGTAACATAAGAAAAAGGAAATTTTTATTTTCATCATGATGGTATTTAAATAGCACTTTTTCCCTGAATGTTAATTTTATTTAAACTTTAAAAATAATGAGCTACTCTGGAATAAAATGATGTGTCTCCGGCTGATGTGTGGGCCCATTTTAGTGACGTGCGTTGCTTAATAGATGGCACCATGCACAGAAGAACCTGCTGCCTTTGAAGTGTCATTGTTTTGCAGGTTCTGGATAAGCAGTACTCTGCAAGGTTCCCACTTACTAATCGAGGACAGAGAACACACTGAGAAGATGGGCCAGAAACATGTAACAATAATGACTCTTCCCTTCCTTCAGAAATTCTCCATGACAGCCTGACATGACTCCTGCAGTCAACAGATGCAGCTGAACTATCCCTTGCCTTAGAAGCAGAGGCGAAAGACCTCCATGACACTGTGCTACACAAGGCTCCATATTCCCTGTAACTGAGGYAGACAAAGTTTTCTCATTCCACGTACACATCACTGAAAGAAAATTGAAAAGAAAAAGTCACGAGAAGAAACGCACCAGAAGGCAAAATCCGGGCTCTGTGCTACCCTAGGGTGCACCCAGGTAGTACATGTCTCCTGCAACATAATCTGCTACTTTACCTAACTGCTCAAATATCACGTCTTACACTAGGTAGATATGTCAGTCACAAACTCTTTCTTTAAAAGTACCAACATCATATGCCATAAGTGTAGGCAGCAAAATCTGAAGTGCCCTTCTAACACCCTGGATCATTCAAGAATCAAGGGTCAGAGAGTGTGTTGGGATCCAGGCTATCCCCATCTATAGGCTGGCCTCATTCATTATAATACCATTATGAAAAGAAATAGAGGGAATTTTGAATTAATGGCTGCAGCTCGATAAAATGAATGTAGTTAAGAAAAATCAAATGAAACAAATGGTCATTGTCCGTGAACTTTTAACTTAAAAGTTAAACTGCCCTTTGACTAGACAGCTGAAATTCAGCAACTGAGTTTAAAATTTTTGTAGCTAAAAAGTATAAACAGAGAAAGGAGTTTGAACCACAGTCTCTACACTTGTTATGAATAAAGGTAGTAAAAGTTGGATGGTATAAAGCGAGAGCACAAGAATCTGTGACTGGTGGTCTGGAGGAAATTCTCTGAAGGAGAACTAAAACATAGCAATCCTTGATTTCATGGAGAAATACATAACAGATTGCAAAGTTCACTTAGAATTTTAGATAGTTCCAAAATTTTTATTTTTGTATGTATTTTCATACGCAAAATTCCATAATTTAGCCGTTTCTAATTAAGGAAGAGCAGATGAGAAATACTGCAACTCAGAGCTGATCTTCTTCCCAAAATGTTGAAGTTAATCTTATTGCTAGGTGTGACTTGGAAGAAAATAAATGTAAAATGAGTGCGAATGAACAAGAGCTGGGTAATTTTAAAGGGAACTATACACCTGGTCACATAATGTTTGATACCAGGATTAAAGTAGACTTTCAAAATTCTGCGTAACTTCAAATCTACTTCAAATCAACTTCAAATCACAATCCTTACTCAAAATTCCACCTAAGAATTTGCTCTTCTCACCAGCTGTCACTCAAAAACAATCTTCAAAATCTTCAATTCTATTTTCAATTAATTCTGCTAAAAATTATTWAAGAGAAACAAAACTTTGTTTAGACTTAAAGCCATTTAACCTGCAGTACCTTATTATGGGTGAATTCATATCAACAGTTTCAAGAGAAGATTTACACGTTTCTTCCTATTGCTTTGCTCTTACAGAATTTAAAACTTTTCTTGCTATGAATTACTGATGATTATGGAAATAATTTTCTTATCTGTTCCTGTACACATGCTTATATACATTATCTATTTATATGTGCACACACTCATGCCACAGATATATATATGCAGTGAAGCTTACAATCATATTTTATTGCTTAATTCTGGTTTATCTTTTCTTTAAAGAGAAGAATCTGGACTGCAACAGTATACATCTTAGAACATCTATATACCAATGAAAGTAATAAAAACTATGATTACAGTCTTTTTTATGTACTTTTATGTATCATAATAGCATTCAGGTTTTGTAGCTGTGTAATAAAGCATAAAAATATAAACAAAGGAAGTTCCCTRAAGGGCTGACAATCTCTTCTACCCTCAGTATTTTTCTGAATTCATTTGCATAAATACATAAAATTAACAAAACAGAATTCTTGTTGAAAAATTATGGCACATTTTTAGTTATTTATCAAGAATTACAACTCCTGACATAATAGAGGCGGCAGGCTTGTCCTGCATTCCTGAAACAGAGGGAAGGTGAAGGGGCTCGCATGTTTAATTGGCATTGCTTACAGTATATCATCTCCAGGACAGAAAGATCTGGAGAGGCAGTGACAGAAGCACTCTGCTTCTAAAAGCAGTGAAGAATTGGGTAGATCTGGATGGAGGCACCCTTGTATGACTTCCACAAAGGTAATGGCTTGTCTAACTTCCACCAATCTCACTTAAGATTACCAGTCATAAGAAGCAGACTCCAGAGACTGATGACACTGTCAGAAACGTCTAATAAATAGCTTCCAAATACATTCCAAGCTAGAAGAGCTAAGGACATTCAATGCAGATTTTCTTGAAAGGTGTTGTTAGTTTTAAAAAAAAGGCACCCAGGTAAATATCAAATGACACGCTGTATTCTGCACTACTACCTCTGGCGTGTTACAGAAAGACACAACACATTATCCTGCCATCACAGTAGAAAGATCCATTTATTTTGTATTATTACTATTTTATGCAGAAAATTCTGGTTCAGTAACACGGAAGGTAAGTCCAAGTTATGACAAGGGTAATTACAAAAGCTGTTCTACTTAGTAAACTAGAACTTGTTTGGGTGTCAAAAATGCTTCCTTACAGCACAAACAGGATAAACTTTGACAATGGGATATTTCAGTAATTACTAAGTAGTCACTGTTCCTAAAGATACTTAAAGTTAAATACAAGCATAAGTAATCATTACAAGTGTGAACATATAAAAAGGATAATGAACATGTGGCAAATTTCAGGAGTGAAAGATCTAGAAAGTAATTAAAGGAATTTGAAATTATACATCTCCATATGCTTAAAAATCAGATAACTCTTCCTTCAAGTCTCTAAAGTAATATTCTACCCACAAGTCTGGCTTATAATTTCTCCTCTTTTATTGCATATTTCTGAGTACACGAATATTTTATTTGCCATACACTTGTATTCCAGCAACATTAACAGCTAGTTTTATTATCTGCATAGAAAAATAGGTTCTTTGAGTCAGAGTTCCAGTTAAAAGTGCAAAGCTGTTCATAGGAACCTTACAGTATATATCCAGATATGGAATATCTTAATAAAGAACCATTATTTTCAGGTTTCTTGTTAAAGGAAATATAATATTAAGAGAAGAAACTATACTGAAGTATTGAAGTGATAATGCCACAGGTGTTTTTYGGTACCATTTATTGATTAGATCTCCTTGCCAGTTTCTCCTTGGGCTCTTCCTTGTCAGTTCCATAGAACAAATTTACTAGACAAAGCCTCAGGATTTTCCCTCTTTGCTTTTGGAATTTGCTTTTCTTAGCATTTTACAGGAGCATCCTCCTGCTATTTCATAAATCTGTTGAAATTGTCAGGATTCTGTAAAACAAGACCCAGGCACTTCTATGGATGCTACTAGGTAAGAGTCAGTGCTTCATACGCTGCACTAAATGAGCTGCAAGCCTGCAGATATTAGTTGGTAACCTTCAGAAACCCAGTGACAAGAACAACCTAATTCTGTTTGGAATTCTAATGTGTTTAAATAGAACATCAATATTGACYGCATATTTGGAAACAACCCTCTTGCTCATAAACACTATATATTTTTTCTAATTGCTGCTTTTATTTACTTAACATCCCAATCATGTTTCTTCTTAGTACTGTTGTACTTTAGGCTGCAAAGGAGCAGTCAAAAATGAATTAAAGCCAAGAGATARAAGAGTGAAGACCTCAGTGGGAGTTACATATTAGGAAATTGACATCAAAACAATGGGCTTATTAAGATACCCATGATGTTTCTACAACAATGAAAGCAAATATTAATACACAGTAAATCATTCATATTTCTGGGTCATCTGATAGCTCATTAAACCTAAAATTCTCAACTACAAGTCTGTTTTTCCCCTGACATGCATGTCTCCTCTTGATATTAATACAACTGTCTTACATAAACCTATAGACAAATAGACATTATTGCGTGGAAATGTTAAGCAACATCTTCTTTTTCTGGAAAGGATTATTCATTTACCTATTCAATCATTTTCCAATACTTGCCAGCAAGAATTTCCAATAGACTTAACAGAGAAATAGCCCAGTAAGGGCATTAAAAGCATCACAGTTTGTGATAACAAATTACTTCTTTATGCAAAAATAAGACCATTTTTCATGAACAATGGTTTAGTCAATAGAAATAAGTTTCAATGATAGACAGATAAAAGCAGGCAGAGTGCCATATCAGTCCTATTATTTCAATATGGTAATATAGGCATTCCCTTGCATAACAACTCTCATTATGCAATTTCCAGGGGCAACGTAATTTATCTGTTATAATTTGCAGATGCATTTAAAACTAAATGTAATTACTATTTATGCAGCAGTTTTTCCCTTTTTTTTTTTTATTTTCCAAAAGCAGTTTTTATTTTAACTGACCAAGATCTTCAAATGGATTTGCTTCCTTTCATCTTTCTGGTTATTATATCAAGGAGAATATATACATAACTATTAATGCTAATATCTGTCTTGCAACAATATTGTGATGTAATGCAGTATATGCCCTTCTGAAATCAAGCCTAAACTCTTTTATACTTCTTTAATAGGAGAGTAATAGTAAAGATCACAACATATATGCCGAGGGGAACAGCAAAGAAAAACAAAAATGTGTTTCAGCTTTCTAGATTTTCTCTTAAGGTCCAAAATAGCTCATGTTTTCATTTTCTTAAAGCTTTTTAATTGAATATTCAATTTGCATGCAAATTTAAATGTTTCAAAATGCAATACATTTAGATTTGCATCTTCATTTTTGTAATTTCCCTCATCTTCTTTCCTTCCATGTCTATACAAATTCTTCCTAATGAGATTATTTTAACAACTTGCATGAAGCAGTTTGTTGTAATTTGCCTCTTTTGTAAATAATTATGTAGATTCTTTTTTAAGCAGATAGCCATTCTTATGCTGTAAAGAATCCACATCCTCCTGTTGCTGCTCAGATGACAATATTAATGTCACATAGTTTTATTAATTGATATATCTGGAAGGATTTGGTTCTATCTTTTTAAAAGAATAAGCATTAGATGCAAATTCTGAGCAAGACTAAAAAGCACTTCCCTTCGTGCACAAATGAATGACCAGCCTCTTCTCAAGCAACACTTTATCTTTTTATTCTTTAAAAATATGTATTTATCAGAAACTCTCAGATCTTTCAAAGAGAAAACAAAATATATTAGAAAAATAATTAGTTTAATAATCAGAATAGTTTTCAAGCATTTTTTTTCCAATCAGAAGATGAGAACTCAATCAATTTCCATGTCCAGGGTATGATGGGTATCAGTCCACCAGTGGAAAGAGACCAATGTAGAACTGCCTTTTTTTTTCTTTTTCCTCCATTTTCAAGTAAGATCTCTCTAAGCAGGTTTCATTCATTTTAAAAAACCTTCCTTCTTTTCCTAGTGAAACAAAGATTCATAGAAAAAAACCATACAGGTTGGGAAGTAATAGAAATATTGTTTACTGGCCAGTCAGCTATACCAGCACTAGAAAGCCAGTAATTTATTAAGCATCCCAAGAAGATGATGTACATAGTACAGCAGGGAGAGCACTGGAAATTGAAATGATCAAAAATGAAACTGTATTTAGGCAAAAGGAGTTGGATTCCCCACTATTCTGTAAAGAACTCTCACGCTACTGCCCAAAGTTATAAAAATGAACAGGCTGGATACTGTGGATTGGTGGGGAACTTAAAAAAAGAAGAAAAAAAAAAGAAAAAAGAAAAGAAAAAAGAAAGGACAGTAACTTGATCATTTTTTTAAATTAACATATACTTTAAAGTATTGTTGAAGAAGAACAGTGACCTTGTTCTGTTTTCCAGTTTCTAGAAGAAGTCAAGTAACTGAGACGTTATCTTTGTAAAGGCTGATTATTATGGAGGACACTAAGTGGAATAATTGTAACAGCAGAAACGAGAACTAGGGGGAGAAAAAAAAAAAACAGTCGCCAAACTAGAGACAGTATTTGAAGCAGAACTGTAGTCCACCTATTTTTACCTTCTAAAGTTCTTTTTCCTAAAGTGCAACTTATGTATTTTTTTAATCATATAACTTGTCTTATCTCAGCAGACTATAAACCCCTCCCAGGCATCTCGCTAAACTACAGAATCAAGCTYGCACACTCTTTATAAGGCCTTAAATGAATATATAATTATCCTTAGAGAAATACAGCTTCAATCCACCTAAGAATTGAAAACAGCCCTTCTCAGAATATCTTAAAAACATATGGCAGATGCATTATGTATTCCATCAGAATGAAACAGTGCTGAATCTGGGTTTCTTACATTTTGATGAAAGATTCAATCACTGTGACACTGAGGGTCCAGACTTGAACTGCAGCTGATCATAGGTGTCCTCCAAGAACACTTACCAGAGTCAATCAGTTTACAAATGCTAGTATGAGCYACTGCCTGCTGCTAGAACCTGGGCTGTTTTGGTCATGCTTCAGAGTTAGCTTCTAAGCACCTGAATTTAGGAGCCGCCAGGGTTAACTGCAGTTGAGCAGATTTGGGAGATGTATATTTTGGATGTAAGCGCTGACACTGGCAGATGGGCAGCACTTACATGTATAAACCCTATTTCTGATTTAGTACAAGGCTCATAGCTCATCAGATAGACTAAGAGAAAGCAAGCCTCAGAAAAAAGTGTTGGGAAATTTAATACAAGACTTGCTGAAAAGCATTAACAAACAGACCTGCAGTATCAAGRCAGTGGCCTGTTTAGTTTAAATATACAAGATAGTTTACTTATATGAGCAAAGCAAGGTTTCATCAGTTTCTCTAGGCTGATTATTTCTTCCTACAATTCTGACTCACTAATCATAAGAACAAAGGTTGTTAGATTCTGCTGCAAAAAAAAAAAGAAAAGAAAAGAGGTTGAGTATATCGTCTAGAATTTTGCTAAGGAAATCCATGTTTTGATAAAGTATTTGACAGACAACACAAGAATAGTTTTAGTCTCTTTTGCACAAGCAAAGGATGATAACAGCATTTTTCAGAGTGAGTAGGAAAAGCCAACGGTGACTGAGTGGCTAATGAGGTCAGTGGCAGAGCGGGGTGGAGGCAGAAAGCAGGGAAGAGCCCCTAGGTTAGAAAATAACAGGCTGTGATTCTGTGATTCTGTGTTCTTTTTCATGCAGGATAAAAGGTGGAAGGCAACTCTTACGGATGAAAGAAACCAAAAGGGATACTGGTTGCTAGCAGATGAAAGAAAAAAAGAAATGAGCCATCGCCTCTCAAAGTAAAATGAATTTTTCAGTGAGGAATATAGCGCGTTGTGTCCCATACCAATACTCCCAGAGAAAAAGAGGTTGAGGAGATTAGGAAAGCAAAGGCCATGATAAAGGTAATCTTTTACTGATGCTTAAGGTCAGTTTTTAAAGGAGTTTAAGACACACAGATCAATGGAAATGAGGCCCTTGAGTTTTGAACATACAGCTGTTACTTCGGCGTTCCAGAGACTTAACTAAGTAACGCTGCCCTCCTCCTAATGTTCTTGCATAAGGGAGCACAAGTATCAAGAATTACAATCAATATATTTCTCCAATCTGATATAATATAAATATGAGCTTTGACTGWGGAAGAAAATCACAATTTTCTTTTCAAATATATATTTTTTCTTAAATCTCAAGATGAAATTTTATGAAAAAAATTTGATCCACCTAGATGTATTAGGTAAAATTCTTCACACTGTAACTTTATGACCAGGAAAGAAATAGAAAGAGATGGAATTATGCAAAAGGTGTATCTAATTACTTTCTCTACTATACTTATAATTACAATTTAAAAGAAATCAAGAAGATTTCTATACATTTATTTCAGYACATCCTCATTATCTAAGCAGTCTTCAGCAACTTAGTCCCTACAACTATGTGACAGTGTGCAAGTACACAGCAGTAAAATTCACAGAGATGAATTTTATCATACACTTCCACACTGCAGCTAAGTACCAAACCCCATGTTTCATTTTTACAGTACATTTTATTACTATTTGAATCAAGAAGGTGGCCCAGAGAACACCATTTAATATGGAACACACAACGATGCACAATGTCATTGTCTTACCAAGTAAGCATATGCCAACAATAAAGTTCAACGACACCACAGAAATGCACTATTTGATATGAGGTTTGAAAGCATTTGGTTATGAAATGAGGAAAGAGAAGTTCTACATCATGATATTTCATGTATGTACCACTCGGGATCCCTTTCTAACACCCGGGATTGCATTCCAGGAGGGAGCAGAAGAAAGTAAGGAGACAGCAGGACTACAGGCATTCTTTAGCAAACTTTGGTATAACAAAAAATACGATCAAGATCGAAAGATACATATGATATTTTTAAAAAGCTTAGTTAGATATGAGTGTTTTGGGAGGAAGAGGTAGGAAATCAAACATTCCAGGGAGAATTAAGACTCTGAAATAACTTGAATATTGGCATGCCAAAGAAAATTTCCAATATTTAAACTTTTTTTTTAATTCCATGGCAGTAATGAATAGAAAAGATTTAAAAAATGAATGAAACTAAAATGAGGTCTTACTTAATGCATCACAGTAATGAAATTCATGTGGTGCACTGTCGCAGTTTAGCCAGAAGGAAACAAATATGTTTTCTGATGGGTACTACCCTACCACAATATCTTCACCAAAAAGGAGATGAGGGCATCACTCACTGTCATGAAGTAGGACAAGATCTGAGATGAACAAAAACCATTATACATATATACATATGCACTTGCACAGAGCCTACTAGCTTGAAATTTTCCATTGTGGGTATACAAACTTGTAGTAGTGAAATTTTCATTACTATTATTTTTAACAATATTTCCATTTTCTTCTGAAAAAGCACATGAAATTTAAAACTCCTGGCCCAGTCTACTAGAACACATAATCTATACCAAAGTAATATCATGCAAAAAATAGCATGTGCACTCAAGAGACAAATGCCTCATATAAGATAAGTAGAAGGGGACTAATTATTTGAAATCTGATTAACAAAATACTCAAATCCAGTCTACCCAAGAAAAGAAATCCAAGAAACAGACATACCAGTACAGCAATCCTTATTTAGGTCAGGCCTGTATCAGCAAAAGAGTTTTACTGACTGTAGAGTTCATGTTAATTCTCCAAAGAAAATGTGGCGTATCAGCAAAAAAACATTCCTTGTTGAATTACATAAGCAGCACTTGGAGCTATTCTTTTTATATGGCATAAATAAGTTTTCTGTGAGTAGTGGAATTAATGAAGATAATTTCCTAAGCATGTGCGCCCTTTATCCCTAAATCCATACTCCATGCCATAAAATCTTTTTCTTCTCTTATGCCCACCCCACCACGGGCAAGAAACAGCATGTGTTACAGCTAGTCTACAGCTACATGTAAGCTGATTTGATATCTGGCTACTGCTCCAAAACACGTTTAATGGTGGAATTCTTCTTGCCTTTCCCTCAGCAAGGGGCACCAGGTGGGACTCTGTCCTCTATTAAGCTAATGATTTTCACAAAGCTTGCGGGACTGTAACACCTTTTGCATCTCCTTCAAAACAGACTGAAATTTGCTGAGTTTATACTTTTTGGGGGGCTACATATAGAGAGCACAATTGGGCAAGCTTTGTTTCCTCAGGAAGACAAGATTCAAGAGCATACTCTGAATTTTAGTAAAAGTGTCTAAGTCAAACATACTTTCAGACTCAAAGGGTAATATTCCTCTGTCCTATCTTAGACCTAACTTAGGTGAGCTGTGGTTTACCTGTGGTAAAATAGACATCTGAACAGATAATGAGTCATGATCCTGAAGTTTCCTTGCACTGCCTAAGTACAGATGTCTAAACCGAGGTGAGAGACAAACCCCTTCCTAGATTCATTTAGGTAGAGCCTATATTAATTTATGCATGTAATAATATGTAGACTAACAGTATATATACTCTAGYTCAAGGATACATAACTAAAAATCGTATCATTACTTCGTTATAAAGTTAACAAATATTTTAACACATATTCAGGAAAACTGATGAAAAAAATCTATCGAATAGGGAAAAATCATAAGAACTAAACTGTTTTTGAATAAGGAATCTTCCTTTTTAACAAACTTCAGAAAACATATTTTGGAGTATTTCAAAATTATCAATATAATTGATCCAGTCCAAAAAATTGTTTGAGGTTTTAATTCCCAAATCTTTGAAATTCTGAATTTCTCTCACTTTACACAAAAAAGTCAAAACAAACTGAAGTTATCACAAGATAAAAAAATTTCCCTTCAACTGCACTACCTAACACACAATATGATTTAAATACTTTTTCAACCGTCTGTTAAAATTCCAGAAGTAGAGTGTGAAATTTGTTTCAAGGTGAATATAATACTTTGGCCTCCTACATGAGAAGAATCTCAYTGTAGAAGAAAAGAACTTAGAAGTTCATTCATTCTGAGATGATTGGACTAATTTTAACAACAACAGCAAAAAGATCACTAGACTTCAGCTGCTTTGGATGAACATTTTAAAATTTGGGAAGAAAATTACAACATCCAAGCAGAGATACTTCTACAAAGTATCATCTTTAATATAAGAAAACGGATCACTTTTTTCTTACTTTCCTCCAGCTAAGGGACAACATTAGCTAATCATAAAAGTTCAACCATGTTAAGCGGTGACTTACAACATCCTCATGAAGTTGAGTTTTAGAGATCTGTTCCTGAACTGTAAGAGACCTTTTTTCTCGACCCCTACCAAATCTGTATGTGACAAGCGCTGAGCATTTAAATCAATTTCTAGATGTCAACAAGGTTATAAAGTCTTGAGATCTTGTTTTGACTTCATTTTGTAGGAGCTCTCAACCATTCCTTCAGAATGCAGAACAAAGTGGTGTGGATACTGGGGCCTTATTTTCTCTACAAATAATGTTTTTGCATGAAGAAAAAAGTGTGTGCTTCAACCAGACACACTTTTCTCATTTACTGATTCAGCAATGGTTCCCTCTGCAATTTTTGAGTTACAAGATATGGAATGCAAAAGTTGATTAGAATAGAAATAAATAGTACATTTAACAAGTAAGATATTCATATTTAGTATTTTAAACCTCAACACTTCTAGAAATCTGTCAAAAAGAAAGATACTTAGTTCACTATAGCCCTAGGGCAGAAGTATCTCTTGAACCATCTGGTTATTTTGATTTAGGATCCCATTTACTTGCTAGTTATATAAGGAAGTTATTATAGGTCCAATTGAAATTACTGAACTAAAAAAGAATTAAATAGATCATTTTGTGTAAGCAGATTATTCACTGGGGGGTTTTTTCTTTTCCTTTTCCTTACAATTCTGGAGCAAAGTGATGGACTGTAATCTCCGCTTTGTGGCCAGCAATACTATGTGCTCTCAAATTCTTTWTTTACGGCATTATTAATATGGCATTTCTTCATCCACCTTACCTGCAGAAAATCGTTTCTGGTGACATTTGTTTAACTCTCTTTTGAACTGGTATGTTGCTCTTTATGCAGTTTCCATCTTGCCTTTCCTACATYTAATATTTTGAAATTAATCACATCTCTACCTCTCGCCATCCTAATCACAGTATTCTCACTTTCTGTATCTGCACTGACATTTTTTATCTTCACTTTACTTTAAAGTTTGGTACTGCCATTCTTACTTGTATCATAACAGATGGAGTATATCACCTTTGCTCTTTAAATTCCTATTATTCATCCATCTTGAACGTACCATTTTGCTACTTCCAATACCTCTCCTTTTTTCCAGGACCATCCTTTACATATGGTCCTTCTCCCAAACAGTCTTCCCGTGACCARCCTCAAAACAGGAGATCCAGAAGATCCTTACACCAAATTAATTACATAAGCAACATACACTCCATTAAAAAAATATATTAACAAATTATTAAAATTTACAACCCAAATTCATTGCCATAACTAAATCTCATGTAGCCATTTCTCTCTTCAATAGGCATCATGATCCAGTCTAATGACATAATTACAAATTTTTATACAGGATTCTCATATCTTAAACACTACTTTTATTTTTCCTCTCCCCTAAAACTTATAGAAATATCATGTTCAACAAGAGATACTGTATGGAACATTTTAGCCTGATTAACCTAAATTAGTCATTAGTAATTAGAAAGAGAGCTATAATGGAAAGCATTATAATGACCATCAGATGGGATAACTCCCATTGCCATTAAATTGAATCATCTCRGCAGCATCTCTAAATTAGGTTGTAAGGATAGGAAGTGTAGTGCCAATCACACTGACAGCACTCAATCAATTAGCAGCAACTGGGAAGAGTTGAGCTGGCTGGAGGGGAAAGGGAGGGTAACATATTTCTTGTGGATTTAATAAAAAATTTGCATTAAAACTCAATGAGGGAACCATTTTAGAAGGATCACATCTGGATAAAATTAGAATTCCATATCAGAATTTATTATTTGTCTCATTTATATGCGGAAGGAGTGAAAGTGAAAGCTGACACACAGCTGTGCAAAAACTTGGAAATAGTTGACATGCAGTAAAAGAAAAAACATACTGTGATTAGACAACAATCAGTGTGAGCAGTTCCACCCTCCTTTTGGTCTGACTGTATAGAAGAAGCAGTATCCCCACTTACTGCTTTGATTATACAGTATAAGCAATAATGACTAAGGAAGCTGTTATTTTTGTCATGCTTTCGTTAACCTGATGTCAAAAAGCTCATTTAACATTACTTTGTATAGCTTTCAACAGTAAATAATTGAAGATCCAGTTTGCCAGACAGATAACACCTTCTTTAAAAACAAACAGACCCTAGATGAAGCCTAAATGTGAAGGCACATACCTATCACTTGAACACTGCATTTATTAAATTATTCCAATATCTATGGCTCAGAAAGAAAACTGATTTTGAAAAGATAGGCTTTTCTTTTCTAGCACTTTTTTCCTTTGAAAATCCAGGTTGGCTGTTCTGCCTGATTGCCCCGTTTCCCTTTACACTATTTTTCCTACTTACAAAATATCATTCAAAATAGAACTGTGAGAAAATACTGTCTTCTCTATATAGTCCACTGCCCTCAACTTTAATAGATTTGGATCAATTCTCGTGATATGAACTGAACTTGAAGGTTTTGTCCTTTCTTTGTCTTCAGTTGTATTGAAACGAAATATCATCCAGCTGGGATGAAACAGCTGGAATTTAACTATATGAATATTCATTTCTTAAATTTTTGGCTCTAGATTCTTCTCCCACTTCCAGCACTCTAACCTGAATCTGCTTTACGTGCAGCTCACTGCTGCTTTCAATCTATAAAGTCCAAGACATTTTGTTATGTGAATATTAGGGGAATCATTGTCTGTCTTAAAATTTCTTACCACAGTTATGATCATCTGAGATACCTAAGTCAGAGATCACTCAGCCTAAATGAGATGGTGTTATCGGCAGTGTTGGGATGCTTCTTTGATTTTAGAATTCACTTTCCGCAACAATCCACTAGAGCCCAAGTTTGTTATGCCTCAAAGGCGTGTCTCAAAGCTTGTGTATCTTCTCCAGGGTGACCAAATAAAATGCAACTTCCCTTTTCTAATCTGGGCTCTTAGCAAAAATTTAGAGGCAAGCTGATCTTTTTTCTGTTACCAAGGAGAAACTGATGGTGTCAGACATCTATGAAGCAGTTCTATTTATTTCAAAATAGCACACGAAGTCTTGTTTTTCCTGAACATATCAAAACCAAAAACCAGGAGGCGAGTTCCTTGCTTATAACCCCAAATCACTACTTAACCAGTATATGGCTAAACAGCTTCCTCCTTCCCCGCCCTGGCCATTTTTGTTTGTTTGTTTGTTTGTTTGTTTTTGGGGGGGGGGTGTGGCCATACTACTACCATTGCCTCTGTGGCGCATTCTTGATGTCTCCAGTATTCTGAGTTTCTTCACTGCCTCTCTCTCACACTTGGCCCCCTCAAGAAGAGTATTACCTACAGAAACTGTTTCATCCACCTGTGTCTATGTTTTACATGGTGGTGGCTATTTTTCTTTACTATCTGGATATATACAAGAACAATTTATGTTTACCCCAAAGGACTAACAGCTGCCACACTTAATTTCATTGGAATTTCACCCAGTAAATACATTTTTGAATGGGTATTTATAAAAAAAATACAAAATAATTTGAGATGCATGTTCCCTCTGGCCCAAAATGATTTGCATTTTAGAAACAGAAATAGAAAAAGAATGTGGCATTTCCCTATCACGAACCACAGAAATTTCACACACTACCACTATAACTGCATCTTCATTGAATTCACAGGTAAGAACAAACTTTCACATAATCAATATACAGCTTTGCCTCTTACAGATTTTTCCTTGTACATTTGGGGAACTGAAATAACCTCCTCAAATCTTCTAGAGATAACAGAAGCCATTTAATTTTAGTATTTCCTTAATAAGTCATCCCTCCTAGTATATTTAATGAACACCTTGGTATCCAATGACATTTGATTTGGAGATACTTCTCAGTCTCTAAATATGTGCTTCTGAGCAACATGCCTCTCCCAGCCTGTCTTGCCTGGAGTAGAAAATAATTACAGCACTATATAACTAAACTACTTTTTGCTAATGTCTAGCTATGTGCAGCAATAGCCTCCATCACTATTAGTCAGCTGATCATATATTTCAACCATTTAAACTGCAGTTATCCTCCACAGTAATGGCAGATAATAACAGGTTTGGGAACCTCAGCCAGACAATCAGAGACCTGCAGCTACTCTTGAAATGGCGTACATTAGTTATACTGTTGGAAAGACTTTGGTTGACTCATGTTACTGCATCAAGGGAGAGAAAGCAAAATCAATCACAAAAATTTGGCTTCCTCAAGTTGCAGCCAAAGCACCCTAAGAAAAAACTGAAGAAATTATGAATACAATATTTGATTAGGTATTACTTAACATGCTATAAAGATAAGACAAATATGACTTTCACTGAATCATCATTTTATCATTTGGCATATGTGAAAGAGGTTCTCTTACCTCTTACTCTAAGATATTCAGTGCTGTTCTAAATCTATAATTAGGCAAGTGGATTTTATTGCATTTTTAATCCTAAAATGTGTTTAATATTGATAAAGAATAATATATCAAGGACTGAATAAGCCAGGTAGAAAAATGAACATATTTGGTAAGTTTTCTGTGCAGAGGGCTTCTACTGATGCCTAAGGAGTTCCCAGGTAAAGCTGACCAATAGAACAGAACTCTCCCTTTTAAATAGCTCAGGCAAGTGGGGGATATGTACAGGCATGTGTTTGTGATAGATGTCAATGTTTATAGCAGTGTGCTTCTTAATATAAATGTGAGTCAGCAGTGTACCTGACCTACAAGTAGCAGCTGGGAAAACTGGATCTGCTCAGTTTAAAGAAAAGGCTCAGGGGAGATCTTTCTTCTGTCTACAACTATCTAATGGGAGAATGCAGAGAAGATGGAACCAGGTTATCCTCAGAGACACACAGTGTAAGAACAAGAGGCGACAGATACAAGCTGGAATGTGGTAAAATCCAGCTAGATGCAAGAAAAAAAAAAAAAAGAAAAATTTTTACCATGACAGTGGCCAAGCATTGGGACAGGCTGCCCAGAGAGGTCAAAGAATCTTGGAGATATTCCAGTCTTGACTGTACAAGACCCTAAACAACCTTCTCCAACTAGACCTGCTTTGAGCAGGAGGTTGAACTAGATGACCTCTGGAGGTGTCTTCCAACCAACATAATTCTGTGACTGTGTGTTGGACATAATAAATGTTAGCTTGAAGAGCAGCTGTTAGAAAATAGCGCTTCACCTGCAGTTGCATTGGGCATGGCAGCCAGTTTATATCTGGATGCACATCTACTGCTATTCTAGACTATTCTGGATAGTAAAAAGTGTGACTCATCAGGGATCAGTTTACCACTATCACCTGACCACTGCTGTCAGAGAAAGATTCAATGACTGAATGAACATGGACAAAATATTAGACTAAGTTCTGCAAAAGATTTACCCCACATTTACATGCTCTAAATCATTGTAGAGGCCAATCTATGAAAGCTTTGTCAATAGTTTTGCCACTAATGTCCATCTCCGAGCTTCCTAAAGGAAGCCATCCAATCAGCCCGTATGAGTTTTATCTGTGCATCAAAGTGAACCTTCATTGCATTTCACAGTTTAGATGCGCATACAGGCAACAGTTTGCCTTTCAGTAAGCAATCGGATGTGGGAAACTGAAAGAATAAGAAAGTATCTCTGCATTAAAAGCAGTCATAATCATTCTGTTTGCTTAACGCATCTTTATAATATTTCCACGTGCTAAACCAAACAATTTTCTACTGACCCTATCAGCATTGCATCATCAGCTGCACCACTGACTGAATGAGATGGCTTGACTAAAATAATAAGAGTCTGAACACTCCAGAATATAAGTCTCTGTAGTAACATCCATAAGTAACATTTATATTTCAAATAATCCTCTGCATTCCCAGAGATGCTAACATTTGCAGCAAAGAGAAATGAGCATGATGTGATAAATGCCAAGAGCAGGCTGCTTTTGATTTACTCCTCCCCTCAACTTCCTTTCTGACTCCTCTCTGGATAACAGCTGCAGTCCCAGAGGATGTACTGTTGGTGCTGTGCTTAACAGAACTCTCTCAAATGTGCTGGAAACACAGGAGCGCTGTCTGTGGAGATCATGGACAGATGATCCAYGGCAGAATATTCACTCTTGAGGCCACCAGCGCAAACTAGACAAATGAACTGTGTGCCCATTCAGTTTTTACTTTTCTTTATGTTTATATTTTCCTTTCTTGTTGTTTATTCGGTGTTCTGATGGTGCCACATGTAGGTGTGAGACTGCTGTGATATCCAGGGGCTCCCTTTCTGACTCTCATTACCAATCTCCCTTGCAGCTTCTGTTTTGATTCTTCCTGGCACAAATTTTCCAAGTTCCCTTCTTAGCAGATTATCAAATACTTATACACACACACACACACACACACATACATATATATATGTATGAGTAAGTCCTCACAAAATATGACAAATGATTTGTCAGAAGTATGCTAGTATAGCAGTAGTTACTCATTTTCTCTCTGAGAGCAGTCTGAACAAAATGGTTCTAAGCATTATGATTAGGCAAGATGCTTTCCAGCACAATCTACCAGGTATCCTCCAAGTACCAGAATAATGAGAGAAGGCAGAAAACAAAACTGCTTGCCTGCAGCCTGACTTTTCATTCTAAGAATGCTATAATGCAAGTCCTGCATTTTAAGCCAATTCCAGTTCTAAATCAACCCTGTTTATAATGTATATAATTGAACAAGAAAGGCTAGTCCAGCCACTTTAGAGCTTCAGTTTTCTTAAASGGCCTTTGGTGGTGCAGAAAATCAAGGCAGAAAAACAACTGAGTATTTTTCCATTCAAAGTCTATGCCTTCTATGTTGTCATAGCTTTGGAATCCTTCTCAATTAATTAGCAGTACCACATCATCTTTTCATTTAACCTCATCTTCCACTGGTTGCCTGTTTCTGTTACTAAGAGAACACACCTAGAAACAGCTTATAAAGGTAGTGGTTATCTTAGAGAATTATAAAGCTTGTTATGAATATGAGGTAGAGGTGAAAGAACATTTATTTTCTAAAGCACGTACAATCCAGCTACATAGCTTTAAATTGCCACAGAGACATAATATATTATGAAAAATGCATGCTTTCCTAAACTTTTTAAACACTTAACTTACCCTACATTTTTACCTTTTTAACATGACTCTATAAGGACTCTCGGTATTTTGCTTGTAAATAATGTTATTTTTTCACTTACACATACACTTGGAAGAATTCTCCATGGAGTCAGATTCACAGAAGTCAGTTAAGTATACTTTTGGATGCTGAGCTCAGAGAAAAAGTGCCATTTAATTTAGGAAGCTAGTTAGTAGCCACATACTTTTGTGCAGACACCTATGCATGAAACCTATATTTCTATTAGTTTCTCCAGCACTTTGGTCTGAACAAATCACACCTCTGTTTAGCTTCTGCCTAAGCTCCAATAATATCCATGAAATACCTTTTTTCCTCCCTATCTCATCTTAAGGGACATAACTGATAGATATGATGAACTAGTTTAGTTCTGTTGAATGATCAGCAAACAGTAGGCCATCAAATCTGACTTTACAACAATCACCTGGCCTGTAGGAGACTGGAGACTTTAAGACCTTCAACTATGTGAAGTGACTTAAACCACATTTGCCACCAGATATAAACTATTCTGACTCAAAGCTTTTAATTTTTCTGCTGAAATTGTTTCATTTTCATGGAATAATACAATATTCATTTGGCTACAGTAAAACAGGCTGTCATCCACTGGCTATAGCATTCATGTGAGAAAAGAAAAAGGATAAGGCAGACACCCAGACAACTACCTATCTCACCAATAGCTGAAGATATTTCATTTACTGTAAAAAACCCTCACAGGATGAGAATGAGAACTCTACTTCAAAATGTTCTATAGCCTTGTAGCTAGGATCATGTTCTTGGCAAATAAGGGTTTGATTTGCTTAGGAGAGAATTTGAGCTAAAATCTCTCACATTACAGATAAGTCCTTTAGCCTGGGTTATAATTGATGATGTCAGGAACTTTCTTCTTTTGCTTTTGAGAAGGGCAACTAACCTGACTTAGGCACAGATTTAAGAACAAAATCTAGTCCTGAATCCCAGACAGATGCAGACACCTTCTCTTGATTTATGTAGGCAACATGTTGAGTTAGTTCCTTAATAGATCTCATGCTCTGAATTTCCTTTTGAGGAGTTTCTCTAGTTTCCTTTGATTCGCATGATAAGAAACAGAAAAAAAAAAGTTTATTTGGTTAGGCTGTAGTGACTGAAGTAATGTGGTACTAATAACCCACCTTGTTCTCACATCCGTAGTCAGTATTTCCTACACCCTAGACAAACACACCTAAATTACCAACAACTATAAATCTCTCTTTAGACCTTTAAAATATGCATTATACTATGGGTTCTTGTTCCACATAAAGACTATGAATTTCCTTAAGACTTAGGCACCTGAAACAGAGCTTTAATAATGAGTCCCTTGTGAATCTCACCTACAATCCTTTCGCAGATAATTTGTAACAGACATCACCAGATGTTTAGCACAAGCAAGAAACATAAGAAGTGGAACTAGAATTCTAAAGCAAATATCAGAATGTATTTCAAGAGATATGTAATGGACCATTTTAAAATTTATGAGAAGTTCTTGATAAAAGAGGGCATTCTTTTGTTTGCAACATTAAGTTACAGTAACTTTCCAAGATGAGAAGGTATTATACACCATATTTCTACATTAGTTGGCATCAACATCTGACTTTCATTTCTAAATTGAATCTGTTTACAAGAGTGATTAGTTAAGACCATATCAGAAGTTAGGAAACAATATTACGCTATTTGTCTAACTTGTCTTACATGGAATTCTAAACTAGAAAGATGCACAAATAGCTTGAACTATTGAACAAAGCTGATGATTTTTTGCTCTCAGTATATTCCTCAGACACAGCAACTAGTATAATAAAACACTAATAGCAACTATATAACCACCTCCAACCTCCTGATAAACAGAAAATGCTCTSTTTCAGTCTCAAAAGGAATATTTTCTGCTAATAACTTATCGTTATTTAATTTAACTTATAGAGGTAAGTTGTTGCATGTCAGATACAGCCCCTAATATTCATTGAATATGCTTGATGGTGATACCACTACCACATTCAGACTCAAAATTTTAAGCACTTGCATTATATCGAATATTGTTTTGAGGAGTAGCAGCATTTTGTTTCAGCACATCAAAAGGCAGCATTCTCATTCCATCCTGTCTGAAGAGATGTTCCTGTCCCAAACACGCAGCCACTGGCAACTTTTGGGAACACAGTGCAGTACAACAATAATGTAGTTAAAAGTCCTTATCTATTGTATCCAATATTGCCCTGAAAGAGCTTCTGATGTGGCTACAGAATAAAATTTTGTTCTCACTCTTCCTATGCAACATCAGAATATCATCAAATTCAGTATTAATTTTAAAACAACATACTCATAATTTATGTCCAGGGCAGAACTGGTTAATTTGAAATTAGCAAATCAATCCACCTTACCCAAGGATAAATGTGCGATGTTATTACAGCGAGAAATTAGTCTTGACTTGCAACATCACTGTATCTCAATATTTTATTTTGTTATAAACAGACCTATCATGGAGTTAGAAAACTTTGTCTTAATAAATACTAATCAGAGTTTCTTTTTCCAGAACATTTTAAGAAAAATAATGAATCGAGCATAATTTAAGACATTAACATGACAGTTTTTAACATTCATGTAATGCTGTTGCTCTTATGATCATAACAAGCTAAAACAGTATATTTGTTTTCCACCCACCTTTCAGACTGAGTAAATTTTAATGAAGGCTATAACAACTTAACAGAGCGTAATACTCTCAGAAGCTTTTCAAGACAAGATCAAAACCATAATTTCCAGGAATCTCTCTCATCCATCCCATTTAATCTCATCTCATCTTCATTTCTGAGTTTTCCACTTGGATCTAGTTCAAGAGAAGTCAGACAAATTTTGATTCCCTAAAGACAATGAGCATTGTGAAGCAATGGAGGATTACAATTAGCAGATAAAATAACAGTACTGCTTTCGCTTCCCTCACAGTGAAATTTTGCTTAGCTCTTAGCATCCAGGTATATATTTCAGAATTAAAATCAGGGAAAGCAATAGCTTTTACTTTCTTTTTTTTGGTGTCTCACTGCACCAGCAAGCTGTTCATACTTCTGTCATCATAGATGAAACAGAAACAGCTGTCTTACAGTCTCTTACTATTACTTATTTTGCTCTTGTGTGAAAAATCTCAATTCTTAAACAGAGTACATTGTCCTTACATAATAGGCATGGGAGAACAAATTATCCTGATTGTGAAATTCAGGATGTACATGACTGAACAAGGATTGCATTCCAAAAAACCACAAGCAACTGTTCAGAGTGGTGTCTTCCAGCCCCATTACAGAATGGGTTTACTCCTGTCTGTCTTCTGACTACAAAGGTACAACAGCCAGTCAGCTTGACCTCTAGACTTCTCAGATTCAGCAATAAATTCAGGAGTCATCTCTATGATTTAGCTTTCTCATTATACAGTCTTCGCAGTCTTCAGATATATTCACTTTTTCATATACACAACCACAAAAAATTCTCCTCAACCGACTCTAAGAATCAGTTTCACGATCAGTTTTGTTCACTGTGATAATGATCCATTTGCATGTTTTCAGCTCTTTCTTTGCAGGCTTAATTAAATCGCTGTTTTACTGCAGCTAACCGTGTGCATGCTGAAGCTAACACGACTCAGTTCATGTGCTGCTAACTCAAATATCAGTCTAAGGTTTAGATGCATGTAGATGGTGAGAAACAGAATGTTAGGGTCCTCTTTTCTATTACTATTTACATAATAAGAAATTGGAGATCATATATACATCTAGAAAGACAGGGCAGTAGACTAGCAGCTAGGACTGGATAATTTTTTTAACGATTAATTAATCTACAAATATTGTATTTTGGGATGTGCTGAAGCAGTTTCACAACAAACAAATGTGTTTGGCAGGCAAAAGTGTGGAAGAAGGAATGTCCTTTCCCACACTCTAGTGTGGGAGATACATACCACCTCATCCAGATTCAATTCCTACTTTTCCTAAGGAGAATCTGAACAAACATCTCCCATCTGCCAACAGGCAACCTGAATAACAAGGGGAAATGGTTTTTTAGAGAATGGATTTTTCACAAGCTCTCCTTRCATTCACTGCAGCTGATTTAGACAGCTCCCGAACTTTAACCAGTCTGGAGGCAAGAATGCCAAACAAGAAATCCAAATGTCTCCCTCTTCCTCAGACTAAATCTGAATTGGAGGTCGGAGTTCATGTGTTTCAGGTGAGCATCCTAACCTGACATCCACTAATAATATTCTGTACAAGAGATGCTTGCTATGATTCCAGATGCAATTGTCCCATCTGCAAAAATAATAAGTGTATCCGGAAGACAAAGCAATTCTCTAGGAATGAGGCCTCCAGTGCTAGTCATTACTCCAGTGAGTTTTTGCTCATATGAGGCATAACATTGTCACAGAAGAGATCAAAATTACTTTTTTCTAGAATGCCTTGTAATCAGAGGCTGGGAAGCAGAGGGGAGAAATAGACCTGGGTCTTCCAGATGTCATAAGTGCTTTAACCCAAGAGATCTCAAGTAAAAGGATATGATGCTCTCTGTTCCATCCGTCTTGTTCTACATTTGTTCTTCGCTTTTTAGTGATACTGTCCCTCAACACACCCAAATGTTTGGAGAGGAAGGGGAAATGCAGTTTAATCCAAACAAAACTTTGATTTTTAAGATGCCCAGTCAAAAAAAATTGGAGTGGGGGAAGAGATTTGCATAGCCTTCTGAAAATATCTGAGAAAGAAAGATCATCACTTCAAACACAAAATTGAGAACAGAGAAGAGAACCAGTCACTGGAAACTCTTCCATCTAGAAAGACAATATTGGAGGTCTATACACCATTAGTTATCACTTAATATATTATAATGGTAGTCTAATCTTTGTATTCTCCTATGTTGCCATGAAAACAATGGAAAATCCTTCATACTTGGCAAAAGCACTTTTATGATGACTACCACCTTGGATTTGCCCAATGACTGAATTTAGGTGTCCCAAAAGAAACAGTGTTGAACCTTACAGTATGAATTTGAGGATGAAAATACTGTTCCACAAGGGTAAGTAGATTTCTAAGCTACCATAATGAAATAATTTAATAGATAGGTATGCTCTATGAAAAAAATGGGATAGCAGAGAGGTATAACAATCAATGGTAATTACATTGTTAGAAATCTAAATTATAGCTTCCTATACAAAAGCCAAGGAATGAGTAGGCATGCTGACAAGCTATTGGTATTAAATCTGTGTAGGCACTACCCATGTAATTTTTTGGTCAAAGGATTTCAGTTTCCATGGTTGCTAGACTACAGCCTTTCTCTGATTTGCTTTACACACAAAACAGAGAGATTAAAGTGAGGAAGGCCTTTTATTAGTCCATTCTGATGTAAGATCATGCTATTTATTTGACTAGACGCCAGGACAAAAAAATAATCCCTCTGAAACATTAAAATAACCATCTTAGAATATTGAATTTTAGAACTATTTACATCTGATTAGCTAGAGAACAGATAAKAAGTAAACATACACTGAAGAACTAACAGAATCTTCCCTCTGAAGAGTTTATCAGTAACAAGATAACTGCCATTCTGAATGGAAACCAAATTACTACAAATATAGTACAGTCAGACTGTTCAGCTATTTATTTAATATTTTCAGAAAGAGTAAATGAAGAAAGTGACCTTTACTGAGGCTGGTACAGAACAGACCCTCTAGTCATGTGATCTGTATTTATTTTGTATTTATTTTATTCTTCTTACAGTCAAAGTCACTTACTGAAATTCTTCTCTACTCTTATTCACTAATTAGCTACACTTAAGAAAAATTTACATGCCTGGGGATCTGAAATACTCCCATGCTATTGTCACACATAGGGTCACCCATCTGCATCCAGTTATATAACCATTAGATCAGTTGGGTGTGTTTCTTTTCACTAGATGAATCTGAGTTGTTTGCCATCTGCACATGAAGCATAAATTGTTACTCTTTTATTCAACTAAAGCCTTTGATTAAATCTTGCTGAGATGATCTTCTGAGCCTATTTGCCCCCTCAGGTAGAGCTAGCGCAATAATACTGTGGTTTTGCTCTAGGTTCAAACTGAAAGTTTGACTTTTAGCTCAGAAATACTGCCTCTTGGCAAATCACAATGCTGCCTTTTAGAATTAAAATTATTCATTAGGAAAACTACTTTCAGTATCAGTACCCTCAAAGGAAAATCAGAGATGAATGCAATCCCCATGTGAATTAAGGCACAAAAGAGGGAGGACTGAGAGAGGTCAATGCCGCAGCAGTAGGTCATATTCTTAGAAACCCAGACATGGCAGTAAAATGGTGATAAGCCTGCGCTGGCCTATAACAGCCATGGAAAAGTCCACTGGCCAACCCATTACTGCTTATCTCCTGCTCCCCAGTGCTGCCATTTCTCACAGTCTCAGTGCAAGGCTGCAAATTCATTTCCTTGCCGKGCTTAATGTTTTTTGAGGGGCTCACACATTGCTTTGGGAAAGTGAGGAGAATTTGTGGCACAGCAGCAAAGTAAAAGAGATGGACTGCCTGATGGAACACCCTTATTTCTTTCTCTTCCTTCTCCTCCTCACAAAACTCCATGCTTGGAGTTATTTAGAAGTGTGCTACCACTCCCAGCCTGCCTCACAGTAACATCCCCTTGTAAACAACACCAAAAAGTTTCTTGGAGGACAGGTTTTGTCGTAACTTTGTTTCAGATACAATTTTTTTTTCCCACAGACTAATATTGTTAGTATGGCTGGCATGCATTCCAGTCCTTTAAAAGAAAAACAGACTTTTGTTTTATCCAGTACTCACTGAAGTTTTCTTGAAAAGAAGCACAAACCATAACAACCTTAAATATTTTCCTCTTTTTTCTTGCTAGCAGCTCAGCAATTTTACTATATACTTCTGTTATTTGTGCTTCTGCCTATTAAAACCACAGTCTGTGCTGTGCACAGTCAAGGCATCAAATTAATAGGCCAAATAAATGCTACCCCCCACCACCACCCCTACTTCCATTCCTTCCACCCCCCACCCCCCCAAAAAAAAAAGATTTCTGAGGAAGAAATGAAAAAAGTTACGGTGAGCAGATGGAAACCAGATAAGCTTCAGGCATGAATTTTAGTTTAGAAGAACACCAAGGAAAGCTGCCAGAAACTGACTGAYAGAAAAATCAAACTCTGGTGAACAACAGCATGAAGGTTCAATCAAAAAGGTCATAAATTTCAGCTCAGCATTTAGTTGGTCAATGAACTGATCAAAGTACCTCATTCTATCTAAAAAAATGAGGCCAGATAAGGGGAAAGGAAAACCCAGAATTCCTGGGCTATAAATATGTTCTGTATAACCTACCATGGAAGAGTTATTTAAAGATCACTCAACTTCCAGTCTCCAGAGATTTCTGACTGGATATTTATTATTTTCCTACAAGAAACCTGACTTACTGTTCTGACTTACTGCTCCAGTTTTAGATTGGAAATCTCAACAGACTTGCACTGATGTAAAAAAGGCAGTGTAAAAATACAGTAATGAATCCAGCTCAATGACATTTCAAACACTGAAAGCCGCCTTTTTCAGCTCACAAACTACATTTTAAAAAGCCCTTTTTAATGTTTAAGAGAGATTACATTTCTGATATTCAAAAACACAGCATGGAAACAAATAGGCATTAAAAACATCCTAATCATGAAAAGACACCTTAAAAGCAGTGCTGACCACAATTTTTCTGAGTTTTCTGCCTTTTGACTCTGTCTTGATTGATTTGAATTAAGTTCTTCCTGAACTTCTGAATACTAAAAAATGAAAAGAAAACAATAATATCTCTGAAAAATACAAACTTTTACTATTGGTAAAAAGTGAGACAAGATATTATGAATCAAAAGGTTTTCCTCTCTCCTCTCTCACTTTGACCACAGTAACTACTGGTGTGACAATAAGAAAAGCCAGAGCAACTCTACCATGTCACTGTCTCTCCCTCCTTCCTTCAGAAAGATGATTGTCTCTAGCTCTCCAAGTTTGAAAGCTGCATTTAGACAGACTCTTGCGTATCATACATAAGGGGAAGAGAATCCTTTCCTGTTCTTCCCTACTTGCCAGTCCTAGTATAGTTCTGAAAATAAAACCAAATTTAAGATTATAGCCTATTTTACCAGATTAATTTGTAGATACATGTAAACCTTAACACAACAATGCAATAGACAGTAAACTGTTTAGACACTTTTCTGCTTTGAAAAAGACTTAAATACTTTTTAAGGGAAGAGTTTGGGACTAGCTTGGAAGAGAATAATACACTTGTGAATTGCCTGAACTCATATTAAATATTTTTCTCTTTCTGTACAAGTGAGGAGACAACATAAGTACTAAACCAAGCCAAACCTGGACAAACTCCATAAAAGTTATTGGAATTACTCTAAGAAAACTGACAGTAAGATCTGGCCATACAAGATATTTATATACGTGTAAGGCAGGTTTTGGCAGATCCCCAGCTTCTGTATCTAGAGATGCATGATTATCAGATATTCATATATTTGTCAACCTTGAAGTGAAAGGATTATCTATAGTTGTGTGAAGGTGCTGGCTACAGAACAACCAATCACTATTCTGGATTTTTTCTCCAGCTTTGCAGACAATCAGTAACAGAGGTTCCCTATCTTCTGACTGGAATAGCTTCTGATAGCTTCTCTATCTTCAAGAAACTGGAAACTAAGCAATCTTGAAGAAAAAAAACCTCAGTGTTTTCATGAGCATGATGTTACAAAATGAACAGCAGTATCAGGATGTCTAGTCTTGTAAGTATTTGATATGATACAGCATCAGTAAACTCAAAAATATCGTACTGATTTTTATCTTCATATAGGAAAGAAATGTACCCCCATAGAGAATCCACAAGAGCTATTGTAGCCTCGTATAGTAGCTAATACTAATGATGTGTTATATGTTACCCCCTGCACTCCCCACCCACCATAAATGCAGAGCTAGTTTTAGACAGAAGGAATCRGGCCCCAAGATCACACTTGGCTACATTAGGTCCTAGTTCAAACTATCCAACCAACAGTAGGAGCTGGAAGGGGCGCTGTGCATCACCATCTGCTTTTGATATCTACCACACCCTTCCAACACTCCACTCTGATGGCAGCTCAGAAAGAATAGCAAGTATAGATTTTTTAAATCATATTCAGTCTTTTCTGCAGATTCAAGGCCTATTTTATTCAAGGTTTTAAAGAGCAAATCAGGTATCAATTTCAAGTACTGTGGTTACACATGGAAGTATTTTTGAAAAAGTCCTACCTGTACTTACCCTTCCTCCCATTTCAAAAGCTTCTTCTAATACATCAGGGCTGACAAAAAATATATATATATATCRAATATCACAGCACAAAATTAAACTTACATCACAAGTGAAAAGTATGAGGAGAGATGACATCATGGCCTTCTTAGTAAGGCAAAATATTTACAAAAATTTCTGTAGCTCTTGCTAAAACAAATTTGCTGAGGAGTCTTCTGCCAAACATATTGCTTCTGCATGCCTCTCATAAGCAGTTTTTAAAACTACTACTTTCCTATCTCACTATGGTAAAGTTTTATACAGTACACTGCATTCAAATCTTTTCAAGCAGTCAGTTTTTTGTCAGAATTCCAAGAGATTAAAGTTAAAGAATTCCAAGATTAAAAATCTCCAAAACAGTGCTCTTTCTAGAGCGGTTTGTAGATTCTTTTGAAACATTTGCTCTACTAAAGTAACAGGAGAAAGATTGTATTATATCTTGAAAGTGTTTGCCACAATATGTTAATCAGACATGTGAAAAGGAAAGGTGTCAAATTTCATTACCTTCCTATTGAATAATAGGTAATATTCACAGAAAATTAGTGTTAAACTCAACCAAAAGTATTCCACTAAAAGTCTTGAGATTTCATATATACTCATTTAATAAAGAAGTAAGTATATTTGAACAGTCTGAGGTAATCGCTTACAAGTAAGTTCCAGCTATCTCACATTTGAAAGTGTTTTTTATGAACTAATATATCAAACCTCATTCATAGATGTAATTAACCTTGTCTTTCTTGACAGTTTTTAGTCCTCTTACTCCCTCAAAGATAGACAGTAATTAATATTGACTTCATATTACTGCTCTTTGCATAAGTGACTTTCATATCCTTTGTTACATATTTATAAATTAATATTTACATCAAGTCAATGTGCAGATTGATTAAACATGTATTCCTTTTCAGGTACTGTAACAGTCAAGGGATTTGCTTTGGGGTGATTTTACTTTAACACATTATATATTAAACAATACTCCTATTCTGCTTATTCTTCTAAGCAGTATATGTACATAATTCTGTGCGAGATTTCCTTTGTTATATTTGCCACTTATTTAACATGTGTAGGTACAAAATCATTTCTGATGTCCTTTCCAACTCTAATATTCATTTTCCCATTATTTAGTCCTTCAGCTTATGAAGTACTGAATACAAATCCAAAACCACATTGTATTCATAACTTCAGGAAAATATAACTGGCATAACTTGTCATTAAGAAACTGACAGTAGAGAAAGATTTTTATTGTTTTTGAAGAACAAAAGCTGTACAGAATGTACACAGAACCACAGATCTGTAGTACCAAAAAGTTTGTTAACATTTTTCCTTGGTAATAATGTAATGCTTGCTATTCATCAGGCACTTAATATTCAGGATCTTAACATTAATCATCAGGAACTTCATTTTAATAGGGAATGCTTATTTTGGCCATCTGGAAAAAATACACCTCGATATAAACATATTGCTGCAGAATAATGTAATTTTTGCAAAGAAGAATCTGCAGTAAATTACAAATTGACATCCGTTGAACTCAAACATCACAAAACATTTTGCAACCAAATGCAGGAAAACACTACAGCATCACATTAAAGGGTCACTTTTTTGCTCAGCGTTTTAGAAGGAAGGTTCAGTACTGAAATCTATTTCATAGTAGAAATTCCATTCTCTTCCTGCTTTATCCTAGACAGGAGTCAAGTCATCGAGTCCTATTTCATATTATTGCCATATGTTTCCTGCTATTCATTCATCTATCTGGGAAATAGAATGAAGGGGTTTTTTTTAAAAAAAAATACAACAACAGCACAGCACTTAACCACATGAGCTTCATCAAATTCAGTCACAGAATATATGGTACATAACAGTCACAACCACTGAACAGCTGACAGAGGAGTGGAAAAAAGTATTCACAAAAGCTGTGAATTTCACTCAGCTGCCCAGCAGAGAGAAACTTGCAACTGATTTTTAATATCACTTGCAAATGTTATCTATTTATGGATTCAACAGAAGAAACAACCCAAAGAATGCACATACTTGCGCTAAATGTTTGCTTTATCTGGAAAATTTGCTATGACGTCACTGTTTTATGTATGTGCTTAAACAGGTAACTCAAACAGATCTGCTAGAACTGTGAATTAGGAGGTTGCTGTCTTCCTACTTCCTACAAACACTTGTATGTTGTCATTTTACCTGTCTGTTCAGAAGCTTGCTATAACCATTTCATTTTTTTAAATATTCCTCAAAAGTAAAACATTTTCATAAGCATCCCAATTAAAAACAAAGTGGAAGGACACAGAGGAAAATGCAATGGAAGTGTTCACATGGTGAAAATTCTCTGCACATTAAGAATATATCACAAAAAAGCTTGAAGTCAGACTGAAAGTAGAATTTATTTATATGTATGACTTTATAGTTTCCTGTGAATATCCGCTGTTCTTCAGTAGGAACGTTCCTATGTTCTCAGTGATTAACAAAGGAAGAACACCTAATATATTTTGCAATATTCATAAATTGTGCCAAGTAGGACTGTCTGTATCTTTAACGTCTCAGTGTCTTTACAAATAAGATCCCACCTCCTTCTGAATCATACTTTTCCTTCCCATTTTTTCAACTTCAAATATCAAGCTTAGTCTCCTAACTTTTCTTGGAATAAAGATACACCTTTTAATATTCAGTTATTACTAAATTCTGCTAGCAAATGTAAAACCTGTCATGGTATTTCCTTAATCTCCTCAAAATAAGGATTGTATTTTACAAGCCAAGTGTTCATCCCAGTACACCTTTACTATACCACTCATACTGCAATTAATTAATTCCCATACGGAGCTATATAAAGCAGGTCTGGGAGAGACCTCAGCAGACTACCAAGCTCCCGAACAATGCTGCTTCCTGTCACTGACCTGCAAGGAGAAAGGAGTGGGTTCCCAGAAAAAGCCAGCAGCATGACCTTCCTTGATATTTCCCACTGTTACCTTTGTGGAGAGCAAATGAGGAAAGTTACAGGTTGGTTAACTCTGTAGGGTTGCTGACTGTACTACTGTATATCTGGCAGATATGCAGCATTTTCCCATCATCAGATTCCAAAAAGTTGTCAAGTCTGGTGAAACCTGTTTGTCTTTGGCAGAAGGAAAATCATGAGTCATCACTCATGATGGTGGGTTCCTGTTAAGTTAGATGTGCTATGGGAGTGTTATCTAGTTCTCCCTGCAGTCTTCCCCCAATTAAGCAATACTCAGAAGAGACAGAAGCAGTGATCTATCAAGCCTCAGAAACAGCAGGCCCATCCTTTCATGACTGAGAAGCTCGAGACCTGTAACAGAGTGAGTTAATAAGTCAGTAGATAGTGGCCAGCAACAGGGACTGCTCCAGAGAAAAAACACCTATTCTCTTTACAGAATTACTGGAAATGCATTAGCATCCTCAGTCCTATCACCACCTCTGAATCACAAACAAGAAATGGTACAGGTTCTGGCTATTTCTTCCAGACCCTCTCTCTCCCACTGGCTGCTACTTGTGCTCTAGAGTGCAGCTGTTACCCACTAGCCAGCCCTGGCTATCTTTAGTCTGTTTCTAATCCCATCTCCTCCAGGCACCAGACTCAGCCAGTTTTACTCAACCACAATCTCTCCTGCTTGAAACAGTACTGGAGGTAACAGGAGCGACGCTGGCATGCAATGTTTCTAACAGCCTACACAGTGAGATCACTGAATCACCTCATACCTCCCTCAATCCACTGGCAATGTTCTTCTTAATGCAGCCCAGGATACCATTGGACTTCTTTGCCACAAGGGCATGTTGCTGACTCATGGTCAACTTGGTGTCCACCAGGACCCCCAAGTCCTTCTCTGAACAGCTGCTCTCCTACCAGTTGGCCTCCAGCCTGTACTGGTGCATGGGGTTATTCTTCCCCAGGGGCAGGACTCTGCATTTCCCTTTGTTGAACTTCATGAGGTTCCTCTCCACCCATTTCTCCAGCCTGTCAAAATCCTTCTGTATGGGAGCAAAATCATCTGGTGCATCAGTCACTCCTTCCAGCTTTGTATCATCTGCAAACTTGCTGAGGGGATGCAGATGCAGATAAATGTAAAATTGTTCTGCCTGTATTCCAAGCTGGCCAGACATTTCAGAAGATGAATGGCAATGTTAGCAAACACTTTGTCCAAGTTAATATGCATCTTGGTAGTGCATAATACTCAGGCACAGTATCATGATAACAGGCCAGATGGCTTTGCAATAAGAGCTGGGTCGTACCTGGCCATGGAAAGAGGCTCTAATGACCTCACAGATACAATTCCTTCCTCTGGCTTATCTCTAGGAAATAGTATGGCCTTTAGTTTCTCTAATCTGAGCTAAATATTTGGCTTAACACAGCTTTTCTCAGAAATCAGATCCTTCTTATATGTCAGTGATATTTGAAACTCTTCTTTGCATTCCCTCCCATTTTCCAATCTTCTGGAATGAGAGTGCCAAGAACTGAATACAGCTCATCACAGGGTGCAGCTTTATGCTACCATGTAGAACAGAGCTATTACTCTCCATACCGTGATATCACACTTCTGCAGATCAAATCTGAGCAGTGTTTAGCTGTCAAACACTGGCATTTCACCCCTCTTTTGTCATCCATTAACACTCCTAAATCTCTTCCACAAGAATCTTCTCCAAGATTAAACACCAGGTACTCATATTAAATTACCTTATAGCCATCTCCAACCCATTGCAGACATTGGTTTTTATCCAATTCCTAACTCCATTAAGCAAATAAATCATTTTTTCCCCTAGTCTGCAGTCTCCACTTTTTAAAAATCAGTAATTGCAGCAAGTTTGGCTAGTCTAAAACATGGGATGATCTACTTAAACTGTAGGTAAATTAATATCCATTTTTAATAGGAGCCAGTACATACCTCCATATTAATACATCCTAAGGAATTCAGCTCCTCAGCAAAGCCAGCAGCAAATTTCTCCATTATTCCAGGCAAGACCATGTCCTGTAAAATACTGTATTCCCTACTGAGAGAAATGAACTGCCATTTGCCCATCCATCTTATCTTGAGCTTATCCATTTGCATACTCCTTTTTTCCTCCTCCAGAGGTTTTACTTAATTTCTGATACCTAGATTACAACCCCTGTTAACAATTCATTCCCCCATCCAGTATACACATCATATTTATAGCTACCACATAGACATGAGCTTCTCACCATCTTGGTTAAGCAAGACATTGAAATATTATATGCTGTCCAGAGCATAAGATTTCAGTCACAGTCAAAAGAATCTACAATATCTTGCTCTGCATGTATTTAATTGCTTGTCTTCACAAACCAAATATTTAATCTTCAGTGCTGCAGCGAATTCATATTCAATCACAGTCCTGGAAATTTAACAAGATACAAGTTTGTTCAGGTTTCAGGGCCAGTGGAAACTGGAACATTATAATTACTATTATCAAGATCGTTATCCTTCTCCTAATGTTAAAAAAGCCACCTTCTGATCTTAGGAAGAGCTCACCAAAAATAATGATTACTATAAATAGCAGATAAAAACCAGTAACGATCTTGGAATATTTCTCATCATTCAATAGACTCAAGCCTAAAATTCCCCAAAGAGAAAAAGCTTCTCATTTATAAATTGCTTATTGTGTTTTTAAGAGAGGAAGACTGAAGGTGATTGTAATACATTAAATTATGTCATGAAGATTTTACAGTAAATTGTCAAGACAGGGACTTAACAGAATAATACTGTGCAAAATTCTCCCAGGGAGTTTCATAAAGGAGTGATACACAGAGTGACACATACTGTGCAGCGCTAGCACATGCACCACTACATGATGATTACTATGTTACAATGAAGGCAAAACACAGCTGAAGAATACCCTGCAGAGTAACTCTCCTAATGACATGAGAGAAGGAACTATGCATATAGCAGCAAAACAATAAGAACTTCACAATCAGACCTCTTCACTGAATGGCTGCTTTTAAGTTGTGTGGGAGAGAAAATGGGTCAGTATACCTGTTTTCACATACTGGGAAAGACTTTATCGGTAAGACAAGGAAAACACAAGATCAGAGCAGGAAGGGCCTCCCCACCAAGAGAAAAACAATGCAAAAGACCCCAAAACAACCAAACAAAAAGAAAACAGGATGAATCTTTTTTTTTTYCCTTATAGGAAACACAGTAATGAACTCATTACTTTTTTCAGTTCAACTGCCAAGAAGGAACACAAACGCATTGTTCATGTGGCAGTTTTACTCCTAACTGATAATTTTAAAGCTAAAAGGGACTTAGATTCATTGCCTCCTGCTACACAGGACAAGTCAAATCACTGTTCAGGAGTTGCTATGATAAACGAATCTACCACTAAAACTAAGCTTCAAGACACCAAAAATATTTACTGACCAAAAGACGTAGATATGAACCAGTTTTGTCGTTTATGGTAGTCAGTGCAGAATTCTTACTAGTAACAGAAATAGAAATACTTTTGCACAGATATGCATCAAGAGGTGATAAAACATGTTTCGCTGATAGTTGTATTTTTCATCACTGGATGTACTGTGTTGTCAAGTGATTTGCAGAAATAAGAAATAATGAAAAGCTGAGGTTGAATTTCCTTCACTGCTTTAAGTAATTAGAATTTAAAGCACTGTCTCTAAGCTAGAAATTAAATAAATATAATTCTCACAGTCATTACAAGAAGAGTCACATGGCTAATATGTAGGGCAGCATAGGCTGAATAGCCATCACAAATATCCTTACATTACATACACTCATAAAAGGCAAAGTACAACATTCTATCAGGATAAACCTTGCTGGCCATTTGATCAGAATGCTAACATTATTCATTAGCAAGACAGAGGAAAAGACAAAAGATGCAACTAACAAAGCCTTTAACTTCCAATTCATATGACCAATGTAAATAAGGTACCAAGGATTTTCTTCCCTCCCATCAATTTCATTTTTGTTTATGGACTGTAAGCACTTTCTCTGTTCCTATTAACTGAGTGACACTGATTAATTACTGTAGTTTTTGAGCAGCTCAAAATACCTCACTGTGAAATTGATTACTAGTGTTAACACTTCAGCTTTAAAAGAGGCAGTCATTTAAAGCTAGATCCATTTTAGCTTATAGGAAAGTACCTATTCATTTCCTGCTTATTTATACTGCCTACCTATTAGTTTGCACAAGCTGAATTTTAGAGACAGCAACCAGTCCACATAGGCAAGACCTAATATCCACATCCCCACAGGCACTGTGAATATTGCTGGTAATGAACTGACTTGAGCTGGATCAGTTATAGCCCTCCAAAGGTATTCCAGCACATCTCACATTAAGATTATTTGCACATTCTTTGTATGCCTAAACAATGACTTGAACTTTTCTGAAAGAGATCTTTTGGGACAATCCACATGAAGAAATAACTTTAGGGTTCCGTCTGTTTCTGTACAAAAAAATTTAATGTTTTCACTCCAAGCTAATGGTCCCACTTTCTTAATTTATGTAGTCTACCAGGAAAGAACTCATATTGCCTTAGGAATACTTAAGATTATTCCTTGACTCCTTAGAAGACTCAGTCTATACTGGCCTTTTTACTGTCGTCACTTTTCCATGCTGGCATGTAATGTGCTTACAGGCTTGAACTTTTATTATCACAGAATCACAGAACAGTTGAGATTAGAAGGGACCTTTAGAGATCATCTAGCCCAACTCCCTGCTCAAGCAGGGTGCCCAGAGCAGGTTGCCCAGAACCCAGTTCAGATGGCTTCTGTGTATCTCCCAAGGAAGGAGACTCCACAGCCTCTCTGTGCAACCTGGTCCAGTGCTCGGTCACCCTCATAGGGAAGAAGTTTTTCCTCATATTCAGACAGAACTACCTGTGTTTCCATTTGTGTCCATTGCCTCTCGTCCTATCGCTGGGCACCATTGAAAAGAGTCTGGCCCCAGCCTCTTTACACCCTCCCTTCAGATATTTATATGCATTGAATAGATTCCCCCCAGAGACTTCTCTTCTCCATGTTAAACAGTCCCAGCTCTCTCAGCCTCTCCACATATGACAGATGCTCCAGTCCCTTCATCATCTTAGTAGCCCTCCACTCGACTCGCTCCAGTAGCTCCATGTCTCTCTTGAACTGGAGAGCCCAGCACTGGACACAGTACTCTGGATGTGGCCTCACCAGGGCTGAGTAGAGAGGAAGGATCACCTGCTGGCAACACTTTTCCTAATGTAGCCCAGGAAACAACCGGCCTTCTTTGCCACAAGGGCATGTTGCTGCCTCAGTGTCAATGTGTTGTCCACCAGGACTCCCAGGTCCATCTCTGAACAGCTACTTTCCAGCAGGTCAGCCCTCAGCCTGTAATGGTGCTGCATGGGGTTATTCCTCCCCAGTGGCAGGACTTTGCACTTGCCTTTGTTGAACTTCAGGAGGTTCCTCTCTGCCCACCTCTCCAGCCTGTCCAGGTCCCTCTGAATGGCACCACAGCCCTCTGGGGTATCAGACACCTGTCCCAGTTTTGAATCATCAGCAGATTTGCTGAGGGTTCACTCTGTCCYTTCAYCCATGTCATTGATGAATAAGYCAAACAAGACTGGACTGAGTATAGGCCTGTGGGGGACACCGCTAGCTACAGACCTCCAACTAGACTTTGTGCCACTGATCACAACCCTCTGAGCTCTGCCCTTCTGCCAGTTCTCAATCCACCTGACTGACCATTCATTCTGCCCATACTTCCTGAGCCTGCCTACAAGGATATTATGGGAGACAATGTCAAAATCCTTACTGAAGTCAAGGTAGGCAACATCCACTGCTCTCCCCTTGTGTACCCAGCCAGTCATTCCATCATAGAAGGCTATCAGATTGGTTAAGCATGATTTCCRCTTTGTGAATCCATGCTGACCACTCTTGATCACCGTCTTATCCTTCACATGGTTGGTAATGGTGTCCAGAATGAGCTGCTCCATGACCTTTCCAGGGATGGCAGTGAGGCTGACTGGCCTGCAGTTCCCTGGGTCTGCCACCTCCCTCAGCACTCATGGGTGTGTCCCATCAGGACCCATGGACTTGTGTATGTCTAGCTTGCTTAAGTGATCCGTAACCCAGTCTTCCTCCAACAAGGGAAAGTCTTCCTTTCTCCAGATTTTCACCCTGGTCTCCAGGGCCTGGGATTCCTGAGGGCTGCTCTTACCAGCAAAGACTGAGGCAAAGAAGGCATTCAGGATCTCTGTCTTTCCTGTATCCTTTGTCACCAGGGCCTCTGCCCCATTCAGCAGTGGGCCCACATTTCCCCTAGTCTTCYTTTTGYTGCTGATGTATTTAAAGAAGCCCTTCTTGTTGTCCTTGACATCCCTTGCCAGATTCATCTCCAGATAGACTTTGGCCTTCCTAGCCCCATCCCTGCATACTCGAACAACATCCCTGTATTCCTCCCAAGTTACCTGTCCCTGCTTCTACCTCTTATACACTTCCTTCTTCTSTTCGAGTTTTGTCAGAAGCTCCCTCTTCATCCATGCAGGTCTCCTGTCCCTGTTGCTTGACTTCTTGCTCGTTGGGATGGACCATTCTTGAGCTTGGAGGAGGTGATCCTTGAATATCAACCAGGTTTCTTGGACCCCTCTTCCTTCTAGAGACCTATCACATGGGATTCTTCCCAGCCAGYCCCTGAAGGGGCCAAAGTCTGCTCTCCTGAAGTCCAGGGTTGTGATCTAGTTCTTTGCCCTATTCCCTCCTCACAGGACCCTGAACCCCACCATCTGATGGTCACTGCAGCTAAGGTTGCCCCCAACCTTCATGTCTTCAGCCAGCCCTTCCTTGTTTGTAARTATGAGGTCCAGCAGRGCACCTCTCCTCATTGCCTCCTCTATCAACCCTTTCAGGAAGTTATCATCAGTGCTCTCCAGGAACCTCTTGATTGCTTGTGCCCTGCTGTGTTGTCCCTCCAGCAGATATCAGGGTGGTTGAAGTCGCCCATGAGGACCAAGGCCTGCAAACATGAGGCTACTTCCAGCTGTCTGTAGAAGGCCTCATCTACTACTTCTTCCTGATCAGCTGCTCTATAGCAAATACCCACAACAGTGTCACCCATGTTAGTTTGTCCCTTCATCCTTACCCATAAGCTCTCAGTCAGCCCATCRTCCTCCCTTAGGCTCCATACATTCCAGCGGCTCTCTCACATAAAGAGCGACTCCTCATCCTCACCTTCCTGGCCTGTCCTTCCTACAGCCATCTATTGCAGCATTCCATTCATGCAAGCAATCTCACCTAGTGTCCATAATTGCAATGAGATCATAGACTTGCAGCTGTACACATATCTCTATTTCCTCCTGTTTATTCTCCATGCTACATGCATTTGTGTACAGGCACTTGAGAGAGGCATGCGAGTATGACGATTTCCAAGAAGGAGTGCTAGAGGTTTACCCACAGTATTGTCAACAAACATTGTGAGGCTAGCAGAAATCCATGTTTTGCTCATTATTGCTTGCATCATCATGTCTGACCATGAACTGCAATGTTCCTAAAGGAACAAATATAATTTCCTTGTTGAAGCTGCTACATACCTTTTACCTAATTAAGCTTTTCCAAGCCATCGGCTCTTCAACTCTAACTGGCCAGATTAACTGAGAAGATACCCAGGACACATCCACAGCAGGATGGTAACAAAGGCTATATAACTGTATAGAAGAGATGAGAGCAGATCTTCAGATTCTGTGCAAAAGGAAAAATTCATTTTGGAAACCAGTAGGTTTCTGCATAGCAAGCTCAATTCCCAGGACTCAAAATCATGTACCTGAAGTGTTATCTTGAAGGCTATGAAGGAAGTAGAAATGGGGAAAACATCTGTATTTCTTAAGGGGCCTATGGAAATCACAGTTTCTTCATTTATACAGCTCCAAGGTGAGACCCAGGATAAAGGGAACATGCAATATTCAGTGCATTGACATTCTCTTGTGGGCTGATGAAACTGCATAAACACTGTGAGGCTAGCAGAAATCCATGTTTTGCTCATTCAGTCACTTAATCTCAAATACCATGCCATGGTTTAACTGAAGAGCTAAAGGGTGCATCCATCTTTTTTCTTTCTTTTTCTAAAGCCAGTCTACAAAACAAACAAACAAACCCCAGCAGAACACACCCTTCATTGAAGTCACATATATATTTTGATATTTAAAATATTTTTCTGGGATCCTGCGGTGAATCATATGAGGTGAAGGAGAAATAAAATTTTGATTTTCTACATCCTTCAAGAAGACTAAGAAGCAGTAGTTATAGAGAAAAAGGAAAAGTTACATCTTGTTAAAAGCACAATTCTTTTGCAAGACATGCAATAAGGCACTTCTTTTCCAAGTGTAGTTTCAGCATATGAAGCCTCAGTAGAGCCTCCACAGCATCCAAGAATGCAGCAAAAGCCCATCAACAGCAGATTTAAGATGCCCCAGTTCACAGCATTCCCATAGTGCTAGGCAACTTCCACTCAGCACTCTAACTTTAGGTAGTTTCTATTTCTTTATTCTTTCCTCCATTCTTTAGATTTCAAGATCCCTACAGCAGCCCTCAGGTCTCCCTACATATGGCAGTGGGAACCTGGATACTTAGGTTATACTTCCAGATTGTGTTCCAGTTAGCCATGAAGCACCTCATCTTCACTTCAAACTTCTATTTCCCTGGAAGGTATGGCCAGTAYAGAGGGAGAACAAAGTAACCTCCCCTGTGGGTACCCTTCCAACATCAAACAAACCACAAAGCAGTTCAAGGAACAGCTACGCTTTCCCCAACAGCAACTGGTACCGTTGAACAGCAGCCCTCAGCAGGCTCTTTCAAGCTCTTTCCCTTACAGCCTAACACAAGCCAAAGCCAGCCACCTGATCTAGCAAACCAACCACCTCTCTGCTCCAGGGCCTGCCATGGAGCAAGCTTTTCTCCTTCAGCCTCCTGGCTGAAACTCAGCCAGCTCTTCAAAGCACAGAGCATGAAAGCCCACAGTAGTAGTATGATTAGTGAGGAACTATCTGAAGCAAGGAAAGGGGAAAACACAGAAAGCAATTTCCCAGGACTGAGGTGGGGGCAAGAGAAGGTTAGAGAAAGGGAGAGGGAGGAAAAGACAGATCAACTACTAAAAGGATATATAGAAACCATCTTTCCACTTTCCAGCTAAATTCCATAATCAAATAAGGCTGGCTGGYTCATGTTAGGTGCCTAAATGGGGACAGACTACCCTTTTGCACTGTACAAAGGGTCTCAGAATTACTGTTCATTCTCTTAATACATCTGCTATTCAATTTCATCTCACTGCTGAGGAATTTATCCTGGAGGTTTGGAGGATTTTTTTTTCTTTTTATAAGATTTTCCCTATCACAAATAGAAGTATATTGTATACTTTACAACATATGGCAATAAGTTTTCTCTTCTCATCTTCTGTATTCCTTTCTCCAGGTATTTTTCTGACCCATCTGTTTGCTGGAGTCTCTTTTTTATTATTTTTCTGGCTGAAGCAGTGAAACTGCTGTGACCAAGAAAATATCCAAATCAGTAACAACAATTAAGAGCAGCTTTCAACTAAGTGGCTATCGGGGAGAACTGGTTCCTGAAATGACTGCCCACATGATACAGAARAAATAGTTGTACCTAGTGTAGAATGGGGAGTGGTTGTATAACATGAATGCTATTGATGTATGGGGTTTTTGGAAAATATCATGGGTATTTTGGTTCCATACTCATAAATAATGTGACCTTTAATATTATTTTATTAATAGCTRTGTAATATATATCAAGATCTTTCATTTTTTGATTTAATTTTAAATAAAGTTAAAATAAATTTAAATAAAAATGTCTCATTCTGTAGTAATCTCTAGAATGCATTCAGGCCAAGGGTCTTTGTTACAGAGGCTGGGCCACTGCATTCTTCTTTCTCCATAACCATTTCTAAAATACCCCAAAGAAAAATATAGTGACTTTGTTTAATGAGTTATTAATTTATTACCATGATATATAATATGTTAATATTGCAACTCATCCCAATATTTGTAACAGGAGAATAACAGAGATTCTTTACAAAAGAAATGTGTTTTATCTGGAAACAGCTGTGCTGAAAATCTTATCTTTGAAAGAATTCCAAAGCAACTCTGTTACAAGAGCACTCACTGGCAGTAACTAGAGGCTTAGATTTGCAATGTGTCTTCCATACACCATCCTGTTTTCCCCTTAGGAGAAGACTTAAAAGTGATTGTGGGAACAGCAAGGGAAAAAACAATTAAGATTTTGGAAGAAGTTCTGTGCTAGTATTGTAGAGCACAGTACTCTATAGTCTTGTCTCACAAGGCAGTTACAAGCTGGTACCACTGATATTCTCAGGTATAAAAGCCTCAAAAAAAAAAAAGTATCTGGCATTATGCTGGCATATTTTGCTTTTGGTTCTGCTGACATACAGTAGTACTGTAGCGTATTTCAGTTGTATGTGAATTTCATACCAATGAGATTCACTTTGTCAGCCTTAGCTATTGAAGTCCAGTATTTAGCCACAAAGCTGGTAGGGAAGCAACAGCAAGGTTGTGGTAATTCCCTACATCACTTCCTTCCATCCCTGAAGAAATGGAAACAAAATTCACTTTTCAGTTCCATCATTTCTTATCCTATCTGTTCTGAGATTGGCGAGAGGACAAGGACTGACTGCTAATGATTTGACTGAAACTATCAAGAATAGTTACAAACAAATTATAGCTGTCTCAATTACTTATTACTACTGAATGTTTAACAAAGAAGCAAAGAACTCTGCTGCCCAATAACTAACATATGGGCCATAAATATGTAGAGTCACTGCACACGCACAGAAAGCAACACATGGAAACCTAAGACATTTAATTTTGAAAATGTGGAAACAGAGCACCTGGACTGTGACATACGTTCAGCATTTTTTAAGTAATTAGGACCAGTTTGATGAAGCAGACAAGATTTTTAGAGTTTTTTGGTAAAATTAATTCACATGTTCCACAAGATGTATTTTGGCTGAAAAATATCTTCTTGCACTAATCTTATAAAAAATTGCATATAACAGTCAAATTCTTCAATATTTGCTTCACTTAAATGTCTTTATTGTTTATTTTGATATAGTTAAATAATTTAAATTTTTCTCTCCTTTGAAGTCAGCTAATACACAAAATTAACCTGAATATTAATAACAACCATTAATTTGAGACAAAGTTTATGGTAATTATTCAGTAGAAAAAAAAGAGAGGTGCTGAAAAAGGTAGTAATTATGGTATGTCATAATCCATCTGAACCTGTAAGACGAACTGGATAGCATCATCAAAGATAGTGAGAGAGAGCTGTAGAGCAAAGCACTCGGTACCAAGGACCCGATGGCATTCAGGGGGTTTATTTTGGGTCTGCCTCTAGTGTAATCCCTTGGATTAGAAGGTGGTACATCTTAGATGCATTCCTGAAGGTCACCTTCAGGCTTCACTCTAAGAAGCTGCTAAAAGTGCTAGTACACATAAACCCCCAAAATGCCTGTTTCTGTTGCAAGTGGCACACTATGGAATGACATAGCTCGAATTTGCATCCAGACTACCCTAATTTTCCAAAGCAAACAACCAGATTTACACTTAATTAGACTGTGGGCAGCCATCTTAGCCTCTGTTTCTAAAGTTGTGAAAATGTACCTTAATCATCTTGTTACTATCCTCTTAGCACATGAATATAATGAGTAATTCCATTTCTGTAGTAACTCTTCACCAAGCTTATTAATATCCTCTACAAAATACAACCATTACCATTTACCTTACAGTATTAGATGTTCTGAATTATCCCATCATATGCCACTGAGGTTGCAATCTATCTGCATGATGTCATGTAAACCATGGTACATATACTTTCGCATTGCACTCTGCAGCAAATGAATTTATAATATATGGCTTCTTCAGATCAAAAGACCCTTTAAAAGAGAATACAACATGTACATAGACAAGAGATTCCAGTCAGATGAAAAATAGTGTCTGTATGAATAGAAATAGAAACAAATGATAATGTCTGATTAATTTTAGGGTTTTTTAATTATACACTGAGAATTGTTCAGAAGAGTTCTATTAGTGTTAAGGTCTTCACAATTCTCTAAGAAAACATTTTCTTTCAAGTACCAAAATGAACTCTATGAAATAAGCTTGTACTAAAAAGAACAAGGAACCTCACCTTTTAAACTCTTTCAGCACAGAGGTAGTTTCATATAACCTCCATGATAAATGTCATGTAAATTGCTATATTCTTACTGGGACATCATCATTTAATGCCTTTTGGGTCCTGAATGACCTGAATGCCTATTACTTTATAATAACTGCATAGAAATTGAAAGCACTCAAACACTTCAAAAAGGTTTAGGCCTTTGATTATAGGCTCCCAGTGGGAATCCTTAAATTCATGTGGCTTCTTCTTGGAAGTTCTATGAAATGATCTCTGTGTTATACAAGATGAACAATTGAGATACATGCTTTCTGATTCAGTAAGGTACTTGGGGTATGCTTAGGCAAAAGTAAACRAGGATTTCCACTCTTTAGATATTTGGCTAGGCTCTTCCTCCTTGATCCTGTGCAAATATGCATATGCACATTATTCTTCTACTTCTTAGTAATTCCAAGTTTATTTTTCATTAATTTCATTAGCAAACGCACATATACCCATATATTAGCATTTAACATCTTCCGTGGTATGAAATAAAGGAAAAGAGTGCAATGTATTGCACTGCAGTAAACATATAAAAATTAGAAGTACTGTGATTTCTTTTTTTTTTTTAAAGAACCTTGCCTTTGGAAGAGTGCAGGCATGCAAGAATGTAGCTATGGAGATCAGGAACAAGGAAATCATTTGCATATTTAAAGGCATTTTTATTCAAAGTGCGCTATACTTTTCCTTTTAACTTCCTCCACAAGAACTGAGGYATTGAACACTTTGCAAGTCAGGCCATGAGACACTTAAAAGATTTGTATCAACCCTGTTGCCACCAGTATATAGGACCAAACTTAACAGGAGATATAAAATATTGCTTTGAGACRAGAATAAAACATTCTTTTGGGGTATTCTGTATAGCAGTATATACTTGAGCATCATATGCAAACCATGATCTTGAGCATTCAAACAAGGTATACAGCTAAACTACATAAAGTATTTTCCATGCACAGCTGCTGTTTGGAATGGATAACTATGGATTCTAAAATTTTGCAAAATTCATATAAGTCCACAATTTTGTTTTTTTTTTCATGAAGAATAATATATGTTGTATATATGTGTACTTAGAGGGGGGTGATATTAATTATACAGAAATGATTGCACCTGAAAAGAAAAACACTTAGGGATAGCTCCAAAACTAATAATTTTAGAAATGAAAACCATAAGTGATGGGGTTTCCAAATAGAAAAATCATTTCATGAAGAATACAACAGTCCTATGATGTTCAGAATTACTGTTCTGAGGAGTAATTCACTCATGTTACCATTTCTATGCCAAAGCATGATGCTGGAAAAAGAATTAATGCCAGCTTAAGTTTCTGAGATTCTGCTCAAAGTTCTCTTCTTAGCTTGGATCTATAAGAAAATCCAGTAGTACATATTCTCAGTTAACAATTAAGGTTGAATCTTAATGTATAGTGAAACTGTGAGAATTCTCTAATTGATTTCAGTTGGCTGTGAATAGGTTTCTAAGTGAGGACATTCTGCAAACTGAACAATATGCTCCAAAATTGCTGTGGTGGACAACAAAAGCTCTTTAACAAGACTCACTGCAAGTCAGACTTCGTAGCATCTTSCCTAAACAATTTCAATACAGAAGTATCATGGTAATCTTTTCCTTTGGAATTATTCCTTTAGGCCATGAAAAAAATACCTTGACACTAGTTAGGCCAAAGATCTACTAAAGCCCCACATTAGCATGTCAAATAATATTGTCTTGGACAACTAAACCCCTCTGCTAACACTGTTCACTAGTAGTTCCACTGTAAGATCTCCATGGGTAGTGTCTGCCTTTCTATTCTTCTTTTATCCATACCTGACAATGTACTTCATGACTGGGGCTCTAAGTCACTACAGAAATACATATAATGATCAAATAATACTAGTAGTACCAATTCCCTCCACACTAAAGAAGGAAGAGTACCAGAAGTCTGCAGAAGGAACAGTGAGAGGGCAAAGAATAACCTCACCACAGCAGCCCAGCCTCTCTCCATCCATTCAGTGCTTAAATACCTAGACCTATCTCTTCCCAGGAAAAGACAACAGCTGGACAACAGCACTGCACAGGCTGCATTCTTCTACCACTCAGGTCATCAGAATCCACAATAATAAATTATTTAGAAAGTAAACAGGTAACTGCCTACATGGACTCATACAAGTGTTATCGCTTTTCTAATTAACCAGTTTAATGGATATTCCTCTAATATCTCTCTGTATACAGGCCTATTAGTTGCTTTTTTTAGTGTGATTCTGCTTCATTATTTTGACTCCACAGTAACTGTCGGAGGACGCCGGAGTGGGAGGTGGGCCCGGAGTAACGACGGAGTCTCAATATGAGTATGATCGTTCTCCGGGTGCACTTCCGCGTTTGCCTCAGAGCTCGGACCGGTCGGCTCTGAGGAAACTTCCGCCTTCTGGGATGGAGCTGGCAAAGATGCCGGCAGCGTTTCCCCCCCATTTTTTTTTTTTCCGTGTTTCCAGACCTTTATTAACCGGCGGGGGCCGCACGTCGCCCCCCATCCACCGCCAGCTGTGCGGCGCCCCCCATCCGTCACAGCGGTTCCCTCCCGTCCACCACGCTGGTGCCTGGGGCCCCCCATCCGTGGCCGGCTGCCGCCTCCCGCCCGTGGCCCCCGTGGGGGCCGTGTGCTACCCCCAGTTGATGGGCTCGTCCTCGGGGCCCAGCTGCAGCGTCTTGGTGACGACGCCGGTGCCAATGGTGTGGGAGCCGTCGCACAGGGTGAAGCGCTGGCCCTGCTCCAGCACCATGGGCTGCCGCAGGATGAGGCTCAGCTGCGTGTCCTCGCCCGGCATCACCATCTCCTTCTCCGGCAGCAGCAGCACGCGGCAGGTGATGTCCCAGGTGTGGGAGAACATCACGGGCATGTAGTGCGCCACGAAGGGCTTGTGCCGCCCCCCCTCCTGGAGGCCGAGGATGTAAACCTGCGCCTCCACCTTCTGGTGTGCCTGCAGCGAGCCGGGCTTGCCCATGACCATGCCGCGGCGCACGTCCTCCCGCTTGAGCCCCCGCAGCAGCGCCCCCAGGTTGTCCCCGGCCTCCGCCCGCTCCAGGCTCTTGTGGAACATCTCGATGCCTGTCACCACCGTCCGCAGGTTGCGGTTGTAGCCCAGGAACTCGCACTCGTCGCCCTTGCGGCGCTCCAGTGTCCCCGTCACCACTGTGCCGCGGCCAGGGATGGAGTGGACGAACTCGACAGGCAGCAGGAAGGGCTTGTCGAGGTCGCGGACGGGCAGCGGGATGTGGGTGTCGATGGCCTCCAGCAGCTTCAGCACCGAGTTCAGCCCCAGCTCGGGCTCCCGCTGCTCCAGGGCGCAGAGGGCGGAGCCCACAATGACGGGCGTCCTCTCCCCGTCGTAGCCGAACTCGGTGAGCAGCTCCCGGACCTCGAGCTCCACCAGATCCAGCACCTCCTGGTCTGGCACCGCATCCGCCTTGTTCACGTACACCACCATGTGCTGCACCCCCACCTGCTTGGCCAGCAGCAAGTGCTCCCGGGTCTGCGGCATTTGCCCGTCGGTTGCGGCCACCACCAGGATGCAGCCGTCGAGAGGGGCCGTGCCTGTGATCATGTTCTTGACATAGTCAGCGTGGCCGGGGCAGTCGGTGTGGGCGTAGTGGTGGTTGGCGGTGGCGTACTCCACATGGGCCGCGTTGATGGTGATGCCACGGGCCCGCTCCTCCGGCGCGTTGTCGATCTCCTCGTAGCGCTTGAACTGGGCGCTGCCCGACTCCGACAGGATCTTGGTGATGGCAGCGGTCAGCGTGGTCTTGCCATGGTCCACGTGCCCGATGGTGCCCACGTTGACGTGGGGCTTGTCCCGCACGTAGGTCTTCTTAGCCTCGACCGCGAGGCCGCGCTGGGGGTGGGGGCCCGGGGGGGCCATGCCCAGGGCTCCCAGCAGGAGCCACGACAGGTGGCTCTGGAGACCGGCGGGTCCGCCCCGGGCCCCGCGCAGCAGCACTGCGGGCAGCGCCATGTTGCACCTCCTTCCCCCGCCCTCTCCGGGCCYGGAGTAACGACGGAGTCTCAATATGAGTATGATCGTTCTCCGGGCCTGCCTCCCACTCCGGTGTCCTCCGACAAGTAACCTCTACAATGGCATACCATTACTATTCTCAAAGCACATAAATCTGTCTTTAATATTTGCAATTATAGTGCTTAGAGAAAATACATACTTATAACACTAATCCAGGGTCAAAAGCTAAGAGTTTTTTTTTCTAGGTATGCTTTTCTTCAATTTGTGCATTATACTCACTGTTTACTCTGTTCATCAGTTAAGGAAGCTGGATACAATTGCATGAATTGAATTTTGTCAATAATTTACTTCTTTAGAAAATACCTTCCATTTCTTTATATAGACTAAATAGTCTAGTAAAGGAAGTTTAATGACAAGAAGTTATCTTGGAAAAAGCTATTTTTAAGCTTGTTTTACAGAAACAAGTTTTAAATATGTATTTGTGAGCACCAGCACTGGAAGTTTTGTTCTAAAAAATAAAGCTTAGTAACATGCTGCAGGCTATTTACTGTACTTCCCATTAGGTAACAAACATCCCAAGTGAGCTTCTCAAATTCTAATTATCCAATACAGCATTAATTTGAACACTATCAATCACCTGAATTAAGGCCTAAGTTCAGGCAATTTGTTGCAAACAATTCACCAACAAGCAAGACAGGCACCACAAATATAGCTTTTGCTGCACAAAGTTCACCCGAAAGTGGTTTTGTTGCTTCTGAAAGAGATCTAAAATATGAACTCCAAGGCAAAGACAAAGCTCATCAAGAGTCATAATTTGGTGAAATTCTAATCACTTAGATTTGATAAAATAAGCTATTTTTTAAACGTGCATATCAGARGTTCTCTGTCACCACCAATCCAAATTTTCAGTATTACTAACGGGAAACGAGGAGTAGAAAAGTCCTGTCAACTTCCCAGCTAAGTAATTCAAGAATCAAAGAAACACCTGCTAAGCGAAAAACGTTAAAACTTCTGGTTTCATGCTACCTTTTAAGTGCATGCTGTATACAATAAGAGTCTGAACTCTATCATCTTGGAAATCAGCAACTGAAACTTAGTGCAGTAGACACTCTTTGTAATACGGCTTGTATTTCTCATTCATCCAGCGTTGCCCATGTCTTCAGCAAAACAAGAATAGAAATCACCACCATCCCCTAGCAGTAACCTCATTACCCAGTAGTACAGTTACTTTTATTCTACACATAGATCTCTGAGTGATTTCTAATGTGGGTAACCATTACTTCAGTTGCTACAGACTGAGTAACAGAATTCAGTGACTTGTCCCATGTCAGAGGTCCAGTCAGTAGTAGGACTTCAGTCTCCTGACACCGGGCTGCATGCTGTATTTATTAGAAACTCTGTAAGCAAACAGCGACAAAAGGAACAGGTCTCAGGCTAGCTATAGCAAGAAACTGGAGGGGAAGTTCCCACCTAAGCTGCTTCTCCCTGCAGCTCTATTTTGCTTAACAAAGCTTTACATTAGCAAAATATTTTTTATACCTATGTGAAGCCGCTTATTAACAACAGATCTTTGAAGGAAACGAGTAGAAAAAAAAAAAAACAAAATTAGGAGATAACATAGAGGTTGCTTTTCAAAAGCCAAAAGAAAGATACTGAAAACAGAAGAAATTGGGATTAATCAGAAATCATCCACACACTGACTCTTGAAGTTTCTGAAGGTGTATGACATGATCAGGAAGTCAGTGAAAATTCTCTGGTTCTACTTCTAACTTACCATTTGAACTAGAAGGTGATGAAAGCTAAGGTAATAGGGATTTAAAAGGGTCACTTACAAAAATATTTCAACCTGTAATTATAAAGATGAAAAGAGCATATCTCCCCATAGAAAAGAACTATATCTAGCTGAAGGAAGAGTAAATGAAAACTCTGAAGGAAAGAAAAAAATAAAAACTGAAAGGCTATGGCCATAGATAGAAAATAAAAGTTTATCAGGAAATGTCCCATTACTAATGACTGAAGTTAAAAAAAAAAAGACAACTAAAACATGCTATTTTAAGGTTCCAAGTTTAAATAAAAATCCTTCTGCCAATAAGAAGTACAGTAGCTCAATCTCTAGTGAGTTATGGATAAGCAGTGAAGCCAACAGAGTAGATGATATCTAAACTTTAGCTGTGGACTACTCTCAGTTTAATAGAATTTGTGATTTCCATTGACACCCTAGTGCAGAGTTAATGCCAAGCCTCTATCTTGAGCTAGGTCTAACACAAAGAAAAATAATGAGATTCAGTGTGATGTCATCCAAGCAGAGGAAAATAAACTGCAAAGCATAGAATCAATCTTAAGAAATAAAGAAGTTCCAGAACAGTATGTGAGAAATGAACAAATTTCAAAGACAGTTTTATCTGGGATTCTCTATAGGATAGGGCAAGTGGGGGAGGGGGCAAAGGAAGAACAAACATGAACAAACAAGTGAAGCCAGAATTTCATATATGTTTGACCATTTAAGTTACRCTGCTTCAGCCTACAATTGTACTAACAAGTACATGTAATGGCAATTTATAGCTTAGCATAACATAAAGATYGTTAATGATATTCATAGTATTAAACATTACCCAAGTCTGAAATAAGAATGGTTATTCTAAATGTTGTATTTGTTAACTTAGAGATGGTACCTCCCACAAAAGAATACATTTTATTGACCCAAYTTAGCTTATGATATGGAGATACAGATGTGCCCAGTTACTGCATTCTTTCCCTAGTAACCACAGTACGTTTTGTTACACTCTTGTGATTGCTGTCTTCTGGGAAGTGCTGATTCTGTAGACAACATCTGAGATAGTGAAGAATATCCATTTCAAAATTTTGTTCTTCACAAAAAATGGGATTTTCCATTACAGTGCAAGTTTCCACAGATTAGGTTTTGTCATGACATTTTCAATATTCAAAGAAAAAGAGAAATTTAGAGTTCTGGAACACATTTTTTTCAAATGAAAGTTTGAAAATACTGACAAAACTGGTCAAGTATTCGTTATACTTTGACCAGAAAAGAAAAAGTCATGTCATGACCAGTGCCATATTCTGTTACTATCTCTACCAGGTCTACACAAGTTAGCTTTTAATATGTCTATATTTAGGTAAAAAATCTATACTAGGCAATACTCAGTCCTAACATTTTTGTAAAACCCATCTCAAACCAACTAAAATTCATACAATGACAATACTGTGAAATATATGCTTTCAGCTTTGTAGCCAGTATGGGTTTTGGATTGATACAGACAATGTATATGTACCACTTTGCTACTGCATAGGGCTGAAAACTAAACATGGTGCCCTTACATGCCTGTTTAAAGCTCTATTCATTTAAAAGCTAGGCCATGCCTTTCTTTATTCTGGACACCAATGTCAGGAAATAAGCTCCATTTTTCATAAGCTTTCTACTCCTTAGCTTCAATACACATTTTACCTCTTTCTTTTTCTTTTTCAATAAAAAAAAGACCTACCTCATCTGCTCTGCTTCAGAGCTTGGCTCTCTTCTCTTTTTCTAATAGGAATTACATGCTTAAAAGTTACCTAATTACTTTCAGCAGTCACTTTTCTCTGGCTGTGTCACAAACAGAAATAAGTGGTTCTCTTCTAAATGATGTCCTGGCTTCAGTGGTTTTCATAGGCCTACCTGTCACGTTGGTATAAGATACTTCTGGCACAACACCGTTTCAGGTCCATGCAATAATAGATGTGGCGCAGTTAGGTGCTTTTACAGGATTCTTAATCTGGAAAATTAAAACTGATTGCAGGTTTGATTTTACTCTTTAAGCATTAGAAGAGTTTCCCATAACTGGCAAATATATAATGACAGACTGGAAATACAGGAGTTCTATTCAATAATTCAGAATCCAATACTTACTTGGGTCATTCTAGCAGACCCCTTATTTTCCTCATCCTTTATCCTGAAAGAGAGAACAAGTTACATCCTGCTGACTGCTGTTCATGAAAATGATAGAATTAAAATCATATTCCTATACTAATACAATATTTCTTGTGTAGAAACTTCTCTAATAAAGTGCCAGAAAATATCACTAACAACATGACTTAGTTTATACTCATACAGACTGTTCCACACAGACACTCCGTTCTACCTCACTGCTCAACATCCTGGGATGAAAGTCATACAATCTTACAGATATAAAGATTGCTATATGCAGTGGAATACTCCAAATTACTCAAAACACAAAACCATTTTAGGGTACAACAACTTAATTACATAATCCAAAGATTGCTTTGGAGGGATACTTCCATTCTCTCGAGAGTAGACCTTGCTAATTGAAAGTCCAGTGCTTAAGTAAACTATAAACATATAATTAGTGTATGGAAGAGAAAAAAAAGAAAAAAACTCCAGAAAGAAAATTATCACCAGAAAGATGGAGTTCCAATCTCACAAGTAGCTTTATAGTTGGTCACCTCTACTTCACCCAAACATACGTTTTGTATCTATTGTTTACATACAAGAATAATGAGCAAGAATAATGAGTGTAGTTTGCTTCTAGCTTCTTGATTGATACCAGGTGTGACAATAATCAAACATTTAGGGACAATAATGAATTGCAAAACTCTGGATCTCAAAAAACAAAAACAAAAACAAAAAACATGTATCTAAGCCTTTCAACAGGATTCTTGGGTCTGCAGCAAGAGCTACTAAATTTAAGCTGTAATTGTGATGTAAGTGTGAAATTCAAATCTGTCCAATGATTACAGCTGTGGCGTAGCTAGGTATCAGGGCTGTGCCTGCATGCATATCCAATGTCCCTAGTCATTACTTCCCTGCGTGGTCCCAGGACTTCCTACCTAGTCTCTGCACAGATGAAACAATGAACTGGACTGGGAAAATGGATGACTTGAGACAAGGTGATTGACTGAATTTTTAGCAAGCTTCACAAAAAAGCTCCCCCAAAAAGTTGCGAAAGCTCTACAGGTGGGAATTTCAGATAGCCCTGGAGAGTCCCCCAAGCAGCCCCCAATGTGCTTAGACCTATTGATAGGTACTATCTGTACACTTAAATGCATTGATTGATATTTTGGATGAGGAATCTGGCAGTGACAGTGATTTCCCAGGCAATTCCAGCTGTAAAACTGACCAAACTTTATGCAGATAACTCTGAACAGTCAGTAGAAACTGCTCCTGCAGAAACAGTCATGCAGGACAGTCTTTTGCACACAGTTAAAATAGGAGATGTTTTGTACATAGTTTAAAATAATGAACAGAAACAGATCATGCACATGCTGGAGCATTCATGCAGGACCATGGGGCAGCTGGGTTATAAGAAATGAGCAGTACAGGGTGTCTTACCTGATCCAGCTGGAGACACTGCTACTAGGACCTTTGCAATGGAGGCTCCTGCCACCACCAGTCAGCAACCCTGACGGTCCTGTTTGAGAGGCTGGATACCCCAGAGGAGTGTTACAACATGCCAATATCCAAATATTAACAAACAAACAAACAAACAAACAAAAAAAGCCCACACATGTCCCATAAGCATCTGTACAACAGTTTCCAGTGGGTAGAAAAAGCTATGAAGAAACCTATTAACAGAAGAAAAACCCATTTCATTCACTTCCCTTTTCTTCTAGATGGTTTTGACCGCATTAAATCATATTGGGTTCTAGTAACTTATAACCTCATATAAGAGCTTGTAGCTAAAGGCACAAAATAGTTACTCAGGAGTGAGTCCTTTAACATTCACCAATCCACACATAACACACTGTAACAGTATGTTCCTACAATAAGGACAAGACTTATAAAATAGTTGATGTGCTCTCACCTCCACGTCTATCTAAAAAAAAAAAAAAAAAAAACTTTGTAAACTAAACAAAAGGCTAAACAGTTATTTAAAATACATCTGCAATGTTTTCATTGTTTGAGCTGCCTCACAGTAAGAAAAAATACAAGAAAATGACTGCAGATAATATTTGTTGGAAAAGGCTCAACCAAATGTTGAATGTGTTGAGTTTAATCATTGCTTAGGGCACTGATATAGGTTATTGTTTTAAAGACAGCAGTTACAGATCCTAGTAGATATAAACTTCCAAGATTTGCTGATACTGAAAACTCCATACATAGTGTACAATTGCAGTTCAGGGCAGCATTATGCAGTCTGTTCACGTACCACGGGATATAAGAAATGTTATAACACAGCCATGTGAGAAAGGGTTTTGCAGAAAACTAGCAAAAATAGCTCTAACATTACAATTAAATACTCATGATCAAAGACTCAGAGTCAGCGCATCATAGTCAATATTACCCCACAGGAGCTGGAAATCTGGTGGGTTGTTTTCAACAGTAATAGTTTTAGATACTGCCAATTAGATAGCGGTTATTTAGAAACCAGCCCTTACGTGGACAGAGATACTCCAACAACAACAACAACAACAACAAAGATTCTACTTCCTTATCCCAGGCTTCAGTAACTGATTTCAAGCAGAAAATTCTCGAAAATGCCTCATGTTTTCCCACTTGTTTCTTTGCTCTATTATGTTTGGTGTTCTGTTTCTGTATTTCATATGAAGTCAGAAATTACTGTAAGAAAGATGGGTTCTGCATTTCATATCCAGCTGGATAAGAAGCAGAAGCACTAAGTGTTCTTATTTGGAGGGGGGGGGGAGGGGCAGGACATGGTGGGGGACCGCAATTTTAAACACTTATTATTAGTACCAAGAATATGCTCATGCATAACTTATTCCCTTTGGTTTTCAGTAATATAGGAAAAAATAACTATACAATAAGGTTAGGTCTGTATTATTTGCTTTGAAATTCTTGAAAGCAGTTTCCTCTTTTTTTTTCAACCTGATCTATATTCTGTGCATTCTTCCAGAATATTTTTTCTCTTAAAAGATTTATCCTAACCATGTTTCACTATGCAGATCTTTGTGGTATTTTTGTGTTTTTCTATGCCTTTTGGTTGGCTAGTGTAAATAACAGCAAGGACTACAGCACTTACAGCGCTTTGTTCAGTTTTGCAGATTCACCAAGGTCCCAATGCTTAAAACTACGCTTGTTTAAGTACCAATCTATGCTCACACTTTTGTGCAGAGCTAAAAAGACAGAAATCAAGACAGCACACAAAGTGGCTGCAATGGAATTACCTGCTTTGGAGAACATAGTTAGGTTCCAAAGTCTTCTGTATACTATCAAGTATTTTTTGTTCTTGTTGGAAGAAATTACTCACAAGACTGACTGAGTTCAACACTTATCACTGCCTTAGCTAATGTATTTGATAAACTGTCAGAAACTAATAACTTTATTCAATAGGTAATCCAGGGAAAATAATCTTTTGTTTAATTACATTAAACTGCTGGGCAATCAAATCAAGTCATTCAAAATGCAATTTCTGAAATTAAAGGGGAATTTTAGAGATAATCATCCTCTTAACCATTCTGAATCCATTTAAACATCCTACCTACAGTGTATTGTTTTTGAACATCAGGGTACTTCAAGGAAAAGGCCTAAAGTTATTGCTTCTTGAGGAACTAGCATCATTAGAACCTTCCTGAGTCATTCTTGGCTGTACTCAAAGCAACAAATGATTTTGACTGTTATATGTCTCACTTATTTCCTGACTTCATTTAGGCCAGTAGATAAAAGAAACCACCAATGACAGGTCCAACAGTATCAAGTAATACAAGATCTACTGCCTTGCATAGATGTGTTTGAGAGGGACAGAAGGAGAAAGGCGGGGAGATACACAGGATGATAAAAAAGGTAGTTCTGAAACCAGATGGCAAAAAAAAGTTTGAACGCATATTTTGGAACTAGGAGTGTTATATGTTGTGCTGCATTCATTTTTAATGTGACACTTCTCAGATATGAATTCAAGTCAAGATACCAGAAATTGTCATTAATTTTCTCAGGATAGTTTGGCTCATTTTGGTAGCTTATCCAGACAAGTGACATTCCTTAAAAGCTGACTGAAGTACGCTCTAATTGGCTAAATGGTACTGCCTTTAGATATAACCTGAAGGTAACTGGATGCAATTCAGTAGGGACCTAACGCTATTCACATAGGAAGAAGCAAATAGCTGGATGTCATGAAAGACGGGAAACCACCAGAGTTAGTTCTGATGAGAGCCACAGCATGATTCTGAGGCCTGGAAAAACATGACCTTAAAAAAAAAAACTGGCCGAAAGAATTATTTAGTTTAAAAAAGAGATGATTCAGGTTGGAACATTTTTTGAGTCTATATAAAAAGCAGATGAAAAGAGGGAATAATCTATTCTCTGTATTCATGGTAGATAAGTAGTAGCAATGGATTTCATCTAATGTCTAGATGAAATATTCCTCACTTCAGGTAAACTTCAACAATAAAGAAAGATTTCCTAGGAAAATGATGGCTCCTTCATTAGAGGTATGAAAAGCCACAGAGAAAAAACATCTGTGAGAAATAGCAAAAGTGTAACTGCTCCCACTAGGGATAAGGGGATGAATGAGATAACCTCCTGAGGTCCATTCAAGCATTGTCTTGCTGGGGCTGTATGATCCTAATACTTTGATCCCACTCCTATATTTCCATAGATATATTGTCCAAGTTCTTGCTTCTCTAGTAAAAATTACATCAAGATCTGTATTTTAAAAGGCAATTTTAATAGTGTCCAGTTTGGTCCTACAGTTATTACCTCACCTTTTTGCTTTTAGTTATTACATGTACCTTTTTATTGGTTCTTTCTCATTTCACTCATATCTGTTTTAATTTAAGATATTTCAAACGTTTTTGTTAAATTCAATAGGAACTTAAAGGGTAAAAGAGTGCTTTATGAATGAAATACTAGTAGCAGCATTACAATATTCACTGAAGATGGGTCTTACATGTTCAGTGTATGTGTGGGTTGGTAGGAGGAGCGAGGGAATAGTGAAAGTATGGAACTAAAGTGCATTACTTGAACAGATAAACAGCCCTGACAAATAGCTCCTCAGGGCTAAAAGGAATAAAATTATGTGTTTTGTTTTTGGTTTTGTTTTTTTGCAGGGGGAAGGGGAGGAGAGACTCTGTGCCAGTATTGTCAGCAGACAATACTTTGAATACCTACAGGCTTTCATTCTCTTGAGTACCAAGGTACTACTTTTAAATATAGATATTCAGAATAGAAGCATATTTGAAGTCCTTGCTCAAGGTCACACTGGAAAGCTTGAACTGACGATAAATCAGATTTCCCAGTTCTGTGCTTTAATCACAAGAACATCTCTCCTCAAACGTCTCCCAGAAGTATACCTTGCAAATAGTGTAGGGACCAGTGCTGTAAGTCAGAGAAATTCATAATTACAGCATGTATTTGACAGAATACCTTGAGGATGTTTGATCATCTACAAACAAATTTAACCTAGAAGCTAATGAACTCTTTTGTTTCATCCAAATATGTACGCAGATATTCGAAATTTGTCCATGAAATGGATCTAAATCACAGAACATGATACACAAAGCATTGTAGAAAGCAATTGTGGATAAGGAAACTTGAGCACTGTGGAAAGCCCCGTGAGGCTCTATGCATTACAGGGGACAGAGACCACAGCCAGTGCTTCTAGACATAGAGCCCTGGCCTCTCCTGGTATGATTCATCTCACCTAATGTAGGCTTCTAAAACTAAACATGCAAACCTGAGCTGCAGTCCACTCCAAAAAAAACAAAGGTTACAGACGGAAAGTCCACTCCATCTGCCTTAGGCAAACCTAGTGATATGTCCAGGAAGTAATCTGACATAGAAGTACTCTGTCTCAGATGGACAGAAAGAGCGGTTCTTTGCTACCCTACCAAAATTAGAATAGACATAAACCCTAATTACTAAGACTAATTCTAATACTAATGTATGATACTAATCACTAATTCTCTGGATTCCATCTGCATGAAATAATGTTTCAGCACCTCTTCATCACTCCCTCTTTATGTACCTGGATATCACTTCCATCCATTCTAGGCACTTTCTGTACAGGCATACCAAGTTCAAGTCCATGCAGAATTAGTTTTCCATTTTCAAACTTAAGTCAGTTCAGATGCCTTTCTTTTACCGTTTAGTTTTCTTCGAGCTCCTTACTTGCAAGTGAGGAACAGGAGTAAAAATCTGAGTAGTTAGCATTTATTTTATGCTTTTGCTGTCTCATGGTCTTGCAGAACATTTAAAAGCATCAAGAAGCACAGTGATATAAGTGAAAGGCAAATAGCAAGAGCACCATTAACATACCTCCTCAGATCCAAACAATCCATCCTGCTCTAAAATGACTTGCAATTAAGTACCACCCTGTAAGTAACGGTAGGAGAGAAGGCTAATGTTTTAAGCACTATCAAGAAATATCATGCAAGTCTGCATTTAGTCATGTTAAAAAAAAAAAAAAATCATCCTCTAGAACAACCAGTTCTTTTTTCTGTTTCACAGCATAATCTAAAAGGTGTTCCAGTAAATCTCTTCAGAAATCACAAGGTCTTAGGTGGTGCTTGAGTTAGTTGTTGCTGAATGGAAATTAGTAACATAATGTTACATTACATTTTATTTCATTTTCATGCAAAACGCATATGCTAGACTGTTTCAAGAAAGAATGTTTAAAGAAGCACTGCCAGGACACTGTCTGTGGTAGCATGGATTTCTATAGCCTTCTCTATCCTTTTTTGGAAAGGCAAAAAACATCTTCTGTGTYCATTTCGCACAGACCAGTCTTCTCTGTCATTCTATAATCTTCTCCAATCTGTGTTCAAATCTCATCTGAGAATGTTCCTTTTCTATAATCAATTAACCATAATCTCTCCAATTTCAAAAAAAGGCATGTTTCTCTCTGTAATGCTTAAAAAAATGCATTTTACTAGGTTATGCTTTTGGGGACAGATTGTATGAGAGAAATGCTATAGAAAATAGASTTAGCTGAGCAAAATAAAATTACTATCATACACTAAATGTAAGGAATATACAGTATCTAAAATTAGATATGATGAACCTACCCTATACATCTAAAATTAAACATCAAAATTTGAGTTAGCCACCTGGCAGTCTCTTACAGTCAGTGAAGAGAAAACAGTCATAATTGCTTATATTCATTTTAGACTCCTAATCTGGAATGAATCAGTTAAGACTATGATTCATGTTCTTTCTATTGACTACAAAGAATGCTTTGGAGAGCTAGTGTAGTCTTACATGTTTCACTTTTAGACCTCTGGCAAGGCACTACAAAAGGTGGGTAAGCTGCTTTAATGAAGTAAGTTCTAAAGAATTTTGGAGTGTGCTCCGCAGCCATACAGTATCGCTGAACCTATAGAAGGTTTGCTGCACTCCAGTTAAAGGAGAGAGTTTCATCTGGCCTCATCACCATGATTCCATCAATTCTGGTAGAGTTACATTCACACTGGAGGCAGCAATAGTCTATATCCCTTTCCAGTGCTCCCCTGGGTTCACATCAAGTTCTCTGTGTATCAGTGCACTACAAGTATGAAGAAAAGCTAAGGAGTGGCTCCCATGTAGTTAAAGAAAGCTTTGTGCAAGAATATTGTTGCACTACAAATCCAAGCCCATGGATAAAGGCCATATCATGGGCAGAAGGAATATAAAGAATTTGTTAACATACACACCAACTACATAGTCCAGAAACAGTGTATCTGTCAGCATAATACAGGTAGAAGAAACATTCACAATATACTTTAAAAGTCAGCAATACTGCAAAATCACACTCTTAGTCATCACTATTCAAGAGCAAATGATCAGGTCTTCTGAAAAGGATGCTTAGATAGTCAGTTGTTTTTGCTCTAAGCAACCTAATGAATATAGGAAGTGAATTAGAAGAACTGAAGATTTAAAATCATTAAATTTCAATACAGATAAAGGACTTGCATAAATTGTATTTGGCATCAAATGTGCAACTCTGGATTGATGCTCGTCCCCAGTGGTCAAGTAGGCAGACAAATTCCTTTCAGAATGCGAAACTGAGCGGGATGCATATCTTGCAATGGCTAAAGAAGGCTTGAAAACAGTCTGAAATAACATTCATGAGGCTGCAGAACTGTGCACTTCAGGGTTGAGAAGTTTATGGTTGTAAAAATCTTTGCATTGCTCATCATCTTTCATTAGCAAGATAGTAAAATCCATAACAATTTAAAGGAAGACTATAACTTTACACAAACTCTCCTTTTGGGAGTAGTGGAAATACATCACTAAGTAGGTAAAAATTCAGTTACCAGCTTCTTTCATAGCTGATGCAAAATCCAGTGCATTTCACAAAAGGCTCCAGCAGTCCTTTCAAGACTTCATATAAACAAAGAGCTTGACAGAATTTCCTCCTTTCCAGTGGAGATGTTTGGAAGACTTTTGTTACAACGGCATTGAACATTATTTCTCAATCCCGTTAGCTTGATTAGGGCAGTAAATATAGTCTTCTCATGACTTCTGTCTGCCTGCAATTGAATGGCTTAAGTAAAGCTAAAAAAAGAGCTCCAGAAATGACATGAACTAGCAGAGAGATCATTACAAGGAGAAGAAGAGGGCAGAGGGTTCATAGGAAACTAGCCTTTTCCTCAGSGGGGCCACCTGCAGCTGCTTTAGAATAACCAATCCAAACACTTTGCTATCACACTGATGGGACTGATCCTCCGACTAGCCTATGAGAACACTTGAGGTCCCCACTTATCTGCTGTATGCCAGGCACACTCTAGCTTACTTTAAGGGAGACCTCTCTTCACAAAGCTGTCATTTTATGTTACCTGCATATAACCAAGTCCTTAAAACATTTCACTCTTCAAGATACCTGAGCTTTGTCTATATCAGCAAGTAGAGCACAGTAACAGGAATAGATTTATGGTGAAACAGTTGGTACCAATGGCCCAACATTCATGCTATACATATCTCTAGGGATTTTTACTGCAGATTTGTTCTAAGCCAGTCTAGGGGACTGAAAAACAATGGCTGGAGTGCTCTAGGTGCACTTCTGGACACTAAGTTCACATCTTCTGTCTTCCTTCTAAAAGGAATCCAGTCTGCGTGCTCTGAGATTGCCCTGTGATGGTGAACTGATGCGTAGAAAGTGGAAACACCTAATAGGTTCACTGCAGCTGTGACCTATGGTGTCAACTAAAACACCAATATCAAGACACTCCAAGAACAAGTTAGGTATCTATATCATTCAACCCAGAAATTATCCAGCACCATTTTAGAGAAGAGTAAACATTATTACTGTATTCTAACAAAATTCAGTCATTAAATTTGGAGGCACATAACTAGAAATAATATTTTTTAATACCTAGTACTTTTTCTCTTGTCTATGAAATCTTCTTTGTAATTCATTCAGCAGAGGGAGAAATGGAATTAGCTGACACGGTAATTTTGTAGCTCTTTCAATTACAGACTGTTTTCTCAAATTTCTGAAAGGCTGGGAGAACTGTAGAATTTCTTTCTTTTATGTATATACCTACTCCCTGAAAACACCATTAAATGCAAATGTTTCTTTGGCACCTCTTTTAAGTAATACTGACTTGTAGCTTTCTTGGTAATGACATGTTGTTTGTTACAAYGATAGTCTGAGATAGGCACAGATATCTTTGATATGTAACCCTCTGGCTGGGCAGGCTTAGACAGGAATAATACCTGGCTAGTCAATAAATGATCTCATTTATGTGATGCAACAGTCACCTCTCCTAACAAACTTGTGGTTCAAGCCTTAATATTTATGAGTGTATTACACAAGTTAAGCTCTAGTATTTAATACTCCATAATATGTAAACTGAGAATCATACACACATATTTCAGAGATGATGATGATAATAATAATTGGAATAAATATCAAAAAAGATAAAAAGAGGACAAACTTTGGAAGGTAACATGATTCATTAGGCTGTAGTTTAGGTAGACCTTGTGTAATCTGGAGGAATCCCATCACAAGAGTAACAGAAAGCTCCAGACACATTAACATTGCTTTCACCACAGTGCACAAGTTACACRCTTCCTCTCCCCAAAACCTCTCACCTTGTTCCAGCATAACTTATCGATAGACCATTCATACAAAAGCCTAAATGTAAATGCTTAGGTGCCTTTTTAGAAACTGTAGGGTATCCATTGCATACGCATGGGGCTGGCAGATTGCAGATATGAAAAAGTCTCACAGGAGGCTTCCACCAAATAGTAACACCAGTAAGAATCAAATTCATAAATCGCACATTTGGGGAAAAGGATGCTGAGCTATATGACTCTACAGAATCTACTGATTAATATCAGTGTGTATATTATGCATATAGCATCTTTAGAAGAAAATCATAAGAAATCATCTGAACTGGTTTCGATTTTTCAACATTCTAAGATGCTGGTAAATTTTATATGCTATTCCCCACGTTCACATCAGTTTTCTCTCTGCAATGATAGTGTCAATAGAAAATAAATCAACATTAATGAGTTCTAGACTGGGAATATTTGAAATATCCCTACCACTTTTTCTGTAGAGATATTATGTTGGCATTACCTTCAGGTAACTTTATTCTCCTCACAGCTGTCTGATCCTCTTGACTCCATCTCATCCTAAAAGAATCTCAGTTCTGATGCTCTTTCAGGTTGCTAGCAATAGCCTGCTCCATTTCCAATACTTTTTCTTCTCAAATATAACTTAAATTTTCTGACATTGAAAAGATGCAGGAAAAAGGGGAATTTTCAAGACAACCAATAGGAAAAATCAATAGATAAGGTTGTTTAAAGGGCTACATTTGCCATGCTTTTAATCAGTTTAATTTAATTTCTCCCCCGTGGTCAATTCACCAAGAAAAAGTAATTAAAAACTTATCTCCATTTTATAAGCAGTGGGAAAGAGCACTACTCTAAATATTCATCAGCAGTTAGTGTGGCCAATACAAAATTAAAAGGGACAAAAATATCCAATGTTCCACTGAGATTCAAAGTTCGGTTTTGCTTTGTTTTCATGRTGGAGAAAATTATGCTTATTCCCAACTGCAGAGTATTCTGAAGCATCCTGTTGGTCCCCAAAAACAAAGTGGGTTTGATCCACATTTTCAGAAAACCATTCTAAGTACTCTTTCAGAAAGCCATTCTATAAACAAAATACAAAAAAGACACTTACCTTCCACCAGTCAATACTACGTAGGTGTCCTCCAGCAACAGGTCATCCAGCCTGGCAAATTTTAAAACTACTCAGATAAATATATGTGCCTATGAGTGTTGCTTTCTTAAAAAAACAAAGTAAGACAAAAACACTAAATGAACATAAAAGCTACAACTTTGCTTCCGCCCAGGAAAATAGCCTTCCAGCCATATAAAACAATATAATATTTGAAAACTCAGCGCTTAGTTCATTGCCTCTCTCCCTGAAGACTGTCCCTTTTCCTACAGAGAAGGGAAAGCAATGAAAATGGGCAGGCTACCCTAGAAGCTGATAATCATGGGAATTTTGGAACTTCCTTCCATACCAATGGAAATTATTTTCAGTGATGGGCAAAGTGTACAGACACAGCAATGCATCTAAAAACTATCTCTCAAAACTGTATTCAGCTTTCTAGTAAAACACAGCAAACCTAGTAAATCACAGAAAAACAGTTGCAAAACTTTTCAGTTCCACAGACTTTTTTGTCCTCTCTTGTATGGTCCATCTAAACAGCTGTTGAGTACTCTCAGAGCAACTATACACTATTTCAGCAGTCCCCGTTTCTAGAATTTTTTACTATTGTTAAATATGATACATACATTTAATTTCTAAATGCCCTACTTCCAGTTTTCACCATTAGTTTTTCCATCGAGTTTTCTTCCTTGATTATTATTAGCATTCACCTACTCTTCTCTCCCCTATCATAGCTTTGCCTAATGAGGTCTTCTTCCTTTTACTTCTATCCACGCTTAACTCCCTACCTGCTTCCAAAGCATTGTTCTCCCCTCCCTTTCCTCACCCCAGCTCACACTCACACCAACAAAAGCACTCTCTTGGGTTAATATTTCAGATGCATAGGTCCAAAAATAGTTTTTGAATTTCCTGCCTTCCTTCCCCATGGCATATATGTTAAAGAAATCCCTGGAAGACACCCAAGCCTTAAAATTACTACAGCACTCAGTGCTTCATGACAAACAGATCATCATATAAGTCTCTGTTGACACTACTGCAATTATACTTTTTCTTACTTTTGTATTTCATTATTTCTCTTTCCTATATCCATCTCTTTAATCCCTTCTTCCTCTCTTGACTTAAGAAATGTTTAGTACATTTTTATCCCTGCTGTTCATTGTAATTTTCACATAGTACTGCTGTTCTGGGTAGACTGCAACACAGGGAGATATAAGATCTGAAACCAGTCCCACACTCTGCCGTTGACATGCTACACGAACTCAGCTAAGTCTCTGAGCTTTATTTCACCTCAATGTTTCTCTACACAATGAGACATGCATTACTAATATTCCACTGAAAAAATGCTGACTGAATTACTCATTTGACATTTTCATAGTCCACTTATTTTATACCCCTCTCTTCCCATAGATTGTTTCCCAATCTTATTTCATTAAAAAAAGATTTAATTTTTTCATCTATAATTACCAAAATCTGTAAAAGTTCCATAGCTGAAAGTCAACTTCAGTGCAGAAATATTAACCAAACCAAAATTCTGGCCTCTTTTTCCAGTGCTTTTTCCTAGGTGTCTAGTTATTAGCTCAAGCACAACTTGACTAAACAAAGCTCTTAATTCCTTCCCTCCCTCACCCCTGAGCCCATTCTCCTATCCACCAATGCGATATTATAAGACCGTAGATCCTATTAAATATTATATTGCCTGTCACTCAGGCATATAAATCCAGGCATCATCTCTGACCCTGACAAATTCTCAACTGCAGGATAAGTCTATATCTTGCTGAGGGTTTTTTTGTTTTGGGTTTTTTTTTTACATAAGATCGCTAAATACCTTTCCTATACCTCTACTCAGCTAAAATACATGCTTAGCTCTTTCTCCTATTATGTCCTGTTTCTTGAATCATCACTTTCTCTTGACAAAGGTAAACCTAGCTATGCCCTACCATAGCTTTTAAAATTGTGTCTATAGACTAGCCTCTYTACTTGTTGCTTTGACTACGTTGCACTGTTTCCCTTTTCACATAGCACATAACCTAGGAGTCCTTTAGTGCACTTTCTCTGCCATTTATGCCTCATATTTACCACTGAATTTTAATCTCTTGCTTCTAACAAATCCTGGATGTCCAGTTTCTGTGTTCATCTGTCAAATTACCCAATAAGTATCTTTATGCTTTCTTCTCTGCTTCCCATTATGGCCAGGAGGAGCTTGCCAAAATATTTCATTATTCTGTTTGCCTCTTTAAGATACTATTGTGGTATTACACTTGTTGCRGCATGAGCAAAACATACATAACTGTGAGGGAGTTAATATGTGCATGTGGGCAAATATGCACATGAGGGCAATACATATATGCATGCATGAAAATACGTGTGTGTGTTCATGTATGTGCATGCAAATATATGTGCATGTGCATGCAAGTGTGCATGTGGAGATACATGTGTGTAGGCACACGTGCATGTAAACATATGCATGTGTGTGTAAATGTGCATATGGGTGCATGTGTAAATACATGCACACAAACATGCTTGCATGTAAGTCTATATATACACGGTGTGTGTAAACATTTATACATATAAATATGTGGTGTGTGCAAACACATGTGTGATTTTTTACTGATGGCTTTAGCGACCTTCATTACTTCATTTACCACAATTTCTAATAGATGTACTTCAAGACACATTTTAATAACTACAACCCTGTAAGTGTGGCTGTAAATGGCATGTAAGAGCTTCCACTCAAAGAAAGTCAATTCAGAGAACCTTCACTTGGGAGTCATAAGAAATGGAAAATAAGATTCAGGATAATACAAATGTTGGATTGTTGCAATATTGGATTTTGAAGATGATTCATTTAAAAGGCTAAAAAGAAATAGATTTTGATTTCTAACTGAAAGACTTTCARAAGTTGAAGTGCATATGTTAAATCTGTAAAGCTATATGGGACTTTCCAAGTTACTATACTTAATGTAATTACTCAGTTATATTCTGAATTTGAACATTACTGATAAATCTTTAAAGGCAAATAATAATGCGACATAATCAGCATTTCCGGACACTTGTAGGATTCTTACACTAACATGCCTAAGTGGGAAGGGCCCATTCCACTTTCCTAAATAAATAAGCACTCATTTCAAATCAAATTACTGTCCACAGAAAAATTAGTCTTCTATTGTTTCTTTTGTTCTCATAAATCTCACAGGAAACTAGGCCTAATTTGAGAGAGCTTTGAAAAGCTTTTCAAAATTGCAACATTTAAAAAAAATCTTTAAGAAGACAGTACTAAAAATCTATAAAAAGAATTTTTTAGTAAAAATCATAAGAATAGAAAGATAGCTAGAAATGGCCTGTATCCTGACCCCTAAAATTCTATTGAAAGTTTTCATGTATGAAACACAGCTTTTGAAGTATGTAATATTTCCATGTTATCAGGAAGAACAACATTGTATATTGAAAAAAGTAACTCTTGAAAACACACAATGTGTTCTTTTTTTCCCCAGCAACAGCCAAAGCAAGTGAGATGTGTTATATTCAACTGTGAGAACAAGAAGCAAGTCAAAATCTCAAAAACAAGAAACCCGGGTTAGTAGGTCTGGGGTTTCATATTGTCAATACAACACTGCTAAATTTCAACCACCTCTTAGTTTTCCAAAAATGACTCCCACAGAATCTAATTCACACTCTTACAGTCACATAAGCTTCTCAAAACAAAGGTAACAATTCTGTTGACAACAAATCTTCTGTTAAAGCTCACCGTGAGATTGGGAACTTCATTTGAATTCCTATATGTACAAAACAGGAGGAATTTTCCAAATTCTTCAGGCTTGGCCTAGTGGCTTCTAACAAAATCCACATGAGTTTCATCATTTTTGATTCTGTATCCAGAATGTTTTATCTCACTTGGACTTACTCAACTTTTAACAGCAGGAAGCTAACATACAAGTACAGACTTTCATAAAGTTTACAGTTTTCTAACTCAGAAAATAACAAGATTAGAGATTTTATTCTAGGATTTCAATACTTCTGTTCCTTGATTTTTAAACTTTTTATTTTCATTTTAGAGGCCTGTGCAAGGTATTAAATAAAATATATTGTCTGTAGGAATATGATTCTTACTATATACCTAGAATAACCACTTTTATTCAGTACAATTTTTAACAATCGCTTACCTAATCTAGCAGGAAAAATGAGTTAGACTTGACTTAGTTCACATGTAATAATATGTCAACCTTAGCACAGCAAAGTAAAGCTAGTATGCAAGATGCCACCCTTATGTACAGAAAGCTCTAGTGCCTAGTAGCTAACAATGACCTTACAACAGATTTTACATTCACCTTCACAGAAGCACTGCAAATCCCTGGTTCATTAACCAGAGCATTTTCTGTAGCCTAGTTTGATACCTCCTCAAAGCAGGAGCAGGTAAAGCAATATATATTTGCTTTAGGATCATAGTCTCCAGGGGTTTTCCCCATCTAAAGAGCACTTTGTTGTGTTGTACATCTCAGCACAAGTTATACTTCAAAATTGCCGTTTCTTTGACATGAAAAACACCAGTACCAAGGAAAGGTAGACACTAATCAAGAGAGTGAAACAAGCACTGCGGATACAGCAAAAAATGATGGCTACAGCAATGCTACTTTTATCTTTTACTATTTCAGCAGTCTTCAAAAAAGTATAAAGACTTTATAAATGTCAGATTTCTGCTGTAAACCATCCTAGAAGTTAAGAAGTTGGAGCTAAATAACAATAGTCCTTATTCTTGGCTCTGGGACTCAAACTCATAATACTAAGAAGACACTCTTAGTTGTGTAGATTAACTGTTCTTTGGTCCAGACAAAATCCAATGCTATTTCTAAAGCCAGCCTGGGAGCAGTAAGAGGACAGACACCTCAGAACACTTGTAACCCACACAGTCACTACGGAAAATGAGGTTCAGTACATTTATGAGATATGAAGGAAGTGAAGAGTGGTTTGTCCTTGGAGAAAACCTCAGGGAGGACAGGAGGGGGGGCATTAACGAGAACCACAATTATGGTTCAGCTCCCAAACAGCCATTTCTATTAAATGTAATCATGTTCCTGCACATATGGCTCCAAGCATCTGTCTTGCTTCAAGCTTTCAAAACAGTACCCTGCTGTTATAATAAATGGAAGCAGGTAAAAGTATGTTGGGAGTGTCATCTTTGTTGTTTGCATTTCATCTTGCCTTGCTGATCAGTGTTGAGACACTCTTGTAATGTAAAAAGAGGTATTAAATTTGTAGCACTGGAGTCAAATAAGATAGTGTACTTTTAATGAAAGATGGAGAATTCTTAGGCTATTCTGAGCCTGGGCAAGCCTAGCATATATCTTAATGCTTCAGAAGACTCAATCTAAGTGCTCATGCAGTTAATAATAGTGTTTCCACTAACATGACAGCTAGGTACTTGTTAAATGTTACTTGATACCAGATATTATGTTTAACTAAAAGATATGCCTGTTATTTCAGGAAGTCCACAAAATAAGCTAAACAACCATCCAGGAAGACACAGTGGAAACTTATGCAGATATCACTACCACCATGGTATTTTAATCAGACAATAAATTAACAGCAAGTGGAAACCAGAAAATTATTTTAGCTAAATATCAACACGCATACACCTTGGCTTTTAAGAAATGTTAATGAGAAATAAGTGAGGCAAGCACAGCAAACTGAAAACCAACCATTTACAGCAGAGCTATAAATTTACAAGAACTATATATAATTTACACGAACTATATAGACTTCTGGTCTTCACAGCATTACATTAGGCAGCTGTCTTTTCCCAAATCCTCACCCTAATAAGAGTCATTTACTTTAACAAGCAGGTTGGTTTCATCGGGAGCACTCATATGTTTCTTTCATGAGGGACAGTCTCTCCACATTATTTGGGACAGGACAATTCTACCCATAAGGAATTTTATCACTTACTGTACTGAGAATAAACACTTTGGGAAAATTTAGTCACTTAAGAGTTATTAAAAACAGTGGGAAGTGCACTGCCATTGCAGCAAAAGGTCTGTATTCCCATACACCAGAGCAGTACCCTGAAGGTATCCATTAACCAACAGCTCAGCTGAATCCCCCCCACCTCAACTGTTAGAAGGCCAAAGTCCTTCAGGCTGTCCTGTAAGAAACTGCTCCTCACTGCTGCTGTCCTTTTCAAAGTAATGAATTTGCCTGAGGTTTGCATTAAAGCATCTGAATAAATCATCATTGTGTTTTTGTATCCCCCTATCTGCTTGTCTCTCCAGGTCAGGAAAAAGGAATGAATGCATATTATATTTAAACCAGGGATTATTATATGTAAGAAAAAAAGTATTACTGCAGTTTCAGGCTTCTCTTAAGACTAAAGTTACCTATCAGCAGAATCTGCATATTTTTTCCACAGATAAAATCTGTATAGTTCCCCCCACCCTTTATTTTATCATTCAGTTATACAGAAAATGGGTGAGATCCTAACATCTAAAAAGCCAATGAAATGATCATTGGTAATACTGTCATTATCAAGGACAAATTTTAAAGGCTCAATTGCAAAATGCAATTCATCCTCTTCTAAGAGGTTTAAGAGAAATAGTACGCACTGAAGGTTTGCAAGTAAACATACCGGTGTCTTAGAAGGTATTACTTTCCATTACATTACCATCTCAAAAAACTCTCAGAAAATTTGAGCATCGGGAATAACTTGATTAAAAGAGGTACAGGTCTAGGAAGAGTACACAGCTGGATAAAGACAACACAGACTGAGAACAGGATCCACTTTACATCTTTAGTCAAGATATTCCTTTACTAGCATTTCGAGGCAAAGCAGTAAGTCAAGTATGAAAGGCATAATGTTGGTATGCCGTATTAGCAGCCTGGGAAACATTCAGTGATACACTTAAAGCTGACCATAATTTTCCTGTGCAAATGCATATTTCCACCCTACCATTATCTGGAATTTTAATATTACTGGAAAAGACAAAAAATGGCTTGTCTGCTGCCCCCACAGAAGGCCTTTATCAACCACACTTTCTGGTTGCAGAGGAAAAGCAGAAGAGACAGCAGTCTTTTAGGCATACTTCAACAGTTGAACATGTAGCAGAATATAGCTTTCATTCCTTATTAGTCTCATCTGGCAATCAGTGAAGATGAAAAAATTAGCACTGCTTCAGTTTTAATATAGCCTCTATAGCAAACACCGAAGAAGATTTTAAGAAGAAGATTTTAATATATGACCCCTTGTCTTTTCTGAAATTCTTATACTGAAACTTCTTTGCACTTCACTTTTGAACTATTCAACTCTGATTTGTTATTAAGGTCTAATTGGCTTCTTCTCTGCTGATGAAGGCAGAGAGGAGTTAAAAAAATTTCCTAGTAGAAGGCTTATGCAARTAGTTAGCAACTGAGCTATTTCTAAAATGGAAAAGGAAAGAAAAAGAAAAGACTATAAATACTACGAAATTAACAGTACCTTTTACAGTTATCATCAATAAGAGCTGAATAAGCCATCTCTTTAAAGAGTTGAACAAATTAAACTTTCCAGTTAGTCCAGCTGTAATTGAATTAGCAGGCAGTGGGAATTATTTTTAAAATGTTTTGGAGGCTAGACTAGAATAACACTTATTTTTTAATTATTAAAGAATCATTCACATGTTCCTTGCTAGTGTTCCAGCTGACAGACACACAATAACAGTCCACTGCAGGAGAACAAGTAAACTAAATACACCTACAATCACATCTCTGGAGCCTGAAGAGTTACTTTGAAGTCTGACTCAAAGATGTGCTTTAGTTTTACTTGATTAAACTATCATGTTTGAAAATACTGGATGTGTCATGTCCAAGAGACACATTCCGAGGGAACATCTTTTGTTTTTAATAGAGATTTGGAGGGTTTTGGATTCTTTTATTTTGATTTTTTCCCTCTGAAAACAGTCTGAATAAAGCTATACAGCATTTAGTATTTCGAAAGTGGTCTGCTTTTCTGATTCCCCTCACTCTCAAAAAGAACTAGAAGAGTTATGAAGATGAGCAACAAAGATTATTAAAGGTATGAAATGCCTCCCATAAGAGTAGCAACAAAACAAACCAAGACTTTTCAGCCTACAAGAGACAGATAAAGGGGAATATAATAGAGTAGCTTTGTGTGGCATGAGGAAATTGAATAAGAAATCATTGTTTTCCATACCCCGTAACACAGTTATTAATAAACAACAGAAAAAAATTATCAAGAAGCAGATTCAAAACAAAGGAAAGTCCCTGTGCTCACAGTAGACAGTTGAACTGTATAGTAAGTTTAATGGCATAAGCACTTGTCCACAAAAGAACTGAGAAAAACAAATTAATTCTGTATCAGACCTCATACATTGCAGGTGGTAATGCATGATGTGAATGAAAACCATATCATGCAGGACAGACCTTATCTGTGCATGCTATTTTAACCACCATAACTGTGATGCAGCAGGCTGTTGTATCTATTAGAACAGTTGAAACTTTACAGAAATTAAGAAAGTTTTTAATTTGAGGAGATGATTCAGATTTAACAGAAATTACTTTCTTGACTGCATACTCAGCTAATCTGGTTTCATTGCTCAGTCACATATTCACAATTAAATCTAAAACAAATTTAAGATTCATTTTTCCACTACTTCGTTATACTTAAATATTATCATCCCCAAGCAGATTAAAGTAAAGCATTTTGTTACATGAGCTGAAATGATCTTTAAAAGCTGAATTCCTTCCAGCTTAGGGAAAAAAAAACAAACCACCTTGAAAGGGCTTTTTGTTTTGAACTTTATTCAGAAGCTAACAATGTGGCTTGATAAGCAAGAGCTTCTGGAGYGTTTTGCTTTCCCATTCAGCCCAACCCTAACTGATGATGTTCTGCTCTTCTGTTTTCTTCCTCAGCTCAAAGTCAGCCATACAGTCAAGTAAAGGTATAATGCATTCAGACATACACTTCAGCCAGAGTAGCAACAAGTAACTGAGGAGGACACAGGTAATGGCTTTATTATGTAGCATAGGTAACAACTCTGTAGCACAGACTAAATTTATCAGGAATAGGAAGTATGATAACCATTACAGCTTCAGAATTATTATAAAGCCTCTGGTAGACAGACTGATCTTGTTTAATGAAGTCCACCATCCTGCCAGGAGACCAGTATGTAGCCAAGTACTGAAAGGGATGCTCAGAAGATTTTCCTTAGCTTGCAGAGATAACTTTAGGCCACAGTCTTTAGACAGAGTTCAGCTTCTCCCCAGATAAATCTAAGCAGGATCTGAACTCTAGCTGCTCTTAGACATAAAAATGCAGCTCTTCCACTGAGACTGCAAGTTGAGGAAGATCAACCTTCCTTAATCAAAATTAGTATTTTTAACCTCTGCCTCATATTTTTCATGATGAATGAGCAATAAAACACACTTCTGCAAAGCACTGAGATTTGCTTATGCAAAAAAGAAATAATGCATCACTTAGCCTCTTTGCAGATCACGCTCTTCTACATAGCATATCCATGCACATTTCCCAACTGTAATTTTCAACATTCATCTTGGAAAAAAAAAGTAAAAAAAAAGGTAAGCTATGCCTTAATTCTTGCACATAGATCCTTCCAAAGACTGCCATATCAGAAAGTGTCCCTAGCTCCAGCATCTTTCCCAAAAGGTCTCCCACAAGGATCATGCCAGAAGGTCTAGAAGAAAACAAATTATCACCACAGAGAGACTGTCTGCTAAATGTACAGAAGGTTAAAGTGGCTTAGCCATAGCACAAATCAAAAAATAATTATATTAGCAAAGTTCAGGCACAGATATTGTCAGTGAACATAGCAATATCTGAATTACTACTTCCATGTGAAAAGCTTGCATCAATACCACTCATTTGCATTAAACTACTAAAATCCAGTAAAAATCAAGAGCCAGTAAGAGTAAATATAGTAGCTGGGAACATTACTGCAAATGTCAAAAAGCATTACTATACTACAGTTACAATGGTACAAGCAGACAACCATTTAGCCTTTAGATCCCAGATTTCATTACTAAGGATACTGGGAAGCCATATTGTGTTTGAATATTGGACTTTAAAACACTGAAAGTACTTTCCCATTCAAAAAACAAGATTGAAAATAATGTGCTTGTAAAATATTAATTCAAAAAGTAAATACTTAAAATTAAGAATTTACTGAAGTCCTACCTAGTAAACATCAAAGAAATTACTTCCAGGCTGAAATTCAGCAATAGTCTTAAATAACTTGTTAACTGGAGGATTTTCATGTCACATCAGTTTTGCAAAAGAGAGTTCAGGTAATACAACTGCAGCAAAACAATATTTTACTTTCAAAGTACTTTCCTCCTTTTCTTTGCATTCCAAAAGAGAAGCAAAATACTTTATGCAACTGGAAAACAGACTTTTCTTAAACAAACTTTTTCTTATCTACAACATTTCAATAATCCCAAGACTACATACTGGACTATTAAATGAGAGCTAGTTTGCAATTCATCGACTGTTCTGGTGGTTAGAACTTTCCAAGAAGTGTTAACATTTAGATAAYTCTGAATAACATAACTTTGAGCCCATGATGCAACTGTGATGAATTCATTTTATTAGAGTTCCCAAGAAGTATAATTACCACAGTTTAAGAACCACATCATAAAAATCTATGACAAAAGGACTGTACTCATCTGTATTCTATTACAGAAATCATACAAAATCATTTGATCCTATATGGAATAAACTTGTAAATCTTTAGGTAGCAAGTTTGAGAAATTGTTTAATCATAAAAATGTCAGGGTCCCAAAGTTAAATTAGATACAGAACAGTGATAGAGTTTTTCTTGCACAAAACAAATTTCAGTTTTGCTTTATATTCTTGCTTTAACATGAATTTAACAGATCCAGAGACTGAAAGACTTCTATTGGGAAAGGAATATTCTTACTTCCTTTATCCTCTCTATCCCTTCTTTCTGTGAGCACAAGAGTACGTGCTGCTGAGAAAGGGCTTTTAATTGCATACTACAGGGAAACCATACTGATTTTAGTTTGCTTTACAAACTTGCAAGTGATATTAGAGGTGAATACTACTTATAGAGCATGCAAAACTTGGAACTCCAAACAGCTTATGAAAACCACAGTGCCATAAGGTCTTGCTTTACATCACACTCTGTAGGCTGGAATGGCTAGGAGTATGTTCTTCATCTGAAGTTGACAGTTTTCCCTCAGCGGAATTTTACTGAGGTCCACAGAACTGTCCTGTCTCACTAGGCACCTGTACTGCCTGTGGCAGGACCCTGAAACAACTGCAGTTTCAAAGCGGGTGGACCTAGACTTCTTCCCTTCAGTGAGCTCCCTAAAAGGGTTCTTAAACTAAAAGAAAAAAGCTTAATGTTACTGAGCAAAGACAGGTCTTGTATGTAACTCTGCTCCTGATCACTGTGTCCTCAGAGATGAGTCCTTGCTTCTAGGCAACTCAGCAATTTTTTGAATTGCAGTGAAAGGCAATACCCTAGGGCTCCTGGGAGGATCTGAGTCACTGCTAAAACCTCACTCTCTTGCTCCTCTCTGAACTCTTAGCCTCAGCTAAGCTGATCTGTGGATTCACATACTCTGACTCTTTTGCCTCTCTAACCTTACTGCCTCTCACACCTTCTCCCCTCAGTACAATGCCTAAAGGAAAACTTCCAATGGGCTTTACAGGACTGGATGCTTGCAGAAAAACAATCATAAATTTAGAAAAACAAGTAAAATAGATACCAAACCCACCACAAACCTTTACAAAAATGTCTGTCTCTTAAATAATCTGGTAAACTCCTTTGCATAACCAAGTACAGACAGCAATATTTAGCTAAGCTGCAAATGCAAATTCCTGTCCAGAAGAAAGCCACATAACATGGGAGATGTTTTGATAACTACTGTTTTGGGAGGAAACTTCAAAATGACAAGACAATGTACAGAAAAGAGAATAAAGTAGTATCAGGCACTGAAATATCATCAGTATATTCCCAAAATATGAAAAACGTTATGTTTATGTAACACAGGGAAAATTATCATAATAATTCAAGGTTGGAAGGGACCACAGGAGGTCTCTAGTCCAAACTTTTCCTCAAAACAGGCTCAACACCTGTTGAGCTTTGCATTTTCTAACACCATCCTTACCTGTCCAGAGAGTGTTTCTAATTCCTTCTTCGTAGCCTGTCCCTGCTTCCACCTCCCATATACCTCCTTTTCACATTGTAGCTCTATCACAAGCTCACTGCTTAGCCAATCCAGTCTCCTGACAGGTCTGCTTGTTCTCCTGAGTATCAGGATTGCCCATTCTTGTACCCGGGCGATTCCGCACTTAAGGAGCGGCGCTGGTGGGTCCAGCTGCAGGCCGTGCTGCCCGGGACATAGTGCAGCGGGGGCAGGAGGCGGCTGCAGTCCTGCTGCACGGTGTGGTGCCCTGAGCCCTGTGCACTGAGCTTAGCAAAAGTGTGAGTATAAAACTTCATGTCACAATTACTACGGAAAGATAAAACCTACCTATTTCTTTTTTAACCCCCCTCCTTCATATAATGAGGCTTTATCGATTTTTTTTTTCTTCTGTTTCTGTTTTAAAATGGCTCCCTTTTTGTGCTTACCCAGCCCTAGCTTCAAAAGTACCTAAGCTGTTTTTTGATGTACTTCATTCTTTTTCAGCTATGCCTTATACAGATCTTCAAGAGCTAAATTTATAACCTGARTAGCTTTATTAAAGTCAGTGGCATCATTCCAACAAAGTCTTCTCATCTGTATTTTTCTTCTGTTTCTGTCTTATGGGATCTATCATTTGCATTTGTGAACAACATCTGCCTTGGGGTCTCAATAGATGTAATTTTTCTAATGTCATGCTATTTGACGCAACTATTTGTTGCATATGACTATTCCTTAATTTTCCTGATTTTACCATTTCCTGTTCCAGAGTTTGCTCCATACCAGTGCAAATGTTAAATTTAATTTGCCAAGTAAGTTATTTCTCTAAGAGTTGTATCATGGTTATGATCTAGTCTTTCATTTTTTTCTTCATACTAGACTTACTCCACTTCCTTCCATAAGGAGACATTTTAAAATAATTTTAACTAGGTACCTTCTCTTATTTGACAACAGCCACCTGTCTTTGAGATAAGAGCCATCTCTCTTAGGCAATTGATTCAAGAAGCCTTTGCATCTTATCAACCAGTTATAAAATGAGTATGTTTAAAATATCTGTGAGTTTGGTCTTTATAAAATAAAGGATTAATATTGAAGCATTAGACCATGGGTCCTGTGTCATTGAAGGCAAAGGGTGATTTATGACTTATTTTAATGGTGAAAAACCTAGCCCAAGAGATAAAGCAGAAAGAGTTCCTCAAACATTAGAAAATCATTTAAAGGAGCCACATCTATGTAAAGAAGAGGCAAGGAAAAGTCTCCAGATAATCGGTCAATGATTATAAATAAACAAATATTTTCACTCCACTGTTGCTAATATTTCATCATTGTCACTTTAAAATAATTTTGTGAAAAGCACTTTAAAAATAGGGACAATATTTTTGCCACAATCCTTCCTGAAACGTAATGTTCCTTTTTACACTGCTAGATGAATTTTATTTTATTTTTCCTACAACCTGGAACATTAGATCTTCACTAAAAAAAAAAAAAAAAAAAAGAGAGAGAGAGAGAGAGCAAATACCAGTGCAAACCTGTGGTAGCCTTGCTCAGGAATGTTGCCCAGATATGCCAGATCACTGCACTACTGAGTTATTAAGTTAAAGTCTGCCTTTTGTTTCACACTGTCTAGCATTGGGATCTGGATATATAAATGGATTTGTGTACAAGTGTATAAAGATGTGTACAAGGATATAATGTATATGTGATATTTACTTCATTTGTTCATTGTACATGGTTTCTGACTTTCAAATGCAGGGTGTTTCATCTGAGAAAACGGGCTACTAATTGTGTTTCCTCACTAAAAAATGGATATTCAGTTTATAGTACTGATCCTTCTGATGACATTTCACTTGCTTTAATTTTGTGTAAGAGGCCAGAATATTTCCTTCATAGCTGCAGGTCTGGGAAGAACAGAAAGGAATGCTATGGCAGGCTGTGTTTGAATGGTCTTTAGCCACACTTCAGGAACTAATCTGAATAATAAATTGGCCTACTATGTTATCTAGTCTTTGAACTTCTATTTTTGGCAACATTCTTCCTGAGAAATTGGGGTTGAACTTTCTGTATGGTGTTAAACACTGCTTTGCAAGTGGAAGACATTAGTCTGGTCCACAGGTTGTACGCTAGGATGCTAGCTAAATATTTTTACAGGAAGATCAGCAAGGATGATGGGCAAAAAGGGAATGTGCAGAATGTCTTTATAAAAACTGCACTTTATTGAAAAGTTGATAACTTATCGACTGATAATCCAACTGATCAGCAATCAGTTTCTGTAATTTTGAGAGCTTAATTAGGATATAGAATAAATCGTTTGAAATGCTTTGTGCCAGTTCTTTCCTTTCCATCCTAGAGTTGCTTCTAGCAGTTTTCAACTAGTGCCTTTGCAGTTTTCCTGGATATAGTTTCTGAAAAATAGAAAGCTAAAGATAATGCACTGGGGAAATTAAAACTACATGGGGCTTGATACTTCCCAAACCACCTGTATTTTGTGTCAAGGGAGTATCCTGAAGTATAGAAACAATAATAATCTACCTTTGCAGTGGAAAATGTAACAATTATATCTCATGTGTGTGTTCATTCTTGCAAATTCTGTGTATTTCATGGCTATGGTGATGTTAATATTGATGGACATACCAAAATCATAATCAGAAAAGGAAATCTGAACTTATACGCCTCTTATGTAGCTTGATCTCAACATTTCCGTTTCTTAGCATTTTCATGGCAATCATCTGTATTGTCAAAACTGCATTAATGGTATCATGAAATAGATAGTTATAAAGGAGACAGTACATCGAGAATAACGCACTAAGCAGCCAAACTTTGTGAAAGCAAGGTAACTCCCTAGAACAGACAGAACTCTTATCACTTGCCATTCTCCTGAACTGTGATGCTTTCATTTGGCATATAAATACTTTAATTCACTGATACTTATCAGAATCAACACTGATATTGTGCTGAATTACCTGCTGTTACCGTCTTAATTTTAAGAAAAAGATCAATTTTTGTAAACATCTGAAGATGTCTCCGTAAAGAAGCAAGACGTTTGGATAGTAGATGGCCATTTGAGCTTGGCTCTTTTTCCTTTCCATCCTTGGGGGTTCAATTTTTATTAAAATATAGCGTAACACTGTTCACTTCATGGATTACTCTACATACAGAAGAAATTTTAGCATGTTAATTTGGTTAATGCTTATAATACAGCTAAACTGATAGAAATGTCAACCTAGCTGTTAATTTGGGACTGATAATGGAAGATTTAGATTGCAGAAACACAGAAGATAGCATATATATAATTTGCTGAAATATGGAACTCGTCTGTTCAGGACAATGAAACTGGATTTACTCTATCATTTTAACAGTCTAATTATATGTGGTATTTCACCATTAAAGGAAATGTATTTCTGAACACTGCTTGAAATTCCAGTATCTCTGAGGGTGAAGGGAGGCTTCAGAATTCAAAACAGAAGACAGACTAAAAAAAGGAAGAGTCTTATTGCTGAGGAATTCTTGTTTCCTGCATATTCAGTGAAAAGTCTCCACAGAGATTCTGATTAGAACATGACAAGCAATTGCCTTTGATTTTTCTCTTTGATTAATGATATGTTCATACCCTGGGAAACCAAGGACAGACACTGACGCAGGGTAGCTGCTTTGAATCTCAGTCATCCGCTGGTATGCTAGTGCCTATCTAAAAGAAGCAGAATTATCTGGCAGCTTAGAAAGGAAGGAGAAAACTGTGAAGCAATAGGTGAATGCTAAACTTGAAAACACATCCCACCCTCCAAACCTGGAAATAAACTGCAGCTGTATCCTGATTACATGTTGGGATGAGACGCAAGAGTGCACTATCCCCCTTTTGAGACTTACTTACCTTTTCCCTGTCCTTCTGCAATGCCCTAGTTTCTCTTGGAAGAGATCCCAAGTGTATGGGCAGGACATGGCCCTCTGACGGGACCCCTGGCATGGATCACAGGAGGCCAGAACTGCAGGGGACTCCATTAAACACCTCCCTGCCCCACAGTTTGGATGTAGCACTGTTGACAGCTACCAGTTTAGGAGCCAGGACCAGAGAAAAGGAAGTACATCAGGAATTGTTCTATATCACAACTATAGTTGCCTTGTACAAGTGGCAGTTAATAGACGATTATTAAACAGCTCTGATTTAAATCAGAAAAAGCTCTTAATTAAGTGGAGTGCTTTCAGACACCTATATATCACCTCAACTTCCGTGATCTGTTCCTTTATTGTGGAAGAAGATTTGTTCCACGCTTTGTGAATAGCGCATTGCATGTGAGAAGGTGAATGAGGACAGGAAGGAATTTGTAAGTTGATAATATTTTTATTTTGTTTACAGAAGGAATGAGTAATTCATCAGTGTACTACCAAAGTATATATGAAATTAATCTCTGTTGCAACCTTGCATTTTTTTTCTTTCTGTAAATAGCTCTACCTCCCAGCACAGTTGTGTTTTAGCAAGAATCTTCTAATAAATGGAGTCAATGTTCAGAGCAGCTATAGAAGTTGCTTTAAGAAAAAATGGAAAGTATCTCAGGAAAACTTTTAGCTAGCCATTAGAGATATTCAGGGAGGACTGCAGCAATGGAAATGAAACTTTTTAGGCTTCTAACAGAGTCATATGCTGTTCTCCAGTTCAGAAACCAATCCAATATATCCCCTCAGAATACAGTGGAGTGATCTAGGAGTTGCTCAAGACAGTTAGACAGACAGTACTGAGGAACTAAGTGTTCCTGTTTTTGTTTTACACTTCAGAAATGCCTGTAATTGACAGCAGCACTGTCCACAGAGAGCTTCAAAGGAAGGCTAGTGAATTATAGCTCTCTGTAGACATTATAGGTGTAAGTTTAATTTTTCTTTTGCTGGCAAGCTGTAGCTTTGGGGCCATTTCAATTAAAAATATGGAACACTGTGCACTCAGCTGTTTATAGCAAGACTAATTCCATCAAGAAGTTATGTATAAAGTCAAAAAAATTGAGTTAACTTGTTTAATGTTACTCTGATTCCAAGACTGAATAGCAACTTTAACACACATTTTCATTACATATAATTTGTTTTATCAGATAGATAAAGCAAAAGGGGAAATATCAAACATCCTGCTGAAATTAATATGGCTTTATGTAAATGTCCTTTTATTGAAGCTAATTCAGCAAATACGCATTTCTCTGCCAGAAAAATTACTCATCCCATAGGAGGTATTTACCTCCTGACAAGAGCAGCTGGTATTCTGCTGCTGCTTCTCATTCATTGAGGCTTCACAAATCTGAGGGAGAGAATTTATTTCTCATTATGTCCTTGTAAAACCTCAACTGGAAGACAGCCAAACATCTTATTTGACCTGTCCAGACTTTCATTATTTTTGGTGAATTTATTTACAGCCGTTGGTGAAGAGTTGTGTTTTATAAGCTGGACAATCTAATAATTTTTTGCTAATAGAAGTGTCCACCACCATTTATTTCTGTGCAAACAAAAGTAATCCATTGGTCGGCTTGGCACGTTACTCATTTTAAAAGACATTACAGCTATTCACCCCAGTTAGGTATGATTGACTCTTCAAGAAACAGCTTTTGTAATGTTTTTTTATTACAACCTATAAATGATTCGAAACATTCCACAAGTGGAGTTTTTAAACTGGGAATCTGATGAGTGCTTAACAGTGGTAAGAAAACGTAACAGCAATAAACCTGTATCAATGCATATTGTGATAGTCTGGAAATACGAATTTGATTTCTCACAGACAGTAAGTTGAACTGGCATTCATTGACCTTAAGTCAGGATAACAGCAGAACAGATTTAAATTGAAATGAGAATCATTCTGGAAGGTATTTTTTGGCAGTGGCAGTATTAAGAGATGTCCGAGAATGTCTGCATTTCTTCCAGAGTTATGAAAAACAGTTTTACTTTTTCCTTTCAGAGGGAATGATGGGATTCTTACATTTGGTGAGCATGGCCTAAGACTTGTAAAACTTTTCACACACGCACAGAATCACACAGAATGGTTGAGGTTGGAAGGGACCTCTGGAGATCATCTAGTCCAACCCCCCTGCTCAAGCAGGGTCACCTAGAGCATGTTGCACAGGATCG
>NW_020450879.1:365419-545161 GCF_003343035.1 Apteryx rowi | reverse complement strand
AGCTTTCAAGTAGGGATAAGCAGTCCTTCCCATTAATAACGCAGTAATCGACGGTTTCAGGTTATCCTTTCTAAATTAGTAACTGATGGTTTTGTGTTATCCTTCCTAAATTAGTAATTGCATTATTTTAATGGATGTTACTAATCCAAGAACTTGTGTGAGGAAATAAACATCTTTTTTATTATTATATTACTGTCTCAGTCGTTGCTATTGAACCTTCATAGCATGACAGCGTGACAACCATACAGGCTAAAAATTACATACCTTTTTAATTGAGTTTTTTTACTTATGTGCTTAAATATTCTAATCTTGTGAATTACTTCAAAACTAAGAAATGTATGCAAATAGTTAGCTTTAGAAGACATGTATGTATGTGTCAAAATCTTTGTCAATTTTGTATTTAAATATAGCACATTAATAGCACAGGTCAACTTTATGTGCTCAAAGCTGTATTTTTACAACCATTTTTTTATGGCTACATCAAACAGTGATGATGGTATTAAAATAGGTGCTAAAAACTTATAGCAAAACTTGGACTAGCCATGGAAACATTATACACATTTTCACAAATTACATACTGTTACTGTGAAAAATAGAACAAAATGGCATGTGAACATAGCTGAAGCAAACAACAATACATGAAATAGGGAACAATACATGATGCAAACAATTACCATGATTCTGGATTTTAAAGAACAGCTATCCTCCACACCAAGCCTTGCATTTTCAAACAACAGTAGGATAAGAATCATTTCCTATTTTCCAGGACTGCTGTGTTTAACTTTTTCATTCCTAAAGCAACATATGGGGTTTTCAAGGATGCATTACGCCTGGACTTCTAATGCAAACAGAACATATTTATACACCACAGATAAGCAAAAATAATACTGCTACTCCTGTGCTTTGTGGGTCATCTCTGATGCTCAGTAACAGATGGAGTGCAAGAAAGGTAAGCTGATGCAGTTTTCAACATCTTTGCAGAGAGAAGCATCCAGATCATACATACAGAGCATAAATAGCACTTAACCTTACAACCAAAACCAGAAATATTTTTGGTTAAAAAATTCACTAGTATACAAAGGAAGTAAACATTGGAATTTGAAGCATGTGAGAGTAAATGTATGCCATTTGCCATGGAGAAAGCTGGAAAAGCTCACTGAAAGAATCCTACTCAATGCTGTTTAGTATGTCCTATCCAAGAATAATTTTTAATAGTACTTTTTCATATTGATACAAGAAGCCAATTCCACTGGGCCACTGCACACATTTCTGGAATAAAACAGTTGCCCTATGTAAATACCTTCAGGAAAATAAAGTAGAACAGTGCTAGAACCAAACAGCTCAACTTCATATGCTTGTGGTCACAATAATGTACTCAAATGGCATCCTGCTATCATATGGTCTCTCCTGTGAAACGCAAGAGCTATAAATTTGGCAGCTTGAATCATAAATAGGCATGTACTCCTGTCTAAACATCAAAGCAAAAACAACAACAAAGTTGTTTAATTAGATAGTTTAGTTAACTTATGATTTTCTATTTGCATGTTTAATAGATTTTCACTCTTCTGCTTTAGACTTTAATAATACCTGCTTTGGATCAGAAAAACTGCAATGAAGCTGTAACCAAATTCAAGCAGTGACTCTGCATAAATGACTGAAGATGTTGTCATCACTTTCTAACCTCGTACGTATGCATGAGCCAGGTGGGGCCGCGGGGACGCTGTGGCGCAGCCGGATCGGCTCTCCACAGGACACTGGCCAAGCCGGGCTGCCTCTCGGCCCCCAACCCGCCAGCCAACCTGCCCGGGGCTGTTCTGCACGAGCAACGCCTGGCAGGAGAAAGATCTCCAGCATTGGGCCCTTTGCAGCACCAGCACGTAGCTACCGTGGAAGGGCAAAATCAAGGGACGAGAGAGCGAGACCTGCTGCTGGTCTGTTGCTGCTGAGCCAGCCAGCTACAGCATCGAAGGTCACAAATCTGAGACCAGAAGCTAATAAGAGTCTAAATTTCCACTCACTTTAATATGCCATGATTTTGCCCACATCATTTTAATTCTAACAAATGTAGTCAGCATTTCTTCTTCCTTTTCTATCTTTTACAACATTTAAAATAGGTATATCCCTGCTATTTAGGTCACAGAAGATTCATTTCAGTTCCCAAAGCTTCATAAAGAGCTATTAAGTACTAAATCAAGCATTAATATCATATTTCTCAGCCAGAATTTGCAAATGTATAACATTTAATAACTTCAGAACTCTTATTTCCTCTTATTGAGTTTCTGTTTTCTTTAGTTGTGGGATTTAATTAACAAGAGCACAGTAAGAGTGAAATGGTAGCCATTACTTAGACAGCATTAGCAAAACAGTCACCCCGAAGTGGCATTTAAACTGCTTTACTTTCTCCCTGTGAAGCAGAAAACAACTGTTAATAGAGCGGCAGTAACATCACAGAAAGCTTTATTTTTTAAGGTACCTCTTGATATCACTTGACTGTTTTCAGTGTTAGATGGAAACTGTTGGGAATAAACATAAGAAGTTGAGAAATCACATCTTACTAATTTTATGATCACCCTGCCTGTGTGCAAAGCTGTGCAGCTTAAATTTAGATTAGTCCAAAAGATAACTGTTATTCTAGTCTCAGTCTCACATTATTTTCAAATAGCTTATTTAATTACTCTTTGTTGTGTTCTGCCAGGGTAAGTGACCGTATCTAACARTCAGGTTTTTTTATATAAATTTACTACCCCATTTAATTAACTTTTTGTAATACTGTATTCGAAGTTACTGAATAGTTTACCCAGCCCCTGCTAACATATTTTTCTGCAAATAAGAAGGTGAAGGAGTGTGTATTAAGTCTAATTGTCATACTGGGGCAAAAAGTTGAAGAGCAGTTTATCCATCAAATCAAAGTTCAAAGACCAGTGTGTTAATACAGACTTAGTGTTTAGAGAAACTATGTGAGTCAGTCTTGAGAGGGACAAACATCAAGCTGCTTCATTGATGTTTGCTTTGTTTGACGTACGTTTTTAATCTAAATGGGAAAGTTTTGCCTTCCTCTGTGATGTGTGGTTGGTGCGACCTCATCCCTGGAGGGGCAGAGTGAGTAATTGCCATCCTATGCCCAGAAAATGTTTATTTTACAATAAAAATAAAAAAAGTCTGATTGATAGAAGAAAACTGTTCCCCCAACACCACTGCCAAACCTTATACTGGCTGAAAGGATTCTCAGCAATTATCTTCTGCTCTCTGAAACCAGACAGTGTGGCTTTTTCTCTCTTAATTCAGTTCAGCATTCAGCTTTGATTTTGGAAATCCTATCATCATCATGGCTTGTAAAGTGAGCACAAAAGTGAGCAAAGCCTGCTTTGAATTAGAGAATTACAGAGAAATGCTGCTAGTTAAGAACAATGTGAGCTTGTGATCTTTTTATCTTTTGTAGCTAGATCCCAGCAACAGCTAAAGCATGTTCAGAGAGTGGAAACAAAGGTGATTTTAACCCTTTGGAGCCACCCTTCATAACACAGGCCTGCAGGGTAGGTCTGGGAGCCAGAGCTCACTGCAGCTTTCCTCAATTCTAGTCATGCTCCCTTTCCTTTCCAGCATGGAAACACTTTCCATTGATCATATCTGCTGGATTTCCCATTGTTTTGCACCTCCAAGGTAGCACAAATCATGCAGGCTAAGAAAGAGAGCCTGGCGTATTGTCTGGACTCGCACTAGGACACCCGGGACATCCCACAGAGATACTACACACAGCTCAGTCCCTGCTTGTGGAAGCACAGGCCAACAGTAAGAGCCCTACCGGGTTGTACAGMACTGGCCTCCTGGGTTTGGTGCAAGGAAATAAAGAGATAAAAAAATCAGTCTCTTCTGAAAAGAAGATGAATACAGAGAGGAAAGTACAAGGCCTGAGGCATATATGGTCCTCTCATTGACTCTTTCTTTCCACCTCCTCTCATGTGGGTAGCTGCTTTCAATGAGAGGATTAAAGAAAAAAACATAATGAGAGAATTCTGCAAGTAAAGGATTCCTCATAAAGCTGGACGTCATTATGATCAGCCCTGCTCTCCTCTCAGTCCCAAAAGGCACAGAGCTGGTCTGCATGAACACATGGCAAGAGGGGAGACCAGGTCTTGGGACTCTGAAATATTATTCTTGAACAGCCTCACATCAGAAAAATCACCTAGTAGTGCTTCCCATTGTGTCAATCCAGAGTCAAAGAGTTCATGGATTTGGACTGTACATATCCAAAATATTAATACAACCAAAATAAACCTGCACTTCTTATGATCAAGATATTGCATTGGCAATTGCAGCAGAAAAACATATCTAGAAAGATTTTCAATCCTCTTAGAATTAAAAAATGGAGAGTTAAAGAAATCTCTAAAGCGAGACTTTTCCTTTCTATTTCACAGTAGGTACTGAATGAAATCAGGAAATTATTTTCAGAAAGATTTATATTTTAGGACTGAACTTCTATATTAGAAATTATGTTTAGGAATCCTCTAAGGGTACATACTGGAACATCCCACAGAATTGCTGTGAGCCAGTATGGATTTGTAAAAAGCAATTCATACTTGACAAACCTGATTACCTTTTTCTTGTGACACAAACTAAGGATTAATATAGAGAAGAATCAAGAGGCATAAATACACTCAGATCTCTAGAAACTTATTGAGAATTTCATATGATAAATCAGGAAGTCATTTCTCTAAATATGAGTTTGAGTGAATGAAATGGGAAAGAAATCAAATGTTGAAATCAGAATTCAGAGAAAAAAAGGAATATGTTTTCATGAAATGAAATGTTGGACTTCACAACATGCAAAGTCCACTCAGTACCTCCTTCGAAGTTTCCCCATCTTCTCCCTGACAGGGTAGACCCCAAGCACTAACCCGTCCTAGCAAGCCTTGCACCTTTTCATGAACTCCAGTGACTCCACACCATGGACACTGAGGAATACCCCCTTCCACATACCCAACAGTCTCAGCTCTTCTTTTCAGCTAAACTATTTCCTAGCTGCCAAGTCTGCCTTGTGCTACCTATTGTGTCCCAAAATAAAAGGTTTTTTTCTCTTGTTACTGGGTTCTYCCCATTCACTTTAGCCAGGAAGTAATATTAATCTCTAAATCTGAAGAGAGCAAACTAAAAGATTCCWAAAGAAATTACAAAACTGATCCTACAATACACTGATAGAGCCTGTGATCAAATTAAGCCCTAACAAACATTTCAGAGACACTTGAAAGCATGCCTGTGTCTGACTCTTTTTTTCAGTTAGTCCAATAAAAGAAACTTGACTATGTAGATAAAGCCTGAGCACAATACTGGATTTTAAAGCTCTGTCAGTCCAGCCTTTTTCTATACAAAGAAATGCTAAAAACCATCATTATTCAATTGTAGTGGCATTCACACTAACTGATGATTGCTCTTATTGCTGAAGCTAACAAACATTTGTTCATCAAAGATTGCTCAGCCAATCTGCTCCCAGACTTTTTTTTTCCCCAGTTAGAACACTGTCCTCTAAAAATAAGAAATTTCTATGTGGAAAGTACAAACACAAATATGTGTGTATATGTGGGCTGTGCTCTGTATGAGATACGTATGTGTGAAACAATGAATACCTATTTACTGATGTGGCATACAATGTTAGCTCAGGCAAAACCGAGACAGCGTAGATGTTGGTTTGCACCTGTGCAGTAGGACCATGTGCTGCAGGGCTTCCCAAGGCTGCCCTGCTCTCCATGGAGACTCATGAAAATCCATATTTATACAGATCCAATCAGGGATGGAAACAGCCTCACTCTGATTTGGGAGACTTGCAAGAAACCTTAACATTCATCCCAGCAGTATGCACTGCACTGGCCAGGGTTACTGGCATGGGCAAACACTTTCTTTGCCCCTGGAAAATCTGTGGCTAGACCTAGGTGTTGACAGCTCTGATTTAACACCATAGACCTAAGAGAGCTTTTGAGACTGTTTCATTGTGCCTGCAAGTCCCTCTGCACTTTCCCTTAGGTAAGATTAAGCTCTTCTAGCAAAGCACTTAGCTTCTCTCTCTGACACTGGGATGCCATTATGCCACATACGGGACACACAAATTAGAGGATCATTTGGACAGGCAGGACTGGGGTGGGTTCTGTCACATCCACACTGCAAAGATGGATGTACTTTGCCACAAGATGATAGGCAAAATCAATCAAGCTGTCAAACTTCCCCCTCCCAGATTATACTCTGGTTTTATCTGAAGGCTCTAAAAYGAACATTAGCTTGGGTTAAAAAAAATCTGAACCTAAGGCAGATTAGTGCTTGAGCACAGGTTTGCACTGAAGCTGTAACACAGATATCTGCAGACACGTCCCCAAGCCCAGCTGTATCACCAGTGAGATGCTGGAAACATTGCATGGCAGAGAGGAAAAAACAACAGACAGACAAGCACCATGTCAACACCAGTAACTTGTTTAGTTGTACCTCAGATATAGGTCTGTCCTCATAGTTCTAACCACTCCTGTGCTGAGCTGAGCCAAATTAAGGTTTCTCACAGTCCTAGCTGAGCTGTGAGTCAAGTTTTATTTCTATGTGGTAAGTGCCTGAGATACCCTGACAGTCACTTTTAGAGCCTCAATGAATGAGTCACCTTGAATAACTAGGGGATGTCAGATACAGCTTCCAGTTGCCAGATGTTCGTGTGTACTGCCCCTGCAAGCTTCCTCAGTGTCTATCTGAATCTGAAGCCACCAGCCTTCCTTAGATAACAGAGGAGTTTTATTTTCCACATACCAAACCCTTGTCTCTTCCATTCACAAGTGACATAGATCCTAAGAGAAATCTACAGATCAGGACTTTCTCTGCTCTATGTAACTAAAAATAATCAGCTTTAAATTTGACTTGGAAATTAGAAGCACGTTCCTAACCATCAGAGGAGTGCAGTCCTCTGTAACCACCTCTCAATAGGAGTGGTGGAGGCACAAGATCTACTTGGTTTTAAAATGAAGTTTGATAATTTTATGAACAGGACTAAATAGCTGGTTGCCTGCCAGAGCTGGGGACTGGACTCAACTCAGAAGATTGCTTTCAGTCCCATGTGGAGAGACCAGGATGCTCTTGTCTGTTTGTTATATAGTGCTCAAGCCTTTTACATATCAAGGATGCTTATTTCCTGGTGGATAGGTCTATTTTTAATCCTTGCACTCTTCACACTGACATAACTCAAGTTGGCAGCAAGGTTAATAATTTCACTGGTTTGATTCATCCACCAAGAGCAGGAAATGCATGCAAATGCTTAGACTGCTGTTGTACTTACCCACCCCTGACATATGTTTTACATTGACATTCTTTCCTTGCTGCCTTCACCTCTTTACCCACTTTATTCCCTTCCTAACATGCTAGTCCTGCTTTCTGAGAGGAAGAGAGCCTCCATTTAAGAGAGGTTTAGAGAACTTCATCCTTCTGCCCATATATCTCTTTGCGGTCTGGCAAGACATTTCCTCCTCTGCTTAGTTGTTCCAAATTCGTGTACCCTTTGGTGTGACTGGGCTTCACAGGGGCAATTGCAGTGACATGCCCAGGCTGGGAAACCCCACTGCCACTGCACAGAGCAATCACTGGGAGACACAGTGGTTCCACAGACGTTTCTCAGACACACCATCTCCGCAGCCCTGGGAGACCTTGCTTGGCTAGTCCTGAGCACAGGCTTTTGGAGCACTGAGTCTTATGTGAGAGCAAGTTCCACTTGAAGGCCCATCTTGCCGCTGGATTGATTTTCCATGAATTTGTCCACACACAAGTGCAGTTCTTTTTTTCATTGCAGGCTAAGGCAATTCAAAATATTGTGCATTTGTTACCAGATTATGGCATACACAAGGACTGTCATGTCCTGTGGATAAGCTGACAATTTTAACTTCATGGTATGAATAACAAAATTTCTGCTGGATATTATGGAGATTTTTGTCAGTTTCATGTATTCCTTATGCACTATTCAATGAATTTCTACTACAGGAGATCAAGACAAAACTACTGGATTTTGGATAGGTGTAATAGTCTTAAAAGCAAATGTAGGGGGAGGAAGCAATATGAATCAATGAAGTAATCTCTCCATCTTTAGAAAACAGCAGAGAAGTGATATTTGCCATTCCTGTGTAAGAATTCTGCACACAYCCTGCTTGGTCTCAGTTTGATGAAATTCAGRTCATGCCAATTCCCAGGGCAAAGCCTCAACTAGGTAGGGGCAAGGGGAAATGTGAGAGAACCATTTTCATAACTCACAGCTTCTTAWGTATTTATTGTTAACTCACAGTAGTGTTTGCCATATGTGAGGTCATTTCCAAAGACAAGGTAAGGAGGAAAGCTTGTTCAAAACCCTTAAAGACATAAGACATTAGAAATACTCAGGCTTTTAGCTGCTTTGTTACATGACTATATCCACCAAAACCACGACTAAATCACTGCCTAACTTTTTGGGCACCTCTGTTTTGGTCAGCAGACTTTCTGAAGCTGTCAGAGCCCAGAAGTAGCTGTGTAGACAGCAAGCTACTCCAGCAGAAGTGCAGTCATGGAATTACCTAAACGCTCACTAAATAAATATAGTCCATTCCCTGTTTTATAGTCTAGAAGGGAGGAAACTCACTCAGTAGATGAAGATCAAGACTCACTCCCCTTCTGTAATGGCTGTTAGATACTGGCAGAGTGGTCCCTATTGCACTCTTCCAGGCCACAAGATTGACTTGCCGCTTTGAATCTCTCCCTACCCCAGGACATATGGGACATGTGGGAATTGCACTGCTCCTTGCCTTCAGACAGCTGAGGATCCATGTCTAAAGTGCTTTTGGAGCCCTTATGCAGATCTGCATCAGCAAATGCTGTTTCCACCCTCTGGTTTCCACTTCAGCTTCCGTATTCCTTTCGGTCATTGATGCTGAAAAGCTTAGCTTTGGTGCAAAATACTGACCTCAGTATATAGACACTACATGCAGGACATTTGGGCTGAACAGCACCCATGACTAATGTAAGTTATATCTCAACCCACCCCTCTCCTTAAACTGTGAATAAAATTTAGAATAGCCCTGCTTTAGCAACAGCAGTGGAATCTGAGTCACAAACATCTACAAATTATCTCTCCAGCCATGTCCATGGTAACACAAGCCAAAAGTAGCTAGGAGTTTACACTTGAATTCTCCAGATGAAGTATGCCAGTTTAATTGAACCCAGATGATACCAATAAGGAAAAAGTACCCTCTGCTAAAGTAGAGGCTATTGAAAGCTACACCCCCTGACAGAAAGAGCCTGTAGGAGATAAGGAATACTCTTGCTTGAACTCAGCCCCCGTTCTTCCCTGCTGTGATAAAATCCATGGCAAAGGGACAGAGATGCAAGGAAATTTCTCTACAGCGTAACAGGACTTGACAATCAAAAAAGTAACATAAACAATGAGCTTCTGATTTCTGGAGGTACTAGGAATGCTGGAGCAGTGATGTCCATCTCCTTGCCTTCACAGCAGTGTTGAATTACACTGGAGGAGGATGTCAAAAGCACAGAGAAGTGGAAACCTTCAGGCACTGTAACTCTCCTCTGTTAGTTCTGCTCCCAAACATTTTCTGCCCAAAAGAGCCTCTCAATTAATTTCTCTGTCACAGATCAACAGCAGGATTAAATATTGGAGAAAATCTACTAGATCATATGAAGGGGAACTGCTCCATTGGCAGGTCATTGAAATACAGAAAACAAAAAAAGCAGAGCTTTTTGCAGAATTAAGGGAGAATGGTACTATACTTAGGGAAGATGCATTCCCTGTTCTCCTTCACAATAGATAAGGTTGTGAAAATAACAGAATTACCATTAACATTTTTTCTCATGGCAAATTTTTAACATCTAAAATTGTTTCATAACTTTTGCAGTGTTCCACACCATCAGTGAGGTTTGCTCCCTGTTTGCTCTGAGGACGTGATCCTTCCGTTGTCTGTATGCATCTATGTTTATTTTCTCCATCCCTTCTGAGCCAATTAGGTCTCTCCAAGAGGACACTCAGCCATGATTGATGGGACAGATTCTTCCACTACCTATTCCATGAAATGATAGCTGTCTCAGGGTCTTGATGAAAAATTGCAACATAATTATTATGTCTCAGGTGCAACACTTCCAGTGTAACTGTCTGTCTTGTGGGTGATGCTCCTCTAGGTATAATTAAGTAAGAATTAGTTTTAAGGGTAGGTTTAGAGATTATGATATAGTCTATAACATCAACTACAAGACACAAATAAGTAGCAGAAGATGTAGAATCAGTTGCAATAGACTTTTTTTTTTTTTGGTCTCAGTTAGGATTAGTTTTCTAGAACTTTAAAAATGCAGACAGGCAATTCCTGTTACATCTTGAARAATCTAGAAAGTTACAATGAGAATTCATTTCAGTGTTGATCAAAGTCTTATATTAAGATTTAAAATGGTGCCTGGCCCTATGGTGCACTTACGGTTGGGATCAGGATTGGGACAAGTATTCCAGAACCTGAAGGCACATGTAGACACTTTCTTCTTTTCTCCTGCTGGAACCAGAAAGGGCTGGGGGAGAGAATGATGTTTAATGAGCCTCTGAAATCCTCTAGGGACTCTTAATCTGGCATCCTGAAGCACTGTGCATAGGTCAAGACAGCTCCTGGTGGTAATGAAGACATTATGTGGCCTTTGACTATATGGATCAACATCTAGGTAAATTTTTTATTAAGATTAGGGTTAGTGTTATAGAATGCAAAACTCTATGAATTATTTATTGTTGCATCCTGCAGAGTTCAGAAAGCACAGTACAGTGTATTACTGTGCTTCTCAGCCTTAGGTTTCATTTTATTGTAACTGCAGGGCCCTGGATACATTATAGGTTTGTATTAGAGCCCAAAAGCGTCTTGAAGAGACTACATTTGTCAAGCGCTGAGGAAGATGCAAGTTTTGGGAGGAAAAACTGAATTAGAGGGGCCCTGGCCTCTTACTTTGCATTTTATTGCATGAGTAACTTCCTTACTTTCTCTGTGACTTAGAGATAGGCTCAGGTTATATTCTAGAAGCAAACACATATAGACAAGCTGGTTTTGCTGCATCTTTCAGAACCCAGATAATTTTGGAGAAAACTGGTGCTACTCAAGGCTGTGTAAAATAAGGTTTCTGACCCAGGAACTTTGACAGGTGAATGTTAAACTTAAGGCTAGTGTTTGAAAACCTAAAGGATCTAGACACACTGCTCTTGTGGCATCTTGAGGGCCCAGACAGAYATGGCAAAGACTAGTACTGGTAGGGTTCTGTGCCCTGTATTGCCATTCAATGTAGGGAATGAACATATGGGTCCCTTTCAGGCTGGGTTTAAGTTTCAAGTTCTACAACCTAATGCGTTTCTCAGCATTGGTATTGGGGTGTATTGGGGCAAAAAGAGTGCAAGAAAATGCTCTTGCTGATGGTGCCGAAAAGGCTTGTGTTTCATCTYATTAGTCGATCTAGTATACAAATCGGAGTACATTTCAGGGTAAGGTTCAGATTATGGTTAGTGTTAGAAGACTTAAGGCAGCCAGAGAACTTATTCCTGGAGCACCCTGTAGGGCACAGCCACTTTAGAATAAGACCGCTGTTAGCGTAGCTGACAGTCTTATGCTGAGCTGGATTCCCAGGGGCTGCGAGGGCTGGGGCTATGGTTAGACAACCTATAGCAAACAGCAAGGTTATTTTTGCAGCATCCTGAAGAGTCCAGAAAGTTAGRAAGATGATGGATATTAGTTGGTCTCTGAGGGCTGTTTAGTGAGTTAGAGGAAGAAATGATCATCTGGCAACTTATCACCTTGGGGGTGGGTTTCAGGTGCTAGAACTAAGTGCATTTAAGGTACATTTACTTTTGTGCTGTGTCCACACTGTATGAGGGTATTGAAATTATATGAGGTGAAGGCCTTATGTGGTCCAGCACATAATATGGTTAGAGACATTAGTATGTCACCATGAAGGATATAGGCACAAAGAAAGATACAGTTAATAGTAGAGTTGAAGGGCTTGGACCGAGTCTTAGTTTCTGAACTCCTATATGGGTGTCTTTCAGTTTAGGGTTAGGGCTACAGAGGCAAAAACTGCCAGACAGGTTATTCTTGTTGCATTTTGCAGATCGAGGAGTGTTATGGAGAGGAGTGGTGTACATGATGTCCAGGCTTTTGTTTACAGCTTCAGACTTGGCCTCCTGGCTACATCTCACCTTCAGGGTATATTGTGGTTTTCAGAACCAAATGCCTTAAACTAAGGCTTTTGTTTATGGTTGCATTTTGAGAAACCACAGCAGAGGAAAAGCTGTTCCTGCTGCGCCTTCTTTGTCCTAGAAAGATAGGGACAGAGTTTAGATTGCTGGCCATCCCATATGGTAAATAACAACACAGAGACCAGAGCTCTTGTTCTCACCAGAGCTTTCTGTGCTCTGCAGTGCTGAAGAAGAATAATCTTTCTGGCTGCATCCGGTTCTTTAAGTGCCCTTACCCCTGCCCTAGCCCAGATCCCTATCCAAGTGCCTGAAATGCACTTAGGCAGCATTTATTTCAGACTCAAACTAAGCTTCTCAATCCCTTTATCAGCTGCCTCCACGCTCATTGCCTGTGTCATGCAAGATGGCACAATATTCATATCTGTCAACGCATTAAGACCTGGATCCCAAACACACATCTGGCAGGTGAATGGGGAGCTGTAGCTTCCCTACAGCCATTGCAGACGGGCTTGGGCCAACAAACACCAGTCCTCACCCAGTCCTTCCAAGCTCTGCATGTACAGCAAGAAAAACGCATGTGGCTGCTTTCAGCTCCATAACCCTACTTCTAACCATAAGTCCCAGGCTGCGATGTACAAGGACCCTCCATGAACATAGGGATATAACAGAAAGCCTGCTGTCCCTGTAGCCAGGGACTTTTCTCCCTCTGCCTGGTCCTTGCACTATGACACATGGAAGATATTTAGTTCTCATAACCAATTCCTACTCAAAAGCTGCAAAGCAGCCAAAATGCTGTACTTATCTGAAATCATAATACACCACTTCTGTCCATAAAACTCTTATTCTAGCTGCATTCTGCAGAGGTAGAATTTTATTTGCTTCTCCAAACCAAACCTGAAACCTGATCTTAACATTAACACATTCCCTCATTCCTAATGGAACCTCTTCTTGGAATATGAAAGACACTCGTTCCTATACTATAATGTAACAGAAGTCCTTCAGTCTCAGTAGCAGAAGTCTTCCTTCTCGTGGTCTAGTTCCTACTGAAAAACTTAGGTGTCTCTAAATGCATTAGGTCTGTAACCTTCAACCAAAGCAGATATGTAGATAGGGGACCAGACCCTACCTTACCCGGTCATAAAAGCACTAGAGGCACTCCAACCACTGTCCTTTCCTGCTTTTTCAGGATCTGCAGAATGCAGCCAGGACAGCCCCTCTGGCTCCTCTAGGTTTTCACCCTAGTTCTAACCATCACCCAGACAGTAGGAACTGTCTAATCATCACCCAAGACAGCTCCAGAATTAAGCCCATAAACAGATGTCTCTCTTACTCTCTGTGCCCTGCAGAAACACTGTCTGGATGCTTTAGATTCTCATGTCCTAATTGTAATCCCATGTCTAACATCAAAACTTCCCAAATGACCATCACCTACATGAAAAGCCCTGATTCCCTTTACTGTGAATCTTATCTTTCTGGTCTGTGCAGGATGCAGCCAAGTCTAACTTGTTTGGCTGCCTTAATTTCTCTAACCATAACCTGAAATGTATTGTGAAACAAGATTACACAGTAGGACACAGCAGCCTTCAGCCTCTGTAGTTTATTGCCTGGGCTTTGCAGGATGTCTTAATAAAAATGTCTTTAAATGCATTAACTCCTGCAGTGAGAAATCTACCCCTAAAGTGATATGTAGCTATGGGGTCATCCTGTACCTGAAATCACTGAAGTCAGAGAAGCTAAAGCAGCCAGACAGGTTATTCCTGTTACAACCTGTGGAGCCCAGAAGGGTAGAGAGAGGAATGGTTTTAGTAGGGCACTCACACTTATGTCATGACGTAAGGAAGTGGCTAGTCCCTGGAGCATGCTGGAGGCGATGGTTAGAGAGTTTTTTTGGAATCCAGAGTGTAAAGCATTTCAGGACATTACTGCATCATCCTGCAGTGCCCAGGTACGGTAATGGGATATAAGAGAGGGGACTATAACAGATAGGACAGAAGGTTTCTTACTGTACAAACTACTACCCGGATACATTTCAGGTTGAGGCTAAGGTTAGGTTTAGGGTTTCAAGACCTCAAGCAGGCAGACAGGCTATTCTTGTTGTATGAGGCAGAGCACAGAAAGCTTGTTAGTGGACACTTGTTAGTAGGCTTCAGAGCCTTGTTCAGCGATTTAAGATAAGGGATAGCCACTCTGAGCTCTGGGATCCAGAACCTATTATATTTCAATTTGTAATTATTGTAACATTTTCCAGGGCTTATACAGAAAAGACTGCTGCTAGAGGAGCTGGAGGCCTGAGGTCGACTGTGACTAACTGAACTGGTGCTCTGGTACACCGCACGTGAGGGCAGGRTTAGAGGCTGATCCCTCTATCTTTGGGTCAGGGACTGAGTTTAGGACGCTGAACATGTCTTCAGTTAATAGGAGTCAAAATTTTAGGCTGTCCTTTATTTTAGGACTTGTTTCTGTATATTTCAAGATGGATCAGAGTTAGAGCCAAGGAATCCAAAGCATGCAGGAACCTTTTAATTGCTGAATGCCTCAGTGACATGAGACCTGGGAAGAGATCGGGTGTTTGTAGGCATCAAGGCTGAATATTATTTGTTATAGAAAGTGTTTGTTTCCTGATTATAGTAGGGCTGAGGCTGGGGGCTGGGTTAGCATTTGGGAATCAATTTCTTTAAAAAATACCTGCTTTTGATGCCCCCCTTCTCACAAGCAGCATGCTTCTTAAATGCTGAATTCTTTCATCCGCAGGTATCCTTAATGGGGCCCTTGAAGGCACTGAGCAGCCTGCCAAGGAGAACCACCAGCACCACAGTGCTCAGCCCAGGGCACGCGAGAGCTGGCATGTGGGCTGCGAGCGCACAGTCACCCCTCTCTTCCCCTGCTCGCCTGTCCCTCCTGCCCTCGCAGTGCCAGAGCTTAGCACCATTAATGCTTAGCAGACATTAAGGCGCTCTCTGCAGACTGTGGCTGCCTGCTGCTGTGGAGTGCGCCCTGCATGGACCTGCTAGCTCAGCGATGTGGAGGAGAGCGCTGCAAGGCACTTCAGCCACCCTGGGTAGGTTTATCTTAAGCGGCTGAAACAGTAGCTCTCCATTAAGCCTTCGCATTTCGACTGCGACAGGCTCGGGAGCGCTCACGTGAGCTGGCTGGGGTGAGAGGGCTGTAGCCTGGGGAGGCAGGTGCTGACAAGCACCCAGAGCAGCCTGGCYGCGGAGACCTGTCGCACCAGTGGAGCTAGCCCTGATACAAGACATGTGTCTTCAGCCTTCACAAAGATGTGAGCAACTCCAGCAGCAAGGAAAGGTCTTGTTACCRTTATAGCTTGGCGAAGCCGCCATTTCCTTTGCCTCCACCCTGTGCCTGCAGCTCTCTTAGTCCGGCTCGTGAAACCTCTGCGACCAGCGGCTGGCTGGTGGCATTTTCTGTGCCTTCCCTCAGTCCACTTCTGCCTTTGGACGCCAGTGATATATGCTATGCATCGTTTTCTGATTCTCGCAGGTCAGCAGCTAACCTTCATAAGTTTAAAAAAAAAAAAAGTATCCAAATGAAAGACAGGCATGTTTCAACATGGGAACTCAATCTGATTCCAAAGGTGAAAGATCAAGTTTATTAACTAAACCACCCACCTCCTCAGGAATATTACATGAATTAAAACCAGACTTCCTGGTGTTATATATGCAATGGCTGTCAACAGCATAAATTATGCCTGAAAAGGTTTAAGCTGCTTTTCTGAAAAATCTGAAGACTTAAAATTCTTCTTTTGATTTAGGAGTTGTGAAGTTCTATTAAATTTATGTGGACAATATCCTTTCTTCTGCTTATGGACTTAGGCAGCTGCAGTAAGCTGTCCCTTAAGGAGACAAAGTAGATATCTAAGGACTTACTGTATTTGCCAATGAAAAATACTTTTTTTTTTTTTTTTTTTATGAGAAACCCACTTTATATTGGTCATTCAAAATGAGATAACATGCTCCAGCTACAGTCATCTCTGAACCTACTGATAGGGTAAAGACTTTGTTCGAAGAGCAAGACATGAATTACTAGTTTCTTTAACATTTTTAAGGGCATTAAATCCAGATAGTTCATGGCACTTCTCATACAGACACTCAGTGCTAAATGTCAAAACCAGCAGCTGATCTCTGGTATAATCAGTGTTGAAAGCTACTGAAGGGGCTAGAAAAGCTGACAATTCATTTACAGCATGAAGAGGAATTACCATACCTTTCATGATAGACAAAGTTTGAACTAATACGAGAGAAATGACTTTCCCCCAGGTAGTCATGCTGATGTGAGTAGGCAGCTTTCACAGAATTTCCTTGAATGGGTGTGAGCATTACTTACTTAATTCTGAGTTCAGGCTGGTGTAAATCACGACTAATTCAATTTTAATCAGCTGTGTTAGGCTAATACAAATGAGTTTCCAATTATATTTTCTCTGTGATCAAGTTACTGCATGTGAGTTTCAGCATGTAATAATTTTCTTTAGATGCTCCTTCAGTGCTTCGAGTAAGAAGCTGTAACAATAGATGTAAAGCCCCCACCAGATGAACTAACCTGGTAAGCTGTTTGCTGCTGCAAGCCTCACATTTACTTTGTGCTTGGCATTGAGAAGATGCTGCGAGATGTGTTGAACCTTTTCTGTAGGAACAGCCAGCCATCTACATTAGTTCCTTGGCCCTGTCTTGAGGTACCTTAACAAAATGAAAAACAGCAATCTACCTTTAGTTATTTATTTTAAAGGAAAATTAGTGATGATCACACTGAAGCACACTGAAAATAACTGTGCTTGCGATTTATCTAAAAACACAGCAATACCCAGAAATGTATTCATTCATTAATACTATTCACTATTACTTGCAAAAAGAGTTCTTATGTGAAAGCACCAATCCATTCTAGAGTGATAAAAATTGTCCTGAGCCATAGAGACCATCTGAAGTCAGAGATGCTGGAGACACAAACATACATGGAAAGACCAGACCAAACTTGGTAAGTCTTTATAAAATCACTTTCCCATTAAATGTCTGGTAATTTTGACCCTTGCGTATATTTTTGCATCTTCTTATTGGAACGCTACTTTGGGCTCTGGGGTGAAATGACAGTCAGAAATGATTGATCGCACCCAGCAGTCTGCCTCCCTTAAAGCATTATAGGCCATGTCCCTCAACCATCCATTTCAGCTATTCCAGTTTCCAGTCGTGGGGAAGTTTTAATGTATGGAGTTTTTGTCTCTGATCTGCAATTTCATTTTGGAAATGAGCCAGAGACAACAGAAATACACTTATAGCCTTACCTCTGACTGTAGAAGTGTTTTGTTTGCAATCGGATATTAAAAATGGTCACAAAATTCAGTTCTCATCCTCATGGGACGCTCTCTGAAGTCCTGGTGACGCAGAGTCTGTGCAATCACATGGGACTGCAGTGTGTAAGGTGTATTACTCACACGGGTGCATGCCCATCTTTAAGGGCCACTGTGCAACGGCATGTTATAGCAGAGCTTTCCAGAGTATCTGGAAGTATACATTTGCACTTTTCAGGCATGGCTGCAGGACTTCATAAGCTTCTAAACTTCCTTTTTGACTTGTGTGCACATATGAATGCATGATGTGAGATATAAATGTCCTTTGTCCAAACAAATCTGAGCAGTTACAAACAAGGCTGCAGTATTCTCACTTCTGGATACAGGAAAAAAATTGGCAGTACCAAAACCCACAGCTTGCAGTGTCACAGTACAAACAAACAAGAAGCACTGAGGTTACTGGATATTTGCAGCACTATGTAAAATCGCCATCAATGCAAACAAAAGGAAACTGTTGTGAAGCGCGGAGCTGGCRTCCCCTCAGAGCTCCTTGGGTTCGCTGGCAGTGCAGCCACGCTCAGCCCCCACCCACACATCTCAGACTGGCACCACTGTGTCCCCAAGAAGAATACACCCATTTCTTAATAAGAAATTCAGTGATTTATCTGAAAAGTGAGCAATTATCTGAGGACAATATCATCATTTGTGGCTAGGAAGTCATCCTCCATCACGTCAGTGATGTGACTGAAYACAGTACATCATTTACTTTAGACTAAGAGTTCCTTTTCATTTAGACTGTAGCTTCCTTTCACAACTGATGACTCTAACTTGCTTGCATAAAGCTACCTTTCATCTGATTTCCTAATAAATATGTTTTTAAATTCTCATAGGGTCAGTAGCTGGTGACTAGAATATTTTCTAGCCTTAATCTTCAAGACAGAAACRTGTTTGAGCAGGTAGGTATTCAGTGATACAATGCACCTACTACAACATACCTTGATAAAGAACAAGCTCTATAGGAGTATATCACAACAGTGTATCTCAAACATTGCAAACTAGCTGTGAGTGCCCTTCCCTCCCATATTGCCTGAATACTTCTCTGCAGAACTGGGCCTTTTAGCCTGGGCCTCAGGAAGATCCCAGACTTCTGATTTCTCCCATACTTCTGGAGGAAACCTCATATTACTTCTCATTCCCCTGTTTTCTCTTGGAGGAAATTTTTAAAGGTGCTTACTTCCTTTGGAGGAAGAGGGTAACTGCCCAAATAATCTGTGCCTAAACTCCCAAAAGCAGGGACTGTATTTACTTCTTGGGAAAGTGGTAGCAGCATTAAAGTATAGTTAGCTGTGTCTACTGGGAACCCCAGCATGCACTTGGTCATGAGTTCATCAGTTCTCCTGCTAGCCAAGGCTGACCTTCATGTGCTTTTAGTCAGTGGGTAATCATGGTCTTTTACATCAGCGTGTACAGGTGGGCAGATCTTGCAGTCCCTTGGGGTCAACAGCAACATTCACATGCTTTAAATTCAGAGTGCATTTACGTGATTTGCTGAACTGAGATGGCTCAGTGTTGTGCAAGACTGAGTCATACTTAGTAGTCATTCTGCAGTTAAACTTTTGGTCTCCTTATTAAAATGAAGTAGTGGCTCTTCTTCTATTTCAAATCATACAGCACACAATCCTCAAAGAACATAATCTGAGTCTCACTGATTTCAATGCAGATGATTTAATTTTTATCACAGAATACAACTATACATAGTGCTGGAATATGCATGGCTTTGAAGTAATCCTAAACAAATATATTTACTTGCTGCTGCTTAAGAAATGTCCCTACCATCAGATCTTAATCTCTTCCCGCAGAAAACAAAGAACARATTTTTCAGTATTTCTTCTGTTTCCTAGCTGCTATTACCAATGCACTGGCATTAGTTTAGAAGAAGACTGTCCTACTAAACATGACTATCCTTTTTGAAAAATAATTGCTAGGGGCAACTTAAAATAGGCTCAAAGAGGGTAGAGAGAGAGAGATGGGGAAAGAAAAGAATTGCTGTTGTTTTCATGCATTGCCCTCACAGTGCCTCAAATTCTCTTTGATTTAGTTTCTTAGACTGCTTTCATCATCCTAAAAAGCTAGAATTGGAACCTAGTTTCTCCTGTGTTGGCATTAACACTAACACTGAACCACAGCTACCAGTTTTACCACCCCCCCCCCTTTTTTTTTAAGATATGCTACAACATATGTGATGCAACGCTATCACCTATGGCAGGATAGCTCTCCCAAACACACAACAGATCCTAACTCTGATACTGCTCTTTTTCCACATGTGATTTCCACATGTTGGAACAACAGGATATCAAAGTTCAGAAACCCTCCTGCATTCAATTTGGGTAGTTTGAAAAGCATTCTGACTCCCTGTTAAAAACTGTATTAGCCTGGAGTTAAGTCTGAGAACGTCTCATGGCTTGGGGGTAAAATATTACAGAAATACTGTTATTAGCCCCAGACAGGCAATCCAAACCTAGGAAATTATGACAGAACAGTAAAAATTAGAGAGAAAAAAAAGAGAGATGGAAAGGCACATTGAGGCACCTAAACAACCTCCTTAGAGTCATACCATGCAAGGACTAAACAATTATGACTAGCTCTTTGCTTTGTCTGGAGTCTCTACATTTTTGAGACATCTGATTTTTTTCTTAATTATGTCACTCTAGAATAAATACAAATGCTGCTGACTTGTCAGGATGCGCATATAAAAGGAGAGAAATGAGGAATAAAAATACTTCAAGTGTCTTTAGGAAGAACTAGGGCTATCCTGGAATAGCAAACAAGTGGATTGCTCCATATATATAGTTTATAATCTTATTCTCAGGAAGTTGCTGAGAGATATTAGYGGGCAGGAGGGGAAGTACTTCATTGTCAAGTGGATGAATAACATTTTGCGGCTTGTAGTGAGGCATGTAATATATCCAGATCAGAAATGACAGCTTTTCTGAAGAGGCTGTGCTGATGCCAGGAAGGAAGCGGGGGCCTTCCAATTTAGTTTTATGTGACAAGTTCAAAGCAATGCCAGGGAGGAAAACGAGGGGCTCAGTCCTTCGGGGTCCCTGCCTGCCTAGAGCCGCCTCCACGTCGCGGGAGAGCTCCCGGGGCTGCCCTGCCACGCAGGGGCGTTCGGCTGCTCTGCGGCGCCACTGCAGCGAGGAGATTTCTGCAAGCGCTGGCTGCCAGCAACCCTCAGCCTGCTGAGCATCGGGTTCCCTGTCCTCGCCAGGGACATACCCACCTGGGTGAGCCCCGGGTTAGATTCAGTATCAACCTAAATTCCTTTTTCCTGAACTACGCGAAGCATTCCCAAGAGAGTACCTGCTAGAGCCGCTGATACAAGCAGGACAATAACCACACGGTTCGGCTGGATATCATCAAAGGGAAGTGCCCTTGGGGCTAACAAGCCTTGGGGTTTCTTTTTAATTGTTGCATCTGTTAGGCTTGCGCCAGAGACTCTGAACAGCATCAGCGCCCCATATATTAAGAACTGTATGCATTCAAAACTAGACAAGGTCCCTGTTCTTGAGATTTTACAGCTTAAGGAAAGATTAATTTTAGAAAAGCAGACTTTAAAAAAATGAGTAAAATATTATCTTAAAAGCAAAGACTCTGGCAGCCGCTAGAATCACCAGCATTAAGGGGAGAATTTTTTGTGTCCTGGACTCAGTAAAGGTAAGACTAAAATGGGAAGCCTGAAAAGGACCCATTTCGGTGACGAAATGCAGACACTTAATAGCCTGCTGAAGTCTCCTCTAGCCAGAAGGGAAGGGGATGGTAGCATGTGCCCTAGAGGCTCTGCAAACCCGACCCCATTCTCTGCAGCGGGGAAGAAACCTTCCCTGCTCCCCTTGTACCGCGGCACAACGCCAACGCAAACCGTGCAGGGCCCCTCTCTTCCCCCGGTACCTCAGACACGAGAGGAGGTGACCAAGGCRGTGGCTCTGCCACTGCTCCTGTCCCAGTGGTGGGCCCCCGAAGTGTGTAGCCCGGGTGTGTTCCCCTCGGGGGTCCCTGGGAGCAGTGGGGGTATCCTGCCGTGAGACAGCGTGGCCTGCTCACAGCAAGAGCCATGACAGGGCTCAACCCAGGGGACACGAGCTCCAGATCGAGGGCAGACTTGCCAGGGGTGGCGCAGGGAAGCAGACGCAGTGGTACATGGTGGTGGGCAGACAAGTGGGTGACAGCCTGGGCCTCGCCAGCACAGGGCTTGCGGGATTTTCAGCCTTGTCGCAGGGCCAGGACTGAGATAAAGAAAAGGGTGACATATCAGAGAGACACGGTGCTTCCTGCCTCTGGCGCTCACCATGTTAGAGAGTAGGGGAAACTCGTGCTCCCACGGCACAGTGAGGGGCAAGGAGTCAGCGTGTCTGCCACGGGGCCTGGGAAAGTCCTGCCAGGACCTGGGGCACTCACAGCATGGGAACAGCCGTGTCCGTAGGGACTGCTCCCACGGACACAGCCTGGTCAGCAGCCTCAGCCCCAGCCTCCTCCCCAGCTCCCTGCAGCCCCACCAGCTTCACGAGTTACCTAGACCCAACCTATGCCATGACGAGTGGGAAAGGTCTGGGTGCAAACAGCGCACAGCAGAGCAGGTAAAAGCACATCGTTTCCCAAGCAAACTGCCAGTGTCCATCCCTAGGGACCATTTCCCAGCCCTGCTGCCCTTTCCCAAGAGCTGCACCTCTCCGCTGAGGTCAGCCCCCAGCTGCCTCCTTTGCCCTGGGCAGCCCAGAGCTCCTCATGGBGCCCCATCTAGGTGCAACTTCGGGGGAGGAGAGAGCAGCAATCCTCAAAAAAAGTAGTCATTTTTCAAAGACAAATTTGAGAAAAAGGCTATTTAACCTCAGCCCTCGAGAAATGGCTTAACTATCTGTTAGAAGGAGAGTCGCACAGCCCTTGGATACGTGTGGATGTGGACAGCAACACTCTTGCTGAGAATAACCTTCTGCATGTTATTTACCTGCTGAACATCTCTGAAGAGCTTGCACATGCAGGGATCTCTGTGACATGCGGGTTAGCAAGCAGACGCATGTTGCTGCTGTTATAAATTATAAATGCTCTTGGAGGTGGGCATTTATAAGTTTTCCTGCTGATAGGAGGACATAGGCTGACGATAAAGATTAGGGGCCAGATCCTCAGGGTGGTTTTGGCTGGCTGTGCTGGAGCCATGCCAACCCAGGCCATGCCAGGTGAGGGCCTGCCCCCAAATGTCCTCGCAGCATTTTACAGCAGAGACACTGAAGTTACTGATGCAACAAGCACTCATGTGGCTGATTTCCAGGGAAGGTATCTTATCTGGAAAGCAATCATGAGAACACGTTATTTAAATGGGGTCTTTTATCCCAGAGCCCACTGCTAGAAAAGGATCAGTTATATTACCACTAAAGGGACCGGGTAAGGGGAATGGAAGGGGTGTTTTAAGCAATTTTTCCTCAGCTCTGATGACTGTTTTGCAAAGGAAGGCCTGTCTAGCTGACTGGCCTGAATGTTGGCAGGAAACAGACCCTGGGGGGATTCAACTCACCTGCTTTAACTGTCTAAAAGGCCAGCGCCTACTCTCAGCCAGGCAGTGGGCTCCCCGTACCGCTCCGTCAAAGGGGAGAGACAGGCATCTGCCAAGGGTGAGTCACCTCCTATCGCAGACACTCATCTCAGGCTGGGTGAATCACCTCCTGGAGGCGCCTGTCTCTCCACCAGCTGTACAGGGAACCCAGACATCTGGCTTAGATGCAAGGGCTAACATTAAGGGAGATAAATTCCCTGCAAACTGAAATTCTGCGCCAGAGCCAGCATGGTTCATGTGCCTATGTGCATCTGTGTCATGCGCAGGAGCAGAGGAGCCGGGACTGAGATCACTGTGCAAACGGTGCTTAGTGCATCAGGAATGCAAAGCCTCCAAACTCCTGCAGCAACTGCAGCCATTCATTATCGAGTCTTTTTTTCACAAGAGCAGAAGGTATGTTCGGTGAAAGATACTGTTCTCAGCACTGCAGCACTGAACTGCTGGCTCAAGAAAGGAAGAAATGGCCCAAGAAAAGAAGAATTAAGATCACTTTGAGTCATTCTGGTTCAACTGTGAACTGAAAATTGATTCAGTGCAAGGTAGACAGCTCTGGATTCCTGTGTGAGGCTTTTCTTACATTTCGTAGCTCTCCTACCAACTCCCACTAAGCGAAGAAGCAGTTTATAGGACCAACAAAAATAATTATTTTCCAGAACTGCTTGAATCACCATTTGTATGGATTTTTGAAACTGTGTCTACACTTCAGCTTTTGCTGGCATTGTTAGTACAGAAGGGGCCGGGAACAACAACATTTTAAAGAATAAAGCAGGCTTTGGTTGCAACAGAATTTCCCACAGCTGCTCAGCTGGTACAGTACTGCCTGAGGCTGCAGTTAGGCGAACATTTTTCCCTAATAGTAAAGCTTGTTTAAGAAACTCTTGCCCTTGGCCTGTTGTTTCTGTCCTTGTGCTATATTTCAGCATCTTTTTTGCTTGCACCAATACAGCTGATTATATGGCAATGCTATAATGCAAATCACGGAAATGATCTGAATTAAGAAACCTTCCAAGAAAAAGTTGTGGGTTTGGGGAGTGGGGGATATTTTTGTCTTTATGCATCATTTCAATGTTCTGGTTGACAAAGCCCTACAAATAGCTATAATGACACAATGAAGGAGATGGTGAACTGCAGCACAGGCAGGGAGAAGTGATGGTTCAGAGAAGAAATTTTTTAAACAGCTTTGTTTTCAGAGAAACCATTTGTGTAACTGTAGCATGAGATCCCTAAGCACTGTGGGCTGTGCCCTGCCCGCGATGTAACCCCTCTGCTCATGTCTCCCTCCCATTCTGCCATTTCCCCCACTGCCCCGGTGGTTGGGAGGTTGGGAGAAACCAGCTTCTAGCTGTCTTCCACCAGCTCCCTTCAGGAGAAAATCCTTCCTTGGACTGATACTAAGGTTCTATGCTTTTATTTTCATGACTCCAGATTTTTATATAAAAGAGTAGTGGAATTTATCCTTTAGTGTTTATGATATGTTTTTTTCAAACTCCACTCCTCCAAGAGGATCTTAACTCTACCAGGCCCTCAAGTAGAGTCTAATTCCATTGTATATGATATCTATCTAATGGCCTGAAAATGAACACCAAAAAGGTGTCAGTAAGAGTGTGGGTGTCAGTGAGAGTAAGGGTGTCACTAAAGACCATCATACAGATTTTGAACAAATCATCCAATGAAACAAGGCAGGCAGATTTGACAAGGTAAAAAGACAAAGCAAGAAAAGAATAAAAACATTTTCAGACCTTCTTTGTATGTAGGATAAAGAAGAAACAGAACACAAAATCAGTGTATCTGTTTCCTTCACAGGTCATCTTTAAAACTGGTATCTTGTCGGTTAGATTAGTGATGAAAAGGCAAAAGAAAGATGATACTAGCTGGATTGCAGGGATGTGATAGTAAGATTCCACTGCTTATTCATGATGAGTTAATTTGAAAGAGAAAAGGCACCTCTCTGAATGGCCCTCATGATAGTCTTGTGAGAACAAGCAACAGACAGAGTGGAGCCCATATGGGATTTTACCAATTAGACTCTCTCAGGGAAAAGACCTCGTATTGCATAAAAATATTAACTTGAAAGACACTGTCTGACTCTTGTGGAAACCATATCATATGTATTAAGCTGGAATTGCATATAATTCTTTGTCATTTTTATCAGTTGTTTCACAATTGTCTATTTTGTTCCTGCATCCAAACTTTAAAGTTTATTGATTTAATTTAAACTTATCAAGCAGCATCCAAACAGATGCTCAGTGCAGAACAGGCAAAGAAAACAAAAGCTTTTTCACTCTAAGGTTTCTTCTGTACATCCTGGGGGCTTACCCAGGCTCACAAATCATTGGTTATAAAATGGATGCTCACTGAAAACCAAAGATATTAGCCCAAGAAGAGAGCGCCAGAAAGCTGACTTGTGTGACAGTAGCAGGAATGAACTGTAAACCGGTTGTTCGCTGTCATATAAAATCTCTATGCTGGAGTCATAAATTTTATTATTTATTCTTATTTGCAGAGTAGCACTGCTACAGCAATTGCAGAAGAGGACTATCTTGTAGAAACACAGCACTTCTAGTGCTGGACCTCTAGGCTTACAGTCTAACCATGCTTGGGTATTTTCAGCAAGCACAGAACCACAGGTTTTTCCTACTCAAGCAACAACAATACCCCTCAAAAACCAACTTGCTTCTTTGGTGTTTTATCAAAAAGGACAGAGCATGCTTTCATGTTCATAAGTTACAAAGAAACATCTGATGAGAACAGTAACCAGATATTGCTCTGTTCAAAACCCAGAAAAATTCCTGCCCTTGTTGTTTAGCTGGCTGTGCATATGGAGTCTTGACAGGACTACCACAACGGAGTAGATGTTTCTTGATAAGAGTATTTTCAACAGTGACAGTTAAATATTGCAGTTAAACTGTGTCAGCCTAGAATGAGGAGGCTTTTAACAATTCAAAAGATCAAAAGCAGTGACAACAGAGAACCTACTGAAAAGTTTAATTCCAGGAATGAAATTCTCATCAAAGAATGCCGTGCTTCCATTTTCTCATCATAGCCTAAACAAATTAGACAAATCCAAGCCATTCACTGTTTCATACTGTATAATGTCGCTTTGGATTTCAAATGAGATTTATTGGGTTTATTAAATTTGGGACATTAATACAGGATGTTCTCTACCAAAGGTACATCACAAAACTGTAGTTATTGTTTGGCTTTGTCCTTGTAGACACAAGAGCACAGAAGTTTCCAAAAGTTCAATATAACTTTTTTTACCAGGTCAGACCAAAAGTCCATTTTACCCCAATTTCATATCTCTGACTATAACAAAGAGCAGGTGTTTCCAGAAAGGATGTAACAGGGTAAGAACAGACTTGTTCTTCCCCTGGAGAGGAGCCATTATCAATTTAGAAGCTTCTTAGGCCTGTGGGTCACCTTACTTAATGGCTACGGACATGCAATGAAATCATTAATCCAGGTTGAGGAGCAGAAAGATGTAGATTTCTCTAGCTCTTGCAACAGCATTAAGAACACCTGTATCTCAGCTTTTGGGGGGTTCTCCTATAACTGGGAAAAAAAGAAAATGTGGGTGGTAGTGCAAGTGCCCAGATGCTCTCATTCTTGTCCTAAGGCTGGGGTCTTTACGTAGTCTGTATCTCCCAGGGCACACCACAACCAAACTATCGTACGCATTACTTGGCAAGAAATGCCACAACACATCCTGGGAGCCTGGAAGGGAGGCCTGCTCAGAGTCTTCAGAAATGACATCAATACAACTTAGAAATAGCTGAGCGTGTTCAGTGCCCTGCATCCTGACAAGGTGATGATATAGCCGGATGGCTGCTGGCTCCAGACTAACTCATTCAAAACGTAGCTGAGGAATCTCTGCTGAACTCAGCTGGAACCACTCTTTTCTCAGATCAAATGTCTGATCCCAAATATTTGATAGATATTTGTAGGGAACACTGTAACAAACAACTTTTTTTTAAATTTTTGGCAAACCTTACAAGTATTTTTCCTCATCCACCACTCTGATGCCCAGTACACCCAAAGAAACCAGCCAATACTGCATGAATCTACGGTCTCTCTCCTGCCGTGGATGCAGGAGCCATGTCCCAGCAGATCCAACGTGGGCCAGGCATGAGGAGACCTGTTTTTTTCAGTAGCATGGTACTGACTCATTGTGGCCTTGGAAAGCCACTCATCTCTCTGCACCAATGTTTCCATCTGGTAAGTGGAGTTAATGTTGTTTAACCATCTTCATAAAGTGCTTTGATAGATGAAAGTGGAAAAACACTCAGAAACTATCATGCTGAAGACTCCAACCTTAGACAGATTATAGAGATAAAGCAGATGTTATTGATAGTTTGACTGCTCCTGGGGACATTTCTTAGAGTGACATGATCAGACATGACAGTGGATGAAAAAGAACTGAAACAGAAACTAGTAAAATATTAGGGGTGACAACACAAAGCAACAACAGCCAGTTTGTAGGAAAGGAAAATTGCTGGTTTGCCTATGGCTGCAAAATCTGCCAGCAAAATGCCCAAGGAAATATTGAGTAGAAATATCGAGATCCGTTTGCCTTGAGTGCCTACAGTTCATCGATTCTAATCTAGAAGCATTCACAAGAAGTCATTCTTAGTTTATTCTCCCATCAATTTATTTGAACCAGTATGTCTTTAAAGTCAACCAGATATAATAAAAGGATATTTTCCAGCATATACTGTTGCAACAAAGAAGAAAACAGTGGAACACATTTTTCCAAAACCATTTACTAGTCCCAAGGGAGATACAATTTCCTTTCAAACTGAACTTCATTTCAATTCATAAGACATTTTTATTAGTCATTTTGGACTAAGTAATTGACTCTTATGGAAGCAGTTCGCTCATTGTCGCAATATCAGTTAGTCAATGAAATGTCATAAGGTAAAGTGAGAAACTGACAAGATATGTCTATGCTCCCACTCGCCACTTTAAATAAAATCCTCTTTCTTTTACTCAGCTGCATACTTGTTATTCAGAACTTCACATCAACATATCTAAATGAGCAACAGTTCCTTTTTATATGGAATGGTAGAAAATACAGTTACATGAAAAAGTCAACAACAGCATTCACACCCTCAGTAGGTACAGGCATCATATAAAGCAGGAAGAGGCTACTGTATGTTGTGTTAAGTGCACTTCTGAAAACAGCTGCATGTCAGTCAACAGTCATACCAGCCTGCAGAAGGGACGAGAACTCTCCTCCACCTGAGCATTCCTGCTGCGGGTCAAGGACGCTGCTATCTCACAGGTTTTGTGCCAGCACAGTAAATCCGAAGAAGGTTCCCCTCTATGGCTGATGCAGCTCTCTGGATCTTCACTGCTATTACCAATGTGGGGAAAAATGATAGAAGAAGAGGGTATGGTAGATTGAGGTATTGAGATGAAAAATGTGATCAAACAGCAGGTAGATTCTGCAGAGCCACCAGCTGTGGATACTGAGTCTGCTTTGTCTAACTGAGGCTGCACAAAAATGCTGCTACACATTGGAGATCTGGGCCCAGCATGCTGTATGTACACTGTGCATTTCAGGTTTGATGTAGTTTTCTTTCATGATCTGTTTTGAAAAAGATTACTATACCATACAGTTAAGGAGCATATGAACGTTCACAATTAATGACTAGTTGGCCATTGTCTCATATTTTTATTTTCATTCCTCTTTGGTCAAGGAAAGATCAATAGCTCATGCTCCACTCAAAAATAATGTAGTCAATGCTATGTTTTGAAAGATTAAACTGCCACTTTGTCAGGAAATATCAGAAAAATTCATCTGAAAACCTGAATAAAATCTTGGGCAGTGGAGTGCAGAAACTATATATTACAAGGATCAGAAAGAAGAATATATATGAAATCTTCATTACTGCAGACTAGACTGAATCACCAACATTCTCATGACATGATATGACATGACATATAACTGTTACCAACTGAATTCTGATTAGTGGCTTCAAGTACAGTAGCTTTTTTAGAGTTGTATCCAAACAATGAGGAAGAATTAAAGACCCAGGCAAAGTTTCACAAAGCAAATAATTTCATTTTAATTAAAACCATACAGGCATAGTTTTGGATGCACTGAATACTCTGGAGCTCTTTGCTTCATTTGAACACAAGTGATTTTAAGCCTATTATTACTTGAATATATTATACTACATCCCCTACTTGGAAAAAAAAAAAAAGAATAGAATAGAATAGAATAAGCAGCAGAAAAAATAAATTTCCCTTATCCCTCCCAATTTGAATGTGGCATACCAGCAAGCTTTGGCACGGAACCACATATTAATACTACACATCTATAAGGGAATCGTATACCACATTTTTACGTTGCAGTCTTAGCCAATGTTTCCTTCTTGTAAAACATCCAAGATTTCTGGTAGAAGTTTTATTACAAAAGATGCATTGTTTCCACTGAGTTATGTACTAAGAAAAATCAGGAAAAATCGTGATATTTACCGTAATGGAAACAAGACATCCCCTATTATTTGCTATTCATGAAACTGTGATTTGAAAAGACCCTGAAGAACGATGATTAGCTTCAGAGAGGTAAGAAAATGGTATTAATTTCTACGTCTTCATTTTGCAAGCTGCCTGGGCTTACAGCATATGATCCTTAATAAAGTCAGAAACTCTGGTCGCTGAAAATCTTTGCTCTTTTGGCCTCCTGTGTGGGGGAACAGACAAGAGCCTAGGGAGTGGGGCAAGGCAAGTACTGTAATGGCATTTTGCTGGCTGGGGGCATAATAACTGGTGGTCTGTGAAGTACACACTGATGACATGACATTTTTGTTGTTTCCAGTTGCTAAATGTCACTAAAACGAGCTAAAATACTTTAAATAGTTTCCGCTGATTATTTTACCATTGCTGCGGTTATATCAGGTATGTACTGTGATCACAGATTAAGCGTTCTGGTCAGTTGTAAGTGGCAGAGCAGACAGTAGGCTAGTTCACAGAGGGGAAGCACTGCACATGCGTGTATGGCTAGCTGCATTATAGTTTCTTTTTCAGCTAGGCCCACAGTATAATGGTGTTTAAGAACTCCTCATAGGTGTATGAGAGGAAAACAAAGCAAACGGGAAAAATGCGGCCATGCAACCACCCCTCAGCAGAACTGCCCAGTGGAGGCAGCATGCAGCGCAAGCAGGGAGGACAGAACGACTTCTCTTCTCCCACACAGGTGGCTGGAAATGCCACTTGCAATGAGATTTCAGGTAGCACATATTGCACCGTTCACCAGCTTAAAGCAATAAAGGTACATTGCTTGTCCTCATAAAAATGTTTGCACAAACTCATCTGCACAGTCAGAGTCCAAAGCTGGATGAGGCAGGTATGTCTCCTTTTCCAGAACAGGAGGAACTGACATTTTGTGGATCATTTTGGATACAGAACAGTATAAAACCAGTGAAAAAATCATGCCCTCCTTCATAAAAACTAATGTGTGCGTGTAAAAAAAAGTCACATAAACTAAGGCTTTCCTCTCTGAGAACAGGTTAAGTTAAACACATCCCAGCTTAAGGAGACAGTTCTTCTGTATTCACACAAAGAGGAAAGGGATGTCAAATAATAATTTGGATTTACCCAAATCATTGCTATCATATTGTAAGAACCACAGCTGAGACCAATTTCAACAAGTTTTTCAACAAGTTTCTTTGATGGTATGAAGTTATCAAAAACGCATAATATTTTGGGGTACACAGGAAATATTCATAAGCGTAAAGTTTAGAAAGTATTTAAACAACATGGTTTGTTAGCAGCTTAATCCTGTCTTTTTCTCCTCTCTGTATTATAACTTGTACAGCTTCTCTGAACTATACAATAAGCTATTATGACAACCACCTAACAGATAGTTTCTGTGGCACTCTTAGCCCTATCTGAAAAATGTATGAATTATTTGAATTGTGTCAGGCTATAAATGACTAAACAGACTGTTCATTGCCATGTCAGACATACTTATCAATATGTTATTGTGATGTTGCCTTTCTTGCAAAATTTGTTATAAAACAGGGTGATTTTAAAATTGGAGAGAGAAAACTATACATGGACAATGTCTGAATTATGTAGTAAAGGTAACTGTTAGCTATGCCTCTCAGATAAGATATTTTGAGAACAGACCTTCAGATTCTGCGGTGACAGAAAAGATGAGTTCAGAACCCTGGCTTGAAATCTGTGCAATTTATTAGGCTTAAGGAAGGCCACTCCACTTCTGGAGAGTTTGGGATGGGGGCCTTCACACATTCCCCTCACAGCTGGTGGGAAAGGCAATGCTGAGGATGATCCCTTCCTATCCTCAGCCTTCTGTAACAGGACTTGTGCTAGGAAGCAGCCTTTGAAGAAAATCCCTTTGGAGGGAGGGAGTTTATGTTGAAATCTCCCTGCACATAGTGTGACTATTCACCAAGGACAGAACATAATTGCCGGCAGATCCCATGACCTCTGCCCAAAGACGGTTATTACAAAGCCTAGTCTGATATCCCAGTACAGTCTGTACAAATAACAAAATGACAATAAACTCAATGCAGCTGTCAGACAGAGGTTCCAGTATGGCCAAACCAAGATCCTGGTCTTCAGCTTTCTTTATATTGGTAATATAAGACAGTAAATAGCACAGCATAAATTCTTTTCACTTTTCAGGCTGCAAAATGGCTGAAATATACCTAAAGATGGACATTACCACCTGCTTAGTCTAACTTGGCTAAAGAGTTGGCTGAGGCATCCCTCTCTCTGGGTGGGGTGGAGGCATGTTGCAGCAGGAAAGCCATTTGAGTCCTATCACAAGTTTCTCATGCACTCCTCTGATGTTCAGAAACCAGGGCTGTTTGGAGGAAGAAGTGGGGCAGACAGGACTACGCAGGCACAGATGAACAATGCCTTAACAAGAACAAAAGCAACTCCAAATCCCACCAGTTTGTCAGATTACTTAAGATATTTGACTGAATGTCAAAAATGTTTCAATGAAACCTCTCACCACCCAGATCTTATTTCTAGGCCCTCTTTTGAAAAAAATTTCTGAAACTTAGTACTTAACTACTTAATTTCAGGTTTTCTCAAATATGTGTTTATAATTCCATTGTGCAAATGTGACTCCAAACAATAAGACTTTGAACTAGTTAACTTGAATCCAGAGTAATACCATTCCAAGTCCTATTAGGATAAAAATTTAAACCTCACATYCAGCTTTTTGAGTCTTCCTAATGTCTCTGTTTCGCCCTGAAAATTTCACAAATGACTGGAAGACATGTCTCACACACCTGTTTGGTTCATACCCAGCAGCTCCATAGAACCAATCACCTTTCTTGCAAGTGGATTTGGTCTCCAGAGCACTGACTTAGATATTGTGTGTAATGCCATGGGTACTATCAAGAAGCATGACAATGTGATTCACATACTACCTACAGATTTTCCACAGTCTATTTGTATTGTAGAGCTCATTCTCTTTCAAATCATTTGGATGAACACTCAGAATAATGATTTGGTCTGTGTAACTATTTTTTTCCATTTCTGTCATTAAAGCTGCTTTCAGGGCAATGTGAAAACTGCAACAAAAGACTTTCCCACATCACAAATCACTGTAGTACTTAGTGTGCACTATATCAATAAAAAGATTAGCTTACTTATAGGAAAAGGACGACAAAGTCCACAATTGTCCAAGTCATGAGAAAAATGAGGTTCTGTTTCAACTAAACCAGCTAGTAACAATGTCACATTTTAACCCTCAGCTCCGGGTGCAGTAGAAGGCTTGCAAGTGGATATTATCTTATGGGCAGCATTAAATTAGTGCCATTAGCCTTGTAGGTCAGCTCTTTGAAGTCAAGCAGACATTTTGCTATTGATTTCCATGGAGCCAGGATTTCATATTTATTTCCACTGACTATTTATTTCAAACCATCAGGAAAAATTTCTGCTTAGAAGCCCAGAAAAGAAATCTGAAACAGAAGGATGTGGGAAGAGGGATTTCTCCCTTGGTGTGAATGCAGCATCTTCCAGTACCATTTCAACTGACAGCAATCTATGCAGTCTCTGAGACAGCCCTACAGGGACTAACAGATGTATTTAAAATACTTACAGAAATCAATTCTAATGGCTTTCCAGGAGCGGAGAGAGGGAGTGACAGGCAGATAAATGACCCAAGTGAAGCTGAAACAAATAGAAATGGGGCTGGGTGAGGGAGGAAGAGGCTAAAAAACCTGCAGCAGTGCAACGTTGAAAAGATGAAACAAATCCCMTACATATCCCATGCAAATCTAGGTCTTCAAGGTTCATCAGGTCATGGTTTGACTGAGCCAGGCAGAGGAATTTGGGAGAGGGAGAACTCAGATTCTGTTCCCATTCTTCGAAAAAAGAAAAGTGCCAGGCTCATTGGTTTTATCAGTTAACAGTTTTTAGGAATGCTATGATCTGATGGCTAATTTCCAAAAGGCCTGGCTTCTATCATTAAGAAATCATGTTCTGCAAAGAGAGAAAGAGAGAGCCAGCAAAGAAAAATGTACCAGAAGTGGGGAAGAGAAAAGCAGTATACCTGGCCAGGAACCAGTCACAATAAAATGCACAATAAGGAGCTACAGATGCAGAGTTTTCGGGGGCTGCAAGGAAAAAGAAACACAGCAAACCCTCAGGGTTATGGACATGATTACCAATATGTAAGAATGGGCCAAAATGGTGCACAGTAAACACAGGACAAAAGGATGGCTCCTTATAGCAAAGAGTTTCCATTCTAGTTGTACCTGTGGGTATCACTTAATCCAACAAATTGTAATAAAATTGCTGAGAGAGATCATACTGGATCCTGAACAGTCATGCTGCTTCTATGACAGCCCTATCAAGACACGTTAAACTGCAGTGCCAACCAAATCAAAGATATGAAACAAATTTTTATTTCTGAATATAAAAAGGGAAAGATCTGTTTCAAGAAAGYACATAGAGTCTTACAGGATGTTCAAGAGGGTTTACATACAATTTTCTGTTTGGTCTAAAGGGAAGAAAAAATTACAGTCCTTTTTCTTTGGTATTTCCATAGCCCCGGGCTTATTTTTAATTTGTAACCAAGGACTCAAATTAGCTGGGAAGGGTCAAAATAGGAATTCTTATTTCTTTGCGCATTTCCTTCCAGTCAGCCTACACAAACCCAAGTGGAATTCATTGTTTTGATGAGAAGAAAAAGGAATGGCTTTTCATCTGAGTTCTTTCCTTGGAAGATTCTCACTGCATAGCTCAACATGCTACACAGCATCAGGTCCTCAGGTTCCTTGGTTTTGTTCAGAAAACAATTTTTTTTTAAAGAGTAGCACCCCTTTGCAGAAACGGTGATCAGAGGAAGCTCAAGTCTCTCAGAGCAATCACGCTTGTTGAAGTGAAAACTGGTAGGTGTACCTTTTCTTGCCTGCCTGACATAATCCAGGATCCTATTTGCTGAAGTTCCCAAGCTCTCAGTCATGAACAAAGCCAACATGACCTGTGCTTTGCACATATATAGCATGGTCTGATGCCAGATGTTCTGAAAAACAATGTCCTGATATCTCAGGTAGATGCTTCAAAATCAGCAGGTGCTTTCTGACCTGAATCTCTGTGCCTTAGCTTTCCAGCTGTAAAATGGGGCTAACACCCATCAGGAGATCCTTTTGTCCAATCCAAATCAAAACTGTTTGTGAATACTCACAATTTTCATTTCATTAGGAAAGCATAGGTGTACTTTGTCTTTAGATGCATTTTTATTTTTCATTTCAAATTCATATTTAACATGGCAAAATGAAACATCTCGAGTTTTCCATTTACCTTTTTTCTTGGCAGAAACTATTCAGCACAAACTAGTAAACAGTTCTGCATCCTGCAACTGCATTGCAAAGAATGAATTATGCATGATAAAAAATTAATTTAATACAAAAATTAATTTAATAACATTTTTACACTTTGCTTCTTATGAGGATTTTTTCAGCAGGGACCTTCTGGAAAAAGCAATAAAATACATTGGGCAGTATCCTAGTGGCACTGGTGCAGTCACCAGTGAGAGCTGGACTCCATACTTGGATTTCAGCCACCTGAGAAAATGAAGCAGCAGTAGCAAGCTGTTAGTCCGAATATGGAATCGGAGAGTGGCAGGGAGTGCAGTGCTTTGCGTGAGGATGTCAGAAGAATGAGGACATGGAGCAATCTTTGTGTTGTTTCTCAAGGGAAATGTGCCATAGCCCACTTGAGCCCAAGCTTGACCCCTTGTGCTCTAGCCTGCCTTTTCCTCAGTGGTCGCTTCAACGTTTGCTGACCAAAGTCCCTGCTTCTCTAGATCCCCATCACAGCTCCAGCCTGCTGGATTTGCAATCCCAGCATCTCCCAGCTGAGCTTCCTGTCCAGGCTTCTCTTTTGTGCTATTTCTCTCCTTTACCTAGTCATTTTTACTTGTCCTTTACTTGTCCCTTTCAAGACAGTGTTTAGCCCATCCCTTAAAAAACCCCCACAGAGCTGTGCATAAAGAGGCGGGTGGTGAAACTCAGGAAAAGAAAACAGGGAGAAGGCAAATGATTATGGGGACAACAGTAAAAATGCAGGAAGAGGGGGCATCACGTATCTCTCCTACTAAGGCAGAGGATTAGAACAACAATCCACATGGGACCAGTGTCCTGAAAAAGTCCAGGTTTGGCTGTTGTCCAAGGACACAGTGCAGCAGCCATATGCACGGCTGAGGGAAAACACCCAAATAAAATAATTACTCTGTGTAGTTGTTGTCCTTTTCTGAATACTTTCATTGTTTCAGGGACACGTACAGGGTCTTTTCTTCTCCCTGAACTCCACCGCCCAGCTGGACCTGTGGTCCGTCCTGCTTTCAGAGTCACACTGAACATGCAGATGAGTTTGCCCCTCCATCGAACCTCAGCTTGCTCAGCAGCAACCACATTGCATTTAACCAGAGCTGAACTCTGGACAGGCTCATCAGTTGTCCCACGTACCTTAGTCCTGCTCTTGAGGGACCTTCCCTTGCCACTCACATTTCTTCCAGCTGTCCTGCACCAGTCAACACTGTCTCTGCAGTCAGATGTTGGAAGCAGGGTAGCTTGAGGCAAGGCAAGGGGAGAGAGGGCACAAAGGAGGGAGCAGGGTTGCCAGGACTGCTGGGCACCACTGGAGCACATGGGTCTGTCTCTTGCAAGCCAGATGGAGGTGGTCATGCCCCTATCGCCTGCATGAACCTAGATTCAAGTGAGAGCTGAATTGTCCCCAGAGCTATTTTCCACACTAGTAAGAAAGCATGGTTGTTCCTGAGCGAGAGCCAACAGGTGACCAGTGGGGGTGCCCAGGAATTTGGGTTGGAGCACAAGCTCCAACCCCTGCAACAATGCGACAGACCAACCTTGCCAGTTTTGAAGCTGCCCAGCTTGAATTCCCCAACATTCAACAGGCTCCTGGCCTCAGCACAGGGACCCTGATGGGCCATGAGCCACACCACAGGACCATCCACCTGTGACGATCCCCATCCCCTCGCTTCGTCCTACTTCTTCCCACTTCTGCCAAAGTTTCCTTCTCACCTTCCCTGCCTTTGATCAGCTTCCCGTGCTAGCTTCCCTCTGGGCCTTACAGCCCCCACCTGCATCCCCCTGCCCACCATGGCACCTCTTGCCCCTCTCTGTCTTGGTCTGGAGCTTCCTCCTCCTCCACCTCCTGCCCTCGTGCTGCCCCACTTGTGTGTGTGTACGTGTGGTGGAGGGGGCATGGACGTGTGCACCGGAGAGGCAGACTCCCTTGGCCACAGGTCTGGCAATGAGCCATGGAGCTACTTTTCAGGCCTTCTTCTCCCACCGAACAGGGGCACTGGAGTTTCTCAGACAAAAGGTTGCTGGTTTGGAGTTGATTTGCTTGTTCTTTTGAGTAGCAAAGCAATACATTTTTTCCTAGGCTTTTTTGCTAAGTGAGCTGGATTGGTTTGGAAGAGATCATTTCTTTTAAAGAGAGCAAGCCAGCTTGAGGCAGGCACTAGCATAGAAAATTTCTTCACGAACAAATAAAGTTATAAACATGAAAAACAGCCCTATAATTTGAACTGGGAGGTGTCTAAACAGGCAACTGCCTGCAGCCCCCRCCGGTCATACAAGCAATGGCCCCAGCCCCACCGGGTTTGCTATCAGCCTGGCTGCTTGCTAGTGTTTGACTTGGGATATTTCTTTTCCCCTGCCTCGTGCATACCTTCTCAGGGACTTTTAAAGGGACTTTATCAAAGGCTCTTTTGGAAAGTCAAATAAATTATGTCAATCAGTTTCCTTGGCCAGTTATTTAATGACATTTTTGAAGAATTCCATTAGTCTCATTAGACATGATTACTTTTCCATTTAGATATAATGTTCCTGTTCTGTATAAGGGTGATATTTACTGATGCTATTTTACTTCTAAGTTAGCAAGGTTTTCTGTGTTGGCAGTATGCGTGCCTGCATACTTTGGCAGGGTTCAATTCATACAGCAGTGAGGGCATTGTAAATACCTAGACAAATTAATAATGTAGCACCAAAGAGGAACACAAGTCAGTTAATATTAATGCTAATATCAAAACTGTCTAGAGAAGCAGACAAGATAATTTTTCTCATTGTCAGGAATAAAGGCAGATCAGCAAGGTCCACATATAGATTGCATAGGCTGGCTTTAAAAACACTAAATAATTTGAAAAAAATCCTTATAGTTCCTCTTCTTTAAAGAAATAATCGATGCTATTTCTATCTCTCTGACTTGGTAAAGAAACTGGAGCTATGCCCTTAACCCAGGGCTGTCAATTTATGTTGACAGATCTTGATGAATATAATTACAGAGCACCTAACCTGAGTAGAAATTGAAGGGGAGAAGTTAAAATGAAAACCTAATATTGGAAAGAATTGATCAGCCTTCTTTCCTTTTCTCTCTGGAGCCTGCTCAAAGCTCATTTATTGGAAAGACTGATGGCAGCACGGAGACTGTGGGACTGGTCCAGGCTCACTGTGCAATGCACTTAAATGATTAGGGAATATTGGACACCTTCGCTGGAGTCAGCTGTTTGTCCTTCAGTCTCGGGGCTGCGTGGCACTGCCTGCCAGCTGTACATCCGAGCAGCTGCGCAGATCCCCAGCCCGGCCATTTAGTACTGATGATTGTGCAGGAGCCCTTGGCTGATCAATAGCACCATTCCTTCGCTGCCGTGGCTAAGAGCTAAAGAGACTAGTTGGTGCATATGTGATGACTAGAATTTAATTATATATCAGATTGATTTTCAATTAGAACTCCAAGGAGCTGCTTGCCAGAATTTCAAGTTCGTGAGAAAGGCCCTGTGTCTCCTTTTTAAATTCTTTTCTCCCCATATTCCTGCACTATGTGGAAAATTTTACAGACTCTCTACCTTCAAGTCTCTGTCTGAGGATAAACAGCTTAAAAGTTTCCAGTGCTAATAATGAGAAGATCAGCTCTATCTAAGACTGAACTTATTCAAAGCTGGAAGAAGAACTTTTAAGATGTAGAATAAAATTAAAAGGTCTAGTTATAATGGCATTTTTTTTTCTTTTCATGAAGGTTTCCCAGCACTGAGTTAAGAAGCAGAACCTATGTTCAAATCAAGAGTTTTTAATGTTGGGCATAGCACCAAAGAAGGCTGAATTTACTCCAGACTTTAAAAATGGGAATGTGTGAGTAATAAAACATTTTCATTTTATAAACCTATCTAAACCTAGTCCCAGATGAAACAGGGACTATTCTTCGTACAAGAGTAACCAAGTAAATCAGAATCCAAAAGTTTTCATGAAACCCTCATAGATCAGCTTCATCTCTTTTATAGATGCTCTTAAGAGATTTTAATAGGGYTTTCAACAAAATGCAATCAGTATGTGAACTGTACATGGGGTGTACAGCTGAAAAATTGTAATGAAAAATTGGAAATGGAACTGGATTTCAGGGAAAAAAAAAGATATTAGTTAAGTTTTGGTGCTGGGTCTAATCTGCTTATTCCAAAATATGGAGATGAAATTTGCCAATAAACTCACATTGAAATATTTTTAATTTAAATGATATAAAGTAGAAATCTTCAGAAAATATAAAATGTCARGTAAAGTGCAGGCTAAACAGTTTCTTCTGGTGTGAACCGAAAGAAAAACCCTGAGCAAATGCATAAAGGGCAGCAATACAATAGCAATAAAAACGACTTGGACTATATTTACATTTTGTGTGATTGTTAACTCCACACTGCAGCAGGCTTGGGAATGTCTTAGCTCATGGTGTGGACAAACGTGTGTTACCTAGCCATCTCCACGTACAACCCTGCTGACTTGTTAGCTGCATCAGGCAGCCACGAGACTGGGGACCACCGCTAGAAGACTGTCAGGAGAGTCTGCCACTCCGGCTGCCCGTGGGACCACAGCCTTGCTGCCTGCAAGGGCACGGACACGGCAAATGTGCCAGGCTGCAGCCAACTACCTGGGCTGCTCCCCTCAGGCCCAGTACAAATATAGTGAAACCAGGCAAATGCAAAAAACTTTTTAGACTGTCTCACATTAATACATATATCCTGAATCCTGGAGCAAAATCTCTGATTTTTATAAAATACAGTTTTAACCTTTTACTTCCAGAAAGCTCCTCCCAAAATAAAGATATGGTGAACAATAACTGAAGGTGAATCCATTCTTTAATAAACTTGTAAACTGCTAAATACATACATTGTCTAGGTCCATTTGAGTAGCAGTACTTTTATAACATATTCTTCTTTAGATTTTTTTTATTTCCTGACAAACTTGCATGAAAATCTTAACAATGTGTCTATTAAAAAATCCTGCTTTTTTCTCCTATCCACTCACAAGCCAACTACTTTTCTGAGACCTCATATCTACAATATCCTGTGACAACAAGTTCCACAGTTTAAATATGGTTTGCTTCGTTTGTTTTGAACCTGCCACCTAGTTCCCCCTCCAAGTTCTGATGATAATGATTTTATAAAGTATATTATACCTCCCCCATTACCTCTTTTCCAAAAAGAATAGTCCTAACTGAATTACTGTCTCTTTTTCAAGCTTTTAATTAACCTTGTCTCCCTTCCACCTATATTTCCTGGTTTATTCTACCCATTTTGATAGGTGAAAGAACAGGTTAGCACATGATGTTCACAATTCAGGCACACCTTGTATTTCTAATATTAAATGCTCATAATTCCTGTTCTCTCTCTGCTCCTTTTCTAACCATTCCTAATTTTCTTTTCACTTTTTGTGCTTGCTCCTGTGCATTAAGTTGATGTTTAGATAAAACTATTTACTAGAACTAATTTTCCTAAAAATACAGAGTGATAGAGTAGTTCAGGCTGGGAGGGAATTAGGGCAGTCATCTAACTGAACCTCCTGCTCAAAGCTATTAGATTTTGGAAGGCTCCTGAAGCCATCTCTTCTCCACGCTGACAGGCCCCATTCCCCCAGCTTCTCCTCACAGGCAAGTGCTCCAGCCCCAGCCATCCTAGTGGTTCTCCTCTAGATTCATGCCAATTTATCAGTCTCTTTCTTACACTGGGCCCCAGAACCGGACGCAATGTTTCAGAGGTGGTCAATAAGTAAAGAGGAAGCCTTGCTTCCCCCGATCTTCTGGCTACATCATATTAGCTATTGATACAGCTCAGGATGCTGTTGGTCTTCTTTGCTGCCTTGGCACATTGCTGACTCATGTTTAGCTTACGTCCACCTGGGCTAAGATAATAGCCAGTTCATGTCCCATTGCTGCCTGTGCACAGTTAGGGTTCTGCTTTCTCCTATCCCCACCCCAACTGCTTGTTCATTTCTTTCCATTTCTCAGGATTCAGCTATCATTTTGTCACCCAGTCATTCAGCACTGTGAGGCTTTTCTGTGACTTGCTGCAGTCAACTTGCTTTCTCTAAGGTGTTGCCACCAGTGAACTTTGCCACTGCATTATGATTCAAGTACTATGACAGTCTGACAGCTGAGTTTATCCTGTTTCACTGTTTTGCACCAGAAATGGCCATATCTTCAGCTAAAAAGCATGCTTAGCCTTAGCCTTTCACCATTCCCACAGCAAAATCAGAAAAATTAAAACAGTTCTGAAGAGACATGGAACTACTATATGGCTCTTTTCTGCTGTACTCACAGTGTTTATCTATAGAAAATATCCTTCAAAATACTTATTGTATTCTCCATTCCTACTAACTGCATTTTTGTTTCAAAGCAGGCCCAACCAGCAAACAGAGCATGTATCTGTAGGCAGCCCCACTGCAACCACAGAGAAGCTTACAATAGTCAGCATTATAGCTGGCGGTAAGCGCACACAGGATAGGGTCTTCGGTGCTACATCTTCAGGGGTTGAGTTACAGTTGCAACACACAGCATCTGAGTAGCGGGGGGAAATGAATAATAAGAACATCTTGTCTATGTCTGGGCTYCCGAACACTATCAAGATCAGGTACACAAAGTTCACCTAATCAACAAAGTGCATCAGGAGAATAGGCATATGTGGCCGTAACAGATACTGGCCTTTTATGTGAAGGTGAGAAAAATTCACAATAGGGAGGGCTCAGATGAACTGAAGCCTGTCGGGCTGTCACCACCACCGCTTCAGAAGCCTCCGTTATCTCTTTTGCTTCTGTTTCTCAGATTTCCCTTGAAAGCTGAATTCGGGCTTTGACATAGGGATACTAGAATGAAAATGGAAATTTGTAATGTTTAAAGGCGGGGGTCACTTGAATACTCTCAGGAACTAAATGAGACAAAAGGCAACTATAAATAAATTAACTTTACTATGAGATTAAGAGCACTTCACAATTAAAGTTTAGTTCTTCTCCTGAGAAGGAGACTCACCCTTTCAGTCGGGATATCCTGATGTTAAGCACTCAGGGTGTGAGAAGCGTACAGCACAAGTGACTGCACCATTAGGGCAGTTGCAGCATCCCTCCCAAGACAGACTATCATTCAGCATTCAAGTTATCATTAGAATATTTTCTCAGACAATCATAAACCAAGGATTAAGAGAAGGATTTTTCACAAAGAAACAAGCCCTTGACAGAATAGGCAGCAGGATGTTTTTGTACCTCATTAAATAGAGAACAGGGCCAGGGTACACCCTGAATGTTGCTGAGTTTAGTCCTCAAAAAAAAGAGCAGCTCTGCAATGCCAGTGCCATACATGTACAAGCAGAACTGAATGCTAATATAAAGAGTCAAAAGGAGTTAGAGGAAGGTCAAAACCAGAATCACTTGTATTTAAATCCTCATGGGGCCTTGTCTGTTTCCTGCAGAGAGGCTGCCAGCGTGTAAAATGCCTAGATTGCCATTTTGCTCATAAAGTCAGGCTTCTGAGACTGCCTGCACTTTGGAAGCAGGGCCCCTGAGGCCACAGCTTTTCAAAACAACTTTCAAAACTTTTTTTACCTTCAGCACATTGCCAACTGTGTCAGCCGAGCCAAGCGTTCAGTGCAGTAAAACAAAGTGAGTTTGAGAAGACCTTGGGTTTTCCTCCAAGACAATGGCTCAATGCTCTTCAAGACAACTGCTAAAAGCTCCTGTGGTGAGATGAAGCCCAATTTTAAGATGAGAACAATGCCATCACACGTGTCTAACAAATGCCAGTTGATTCTTCTCACCCTGAGTCTCCTAAGCCTCCTCCATCTAAAATAAACTGCACCAAATCCAGCACATTCGTATGCTCAGTGATGATGCTGAGGTAGACAGGCTCAATCACTTTCATATCATCTTATATTTCAAAGAAGAGGAAAGTGGCCAACACACTACCTCCTAAGTACTGCCTCCAGGATGCAGAACATTTTGCTCCCATTCTGTGGCTTTCTTTCTACCACTGATGCCAAAATCCTCCTGATTTTCCAAAATACGGGCCTTGACTCATCTTCTGAGGCCCCAGACACTGAAGTCTGTGCCTACTTCATTACAGTTCTTCTGTCCCTATCTCTGTTCCTTGATCTGCTCTTGCAATACTTCTTTTGCTTCTTCAATAATCATTTTTCTGAACTTGAATCCCAAAATAAATTATCCAGTTCTCCCCTTAAGCAGAAAATGAACCATTTCACGTTGCATCTTTGTCACTTCTGACAAGGTTCATTCTCTTTGTCTTCACTGAGCCTATATGTTTCCCTTCTATAATCAACAATCTTTTCTCCCTTTGCCCATATGAAAGTTAGGATACCCAAAATGTTTCCTATCTACTCCACTTCTCATTGTCAAGTTTTTCTTGTGACACTTTATAGCGAGGATGCTATATAAAACATTTATTGTACTGTATCCTAGGGAACCAGCTGTTTTTAGTGTTATTGGTAGTATTATTAGAACAAACAAGATTATAAGGAGGTTTGATGTGAATTACAGAAGCCAGGTTACAGATCTATTCACATCAAAGAGAGASATGGAGAGTCTTGTAACATGGGGAAGGAATAGACGACCACATCCTAAAAGTCATATAAAGGATTTCTTTTTAGCCTAAATATAATCTGAAATACTAATAGGTCCTTATAACCAAGTCTTTGTGTCTTTCTCACCTGCTAATGAAATTTTTCATGTGCCTCTGGCCACTTTTTACATTCAGGCAACAGAGTGAACATTTCCAGAATCACTTTTTTCAATTTTTTTTTTTTTTGGCCTGAGATCATTGTATATCCCAGGAAATACAGCCCACATGYGCTAATCACCACACTGAATATCATCGAAAGAAAATAAAATATGGAATAAAATAGGCAACACTGCCAAACTAGCACTGCCAAATCAATGACACCAGATTGCCAAGGATAGGATCAGAAAATCAATCTAAAATCCAAAAGTAGTGGCTGGCATGACTGAACAGAAATCTGTCTTGAAGAAGAATAAAGAAGCAGTGCCCTCACTGCAACTGAAAATCTGTAATTAAAGAGAGCTTTAAACTAAGTTCTACCTTTCTCACTGCAAGCATCAGATAGCTGGATCTCACCTCATCTGTGCACAAAGTCCGGCAGGATCCGGCCCTGTGGGATGCCTTTAAAACTGACAAGAAATAAGATTCTCCTCCTTTCCATGAAAAAAAACCCTCCTGTTTCATAGCAATTTTGAAGACACAGCCCCCAAGGAGACCAAGCTCCAAGCCCCCTGCTCGTTGCACTGCAATGGACCCCGAACTGCAGAGATCTTCATCAGTTGGCACTGCAGCCCCGACACCTACTCGTTGGCTCTGCCATCAGGCTGCTGAGAAGCCAGGTGAGGAGCCTGCAAGAAAGCAGGAAGGCTTCTCCACCAGCTGCTTTCTGAGTGGTTCTGGCTTTATCTATTGTTTGTTTTGCTGTGGGAGGCTCAGCGTCTCAGTCAGGAATCAAGGACCCACAAGGAGCAAGATCACACAGTAAATTTGTTGCCATCGTGGCTGGAGAAGAACAGCTTGAGAACCTAACACAAGTGTGCTTGGAAGAACAAACAAAGCTACCCTTTTTATGTTTAAGAGGTCCTGCAATTTTTCAGCTGATTCATGCTTTTTGTGAAAGGCTGGATTATTTGGGAGGGAGATGGTCGCACTGTGTGGCATTGGGCAGCCAATAACTATGCTTTGAAACAACCTTAGAAATACATCTCTCCTTTGCCTGTACAGGGGAATTCAGCTGCTCAGACAAGGTGCCTTGAATCATCCTGCAATTAAATGACTGCAATGGGGATTATGTTGGAAAGTTTGTCCCTGACAATGCTGGAATGAGCATGGGGCTGAGAAGATTCTGCTTTAACAAATTCATTGTTTCTTTTCACACACAAAATTATAAAATCAAATCTTCTTGGGACTATGTCCTCAAAGAACCATCTCTTTTTATTCATTAAGCCAATCTAACCCTCAACAACTACATTAAATGGCTTGCCATAGTGATGGCCCTCCAGACTGGGTTTTGGTGATAATAAGTAACTCCCTAATTTTGTCTATGACTCATTTCAATAAAATAAAATTTCTGCTGCATCCCTTACATCTGCACCTTGCAGAAATGTTCTGTAAATGCTATTTTTGTGGTGTTTGTGGAAAAGGGAGCTGTAAGAGAATGTTGGAAATTAGCTCTGAAACTCACCATAGTCTCATCAAAATGAGAAAATTCTATGGTAAATCAATCCTCCCTCCCTTTTAAGATGTAATCTTTCACAGTAAGCTGTCCACAGATAACCTAGATGCTACTAGTCAGTCAGAAAAACATATTCTGCAGCAATTCTGAGAAGGTTCTGAGCCACTTACAGATATTTTAGCAACAACAGAACTGATCTCAAAGCCAAAGTACCACTTAAATCCCTGTTAAACTCATCTCTAGAAATAGCATTGCCTTGGCCTTGTGTTGATCCTCTGTACAAAGGGGAATTCAAACTCAGCAGAGTAAGTGAGACTGGGTACACAATCCCACACAAAATTAGGGATTAAAAAGAATAAATTACTCTTACCTCTTTTTAAACAGGTATTGGAGATACTTGAACACTTACTGCTAACGATGGAGAGACCAAGAAAAACCAAATGACACACCAAAGACTACTCAGGGAGTCAGGGGAAGGACCACAACAAAAACACTGCCAAAGATCTATGATTTTGGAGACAGTTCTGGAGAGCTGCTGTGCCAGCTAAAAGTCTGCAGCTAAATCTGCAGTCGAAAAAGCGTGCCGGTATAAATAAGCTAGCCTAGCTGAGAGGGATGCTAGCAAGATCTCTTGGTGAAGAGGCAGCAGGCATTGATAAAAAGCTGTTCTTCCAACTGCTAACAGTCATATGCCCAAAAGAGGCAAACATCCCAGCAAAGCATTTTTATTCTTGCATAGCATAATCTGTGTTCTGGCTTTACTCATATAAAAATGTCTCCAAAATCAAAATCAAAATCCCAGCTAACACCACTGTCAGATATAGTATGTCAAGCCAAAAGCCTGAAGATGGGCAGAGACATCCCACTTGTCTCTTCCGCTTTGTTCCAATATATTGTCAGTTCTGGAGTTTCATTGCAAGATTCTGTTTTTCCTGAAATTATATGATTAGGAGAGATTCTCACTTTCACTTTTAAATATGTAGTTTCAGAAAAAAGTTTGAAAATATATATCCCACAGGCTCAAACTCAGAGGGCAAACAAATAATGACAGTTTAGTTACATTTTAAGCTTTGAGGCAAGATTTGAGACCTTATTTTGTGCCTGGAGCTGGCAACACTARGGTTTTTCTATATTGGTCATTGCTCACCAAGCCAGTTAAAGGTACTTAGCCTTATTTGCTTTAATCAGAGCAAATAGTTGCAAACAAACCCAACGGGATGCATTCTCTGAGGCACATACCTTTCCTTCTTCGCTGCATCTGTAGTTGATCTGGCTGCACACCACCACTGATAACTCCATTTTATATGCAGGTATCAAAGAAAACCATTTACTTGCAGAGGAATTATGTGGCCAAGCTCAGAATTATACCCATGCTTCTCGGGACCCAAACTGCCAGAGCATCCTTCCCCACTGCTGTTAAAAAGTGTTTGATAAATGGCAGGCTTTTGTTTTTAGGTATTTTAGGTTCTTTTAATGAACTAATTTGTGAAGGAAGAGGGAGGATTGTGAGCTTGTGTGCTGGGGGCTAAGCCTGTTATAAAGATACATACACAGAACTAGAAAACAACCAGGGATATCTGGCTTCAAATCCTATCCTGAGGAAGTGGCACTAAAGACCATGTCAAAAGTTATTGTGATCTGGTGCCAGCTGAAAGACCCAGGAACGGAAGATACTAGAACTAGAAGGAGAGACTATATAGCACAGCTRGCTCAAATTCTAGAGAGCAGCTTCTGTGGGAGGATCAAGAAGTTTTCTTTTTCTTCCAGGGAGGAGCTGATAAAATCAATATCAAACATTTGAAAATTTTGAGATCCACCACAGAGGCAAAATATCATTTTTATTGCCTGGTATTATTCTTTACACTGATTTATGACTAGTTACCACAACAAATTTTGAGAATTAAAAGGATATTTTCTTTTCATGCAGGACAAACTCCTTATAATAATGCAGTATTTTTGTTTGAACCCAGACTCAGCCATTAGTCTGAAGGAAAGCAACAATGTCAGCTGAGTCAATTCTCTGCCCATGAATTTCATTAATTTCTTTTTTATCTCTAAGGCAAAAAAAGGTTCTTGAAAGAAAATTTTTTAGGAGATAAATATAGAGCAGGCTTATTGTATAACAGAGAGATGGACAGTCATGGTTCGTTTGTGGATAAAATTTTTTCTTCCTGTCATATATATATTTTTTTTTTTTTGCTAAAAAAAGGCAAGGTAAAAAACAGCAGTGCCACACCCAAAGAGAAGAGATAGAAATCTGAAACTTGGGCTGCAAAGCCAAAATGTCAACGTGATTCATGTGCTCACTGATGTGGCATTTGTGTGCCTGCACATGCTGGGAGCTGTACTGAGCACCAGCCTCCAGCACCTGGTGGATTTGTTTGCGGTGAGGAGCGTAGAGGTGTTGCAGATGAACAGGCAGCACCAAAGTGTGCACATTGAAAATATGATGAAGAAATCAGCCATGTGTATTCAAGTGTTTGAACCATATTTTTGCTTAGGAGTATTTGTGTTGTAGTAAAAAGCAAAAGCATTCTTCATAGGCAAAGCATTTTGGTTTTGTTAGGCTATGTTACTGGAGTGGCAAGTTTTACTCTGGTGGTCTCCGATCCATCAGAGCTCCATTAAAGCACATGCACAAAGTAGCTTTTGGAGATGAGACAGCTGGGAATGGCAAGGGCTCCCTAATCTCGTTTCCTAAAGGATAYTGAGCACGTGTTGTGTCCCACTTTGTACCTAGCCATTTATAACAACTGCACTCCTGATCCTTGTCCCCCTCCTGAGGCTACCTGAGGGTCAGAGCCCTCACCTCTGGGATAAGCTGGATGGAAATGTTTCTCTTAAAAATTGGAACTTTTTTTTTTTTTTTAATATGGAGAATTGCTTTGTTCTTTGTTTCTGGGGAATTTTTGTTAGAAATGCTTCCTTTCCACAGAAAATTTATGTGTTTTTATATATATATATATAAAAAGCAAGTATTTGAAAACTTTCCCTTTGGAAAAAGTTAGAAGAATACTTCACATCCCCACGCTTCCCTGCAATGGGCTTCTCCAGCCAGGCTTCATTCCTCACAACGTATCATGAAGAAGCTTTCTCATAATATATGACCTTCTCTCATAAACAAATTTTCTGTACACCTCTCCCTCCCTTTTTTTCAAAATCAGCTCTGGTCCAAATTCACATTAACTGGAACCAAGTGGAACTACACCAGAGACTACAGGCAGTGAATCAAATGCACAAAAAACACCTCACTCATTTTCCCTGGCTCTCYGACTCCCTTCTGCGCCTTCTTTTCCAAAACAGAAGGAGGGAATCCCGTAACATGTATTCACCTTTTCCTTTTCCCTTCCCACTGTTGATTTCATGAAATAAAGCAACCTGAAGGAATGCTTGTTCCATACGCAAACACATCACTGAGCAGCTCCCCATCGCAGCCTGGGGCTGCAGGATCCTGGGCAGGGTAAGCCCGCACAGCTCCCAGGCGGTTGCCCTCTCTCGAGGCTTGAGCATGGCGAACAGGGCCCATCTCAGCGGGCAGAAAAACAAAATTCTTGTTCCGACTGCGGCAACCACCAGCACCAACCTCTGGAACAGAGATGAGCACCACGAGCGGCAGCTCCACCACCCCCCTTATGCGGTGCCTCTTTTCGCTCAGGCGTCAAGACGGATTATCGCAGGAGACCCTCCCAGGCAGCTCTGCCTCACAGATGCATTTTTCTCGCAGGGACTCTCTTTGCCCTCTTTGGGGAGTTTGACAGATGCTATTGTTGCCCCTGTTGCTATAAGGCACCCCAGAACTCAGATTTTGGTTTATACGGTGTAAGAATYGAACCTGCTTTTTCAAATCTCAACACATCTACCATTCAAGGACGCAGATAAGGCTTTCCTACGGAAGGAAGGCAGAGTTAAAAAACATAAAGGCTAATAATAATAGCCGAGTATTCTTTTCATGAGTAGTTTTATAGCAGAACTAAATCTGTCAGCTTTAAAAAAAAGGAGATAAACAAACATTTTGATGAATCCAAATGCGCCTTTATTTATTGCTGCTAAATTTCTAGGGTGAGAGGCAAAGGAGGATTTGGCGGGGAATAGCCCTCACTTGTCCACACTGAGGATATTGCTGCTGCACTGCACTATGGGTGCCAGCACAAAGATAACCACTGTTCAGGCTGCCCGACCTTCAGGTAGCACTTCTAAAAAGAAACAGCCTGCCYGGAGGGCACCTCACTGACACTCACTGCAGTGGCCCATCATCTTTACTGTTAGAAGTGGCTCTTCTCGCTATGCACTTACAATTATTCTCTAGGGCAGCTTTGACAGGGCCCAGGCTTATTCCAAAAGAGATAAAAGTTAAAAGGTCACACCTCTCGGTCAGAGGCTAAAAGACAGATAAAACATCCTGCCTGCAGAAGCAAAATCCAAGGGAAATCAAACCAGCTCCCAAGAAAGGGTAATTCGTAGACTGAAATCCAATGAGAGGATGCAAATGCCCTTATTTTAGCAAACCCTCTCTTTTTTCTTTCCAACATGGGTTAACAAAATATATTTAAGCACAAAACAAAATAAACTCAAATGAAACCCAGCCTGACTGCTCTCCAATGACTGATTTAATGGAGACTTTTGCTTTGCAGGGTCATCTTTTCATCTCTTGCTGAGGGCGCAGGAAAAAATATTTTTAAACACAGGAAAGACACAATTCGCTATTAAATATCTTCCTTTAACCAAACAGGGGTTTGCTAACCAAAGAGCTATTCTTCTGACTGGTGACTTTAAGAAGACTTGGAACAATAAATCAGAAAACGTCAGCTTTCAATTTTGCGAGTTAATGAAGGGGATAGTGGCAAGTTGTGGGAGGGAAGAATAAACCATGAAAAGCAAAAACATGGATAATACAAAACATATGTAAATGAGGATCTAAGGAACTTCTTTAGTGTATTTACCAAGAAAATATTAACATTTCTATAGACAGGAAAGGCAGYTTTGAGGCATCTCAACCAGAGTGAGCCTGATGGACCCACATGTGAACTTTTACTTTTTGAGGCACAGGCTGAGAGAGGAACTTTCCTTTTGGATCTGAAAAAAAGAAATTAAACATTCAGGTCACCTCTCCCAGGGGAATCTGAGCAAAGACGGTGGCTGCGGTATGTGTATGCATGAGTAAAACGGGATCCTGCAGCAGCTCTGCAGAGATAAGCATGCCTGGGAAGAACCTTCAAATCTACATTTACAGAGACAGCCCCAGTTGTTCCTGCAAATAACACTAGAGGATTCCGTTTATGCAGTTTCCCCTCATTTAGTTCATGTTTCTGCAATGGTCTGCTACAAACAGATAATTTAGAGGGCATTGTATGAGAGCTGGATGTTTTCTTATGTTTACAACTAGTTTCTAAGCTTTATATAACCGAGAATGTTTCCATCTTCAGCTCTATGCCCACAGCTGCAGGTCCCTCTTCCAATAAAAACTATAAAAGTTTTGCCATTGATTTCACTTGGTCTCCAGCACTTCTCCTCTATTTCTGTTTTTATGTCCAGCAGAATTTTAAACCCTCAGACTTCTCTGTATAGGACCAATACTAGGAAGGAATGAGGAAATTCAGTTTTCAGCTTAACCAGGACAGCTGCTGAGCATTAGAAACTCATGAGGGTTTATGAAGCACTAGAGCACTAATGAAAGGTTGACATAGTGTCTTAGACAGAAATAGAAAATTAGGGGGACTACAAACCAACCAGTTTAACCTTGGCAAGATACTGGAACAAAGTATTAAGCAACTGACTCAGCAAATGGGAATAACTCACTGGCAAAAAGAACTGGTTAACTTGGATTTATGAAGAACAAAGAGCATCAAACCACAGTGTCTGCCATTGAGAGAGAACATGTTTTCTTATTAGGAGAARGATTCATGGGTTCAATTTTGAATTTAATAAAGAGTTTTGTGAACATTTTCCTTGTTGAGGACATAAGGTTTAGATGAACGTTCCCAAAAATAGGTGCCCAATTGGCTGAAAAACACATAGTTAAAGAATAACTTTCAGGGCATCAGTCTCAGACTAGGAAAATATATCTACTAGACCACTGTGGATATCTCCCAGGCTTTCATGACTTGATTTTTCTTCTATGCTGAATGAGTGTGGCTTTCCCAGCTGCATCTAAGAGTAATGCTTTAAGCACAAAATTAACAAAACCGCATTAGCCATCTCTGCTCCCTCTAGGTCTAAAGTCAGAGGTGATGAATCGCACTCCAAGTTTTTAAGCTCTTTCCCTTTAGAGGTGAGCGTGTCTACGCAGCAGCATGAAGGGACGTATGCCAGCCTTGCACATGCAGTATGGCAGGTGATGCAGAGCTATTAGCTCAGGCCCTGGAAGTAGTTTAGCTGCATTAACAGAGTGTTGCTGTAACAAGTAATGTAGTTCTGGTGTAGGGCTGCTTCGACCCATCTGTGCTGGTCTTCAGAGCAGAGCTACCTCCTGCTCAACTCCCAGCTAAGCATTTCACCAAATGGCAAGAGCCCTCAGGTTAGATATTGCCAAGCTGAGGATAGCACACCAATGTTTCTCTGAACACCTGGGATGAAGGGACTTGTTCTAGGTCATAAGAAAGACTGTGACAGAGTAGGAAGTAAATCCAGGTCTCCCAAAGCCCAAGCTATCCCCCTAGAAATGGGACCTGGAGGAGGAAAATATATTGTTTCAGATACTAAAAAAAAGAAAAAGTAGAGATGTTTTTTTAAAATACAATTTACTGCAAATTTAATTGTTTGATATTGTAAGAGAAGTTTTATTTTCCGGATGGTGAAATAAGCAAATGTGCATTTAGCACATCTAAGGATTATCTAGCCTATAGATCAGTACAGTCAAAACTAGGACGTGACTTTGGTCTCACAATGATCAAAACCAGTATCACAAGTAGAACTTTTAATCTAGTGGCTGATAACATATCATGTAAATCATTACATTAAATGATAAGTCATCGGGGATTCATTTTCAGCATATGACTGATCATTAAACCTCTTTTAGGTCTTTTAAGGTCATTCTGAAGTTAAATCAATACTTAGTTCAGCTCTACTGCTGTCCTTCATCTAACACACCCAAAGGGTGCAACCCTTTTTTCAAACAATGGGAATCCTCATTCTCGTTTTAACTAAAAAGGTTTCATTCCAATATTTGGGATATTGGAATATTCTAGGAAAGTTCCTGAAATGATTCTGCCAAGAGTTCAGCAAACAGTTGCTCAATCCCCCTTCCCTCCCCTTTAATCTCGGGTGCTGACCTAACCATTCATTCCTTGTTTGCTGTGGTGAGTTCTGTAAATCAAGTTTCCATGGCAGCCATAAGCCATGAATAGGGCTGGCTCCATCGGTGGTCAGTTACAACACGCTTTGTCCTCTCCATGTCCTGTTACTGGCTGAATTAGAAGACAGAAAACAAGCACCTTCAGTAAACATGACCTCATGAGCTCCACGACTCTCAGTTAATGGGCGCCTTGAGAGGGAATATGCAGGGACACTTGTATCTTTTGTTTTTTTCCACAGAGGTCTCCCAAGAGTTTCCTACATGTTTTTATAGAATATTTTATTTAAACTGCATTCCTAGTCACTTCTTCTTTTTTCCCCATGTTTTTAGAGATAGGTATAACTGAATGAACATGGCAAAAAACATGGTCTGGCTTAGCGAGAAGTGTGTCTAACACGCTCACATTTCTGCATGCCTCAGGCTGTTCTCTCCTCACTTACCCAGTTGACACCTTAAGTCACTGCAGGATCGAAACTGCATCAAGTGTCTTTCCTTCAGAGTCCCTACAGGGTCCCCACAAATGCCGAGAGCAGGGCCCTCTGCTTTGAACATGTTCCTGCTTCAGATGTTAAACAACAGAGGGCTAATTAATTGTTACAAACGCTTCTCCATATGTCCTCAACCTGCTAATAGAGGGCTTCTGTAAATGACTGTAGAACAAAATTAAATTCTACAAGTTCCCCTAATAGTATGTAACTTTTCATTTTATGCTGAACAATCACAGTCAGTTCATCTGGGTATTAAAATGATCGCTTACAAAACCATCTAAGAGGATGACAGCCAAACATTTCCAGAAGATTGTTTTTCAAGTTGCTAAACATTAGGAAAAAATGGTACCATGTCAAAAACATGTCTGAAATAACACTGCAGCTGACAGTATGTGTATTTTTAGCATATATTCTATATATTCCTTAAAGTGTAACTTTTCCTCAGTACCTCCAAGTTCTTTCCTTCCGTTCTGGGGTTTTGAAGTCTTGTTATCCATCTTCTTTTAACTAGATGCGAGAGACGCAACACAAAAGCTAAATGTGCTATGCAGCATGTGCAAGCATTTGGCCTTTATGCATAGAATTGTCAGTCACTTTTGCAATGTTGGATGGGACTGGGCCTGTTATTTAATGTCAGATTTCAAGCGTTTCCTTAACATAAAGCAGAATGGTTGTCACAAAGTTCTGATCATTATCTTCATGTACTGCAAATACATTTTGGAGAATACAGAGGGCCAAATCCTGTAGTCCTTATTTTGGGAAAAATCCCACTGGCTTCACATAGTAGATGTTCTACCGACAATTAGCAGCTAGAGCAGATGTATTTATAGGAATTCCTCTGAAATCAAAAACACAGACAGACTAATGGAATATAAAAGAAAGAAAAGGGAAGTAACTTTGGACATGGCATGCTTCCACTCCATAAACCCTAGATTGGATAGCTAAAGGAGCCCCTGGCCCAAAGCCCTGTCAATTACCTTAATCCCAACCCAAAGAGGAATGATACTAAACACTCTACAAAAATGCTTCCAAACATTGCCACAGGAAAAAGGAAAAACTTTAACCCTGCCTTTGCAGACACAGCTTTAGTAATGGACAAATTGCATTTTACATGGAGTAACATATAAACATAAAAGACATACCCTCCAGTGAAAAAACTTGCACAACCTCCCAGAATGAGCAGAATTAATCATAGGGAATAATTACAGTTCTAAACAAGAATATTTATGACATTACATAAACGCCATTAAAACAAACTGAAAGGCAATAATTTTTAGAAAGAGGAAAGGAGGAAGTGAGGCAGGGGGCACGAAAACCAATCAAAGTTTATAGTTGAAAAGATAAAAGTTCCTATGTGTCAGTCATCTTGGAAATTGTTACTTCAGCCATCACTTGTGCCTTGTTTACTTCCCTTAATAAAACAAGGAAAGAACTTTGTTTATAAAGTTAGCCAGTATTTGGAGTTTAAGCATTTTTGTTAAAAAGGATCTTTCAAAATCAAGAAGAAATGTGGAAAAGTTCTTTCCAAAATGTTTTGACTTTACAAGAAAAAACTTTTAAAGTCATTATCATCCCAGCAACCACTCTTTTCTTCTTATGTCCCTTTTTTTTGCTTTTTCCTGGGGCAGGGAAAGCTGAAGGGAAGAGGCAGTTTTTCTCTTTTATTAYTGAATTTAAAAAATTAAAACAGTTCTTTTTTTTTAATCAAAAAGTTGAAAGAGTTGCAAAGAAAAGTAAGTATTGGGGGATTTTTTATGATATATTTGTAGCATTTTTCTAAACAATTCTAATTATTAGAGCTGGGGTAAAACCTTGCTATTCCTTTTATACTCCAGATACAATTTTGAAAAGCTGGAGCTCTAAAATTGCCCTGTGCAGTGTTAGTCAGGGCTGAGCCTGAGAGGCCTGTATTATCCCAACCAAGAGATTGACAGATTGAATGTTTGACAATAACTGAAGGGGCCTCTGCTGACCCAGAAACGGCCTGGCAATTCCTCTTCAAGAAGAATCATTATTACACTTCCTAGGAATTGGGATAGACACATACAGTAGCCAGTGCAACTAGTGCTCCTCATCCTATCCAGGCTCAGCAGGAGTTGTCTAGATGTACCATGGGCACATGAATGTGTTTCAGAATTCCTCCATGAAAAGAAAGCTTTTTGGTTGGAAAGCTAAGTGTTTCCCTCATGTTTCTGTTCAGATTTGGGCATATTTCAGTATCTAGAAAAGGACAGGGGTGATGCCTGGCGACAGGAGCAGAGGAGGTATAAGCATAGTTTAGGGTTTCTCTCCAGGAACAGCTCAGGGATGCGAGTGAAGCTGCGATGTTCATTCGATCCCTTCTGAACTGCAGGAATTGAAGCAGAATCCTCCATTCCCAGAGCTCTTCTAGTCAGATCAGCAATGCCCGGAGCCAACAAAGAGGTTTATCTCCTTTCAAATTCCCTGTTTAAAGAACTGTTCTCTGGGAAACGCAGCCCAGTCTTCTCCTGTATAGATCACTAGCCTGAAAATTGATCCAGGGCTTTCACTAACCAGCCAGAGAGCTGGAGCCTCCGAGAGGGCAGGCGGGGACCTAACCTGGGAGTAGAGGAAGGCTGCTGCTGTTCTGTGAAGCTGCACAGGCTGGGACTCAGTGGGGCACAAGCTGCTAAACACCAAGGTGTATTTGAAAATTGTGTGCGTTTCTGTAGGGACAGCAAACTTTTGTAGAAATGGAATAGTATGGCTTAATCGCAGTGTTCCCTCCAGATGAGTATGAAAATACTCTCAGCTGGCTGCAAACTATAAGATCAATATCAAGTCTGTGATTTGTACACAAATACTGCAATCTAGTTGATACACACGGGCAACAGATATGCTTTCACAAAACGTCCGTGATTACCAGGATCCCTCGCAGGACTCAATGAACAATGTCTGGCTCCTGGGCCACAGAACACACACGAGGCTGCAGCAGCCTCCCAAACGATTTTCCACTCTGCCACCCAGCCTCTGTCAGCCAAGAGCTTGTAAAAGAGCACACAACAACACAAACAGCATGGTTTTAACTGAAAGCCCAAAGTACAAAAACTCAGCTAAGCCCCGTATAGTCTGCATCCAAGTTCCCCTTCTGCTCTATTGAAACGTTCCACTTTCCAGGTTTATTCTTCAGTATACTTCAGAAAAGGATCACCATTTACTCTTTACCTAGGCACATTCCATCCTTCTCGCTATCTCCTCAAAGCTAAAAAGATTTGGGTCTCATGGCCAAGTGCAGCCAGTCAGATGGGAAAATTTCCCCTAGTGGCCAGGACTGTGCACAGTGTCAGATATTTCCCTGCTATACTGATTTACTCATCTAGGTGTTGGGGAGAGTTTGCTCTGCTAACTTCAGTCGTCAGGCAGCATTTCCTGAACCAGAATGATGGTTTAAGTAAGGTCCTTCCACTGACCTCCTCGTGACACCACGCTCATGAATAATCAGGTCTGTTGCTGCCCCTCATGCTTGATTTTCTCTGAGGAAATCTTCTGTTAAGGGGCAACAGTTTTCCATTTCAGTGTACAGCACTACCCAGCTGCTTGTTATTTCACTTGGCTGAGCCTGACAAGCTAATGGTATGTTTGATTTGCACTACCAGTTCCTGCTAGAGACATCATAACTTTTATTACAGACGTGGTTCTTGTTAGAGACTCAGTTGTCCACAGAAGAAAAAAAAATGCACATTAATTTCAGTCAATTCACTGTTTAACTCATTATTTGCAAGCACAGTGCTGGCRTGTAGCACGCAATCAGCTGCATTTCTTTTTAGCCTATTTCAGTCGTTTGTGTGGCAAATGGAGAAATCATTCTAGCTTCTCTCAGTAGCTTCTTTGATATGCATTCCCTTTACTGTCCTAAATCCTTTGAGGATGATCACATTTCTGATTGCTAGAACATTTGTTGCAAACTTTGTTAGATACCATACAGCTAAACTTAGCTCAACAATTGTCATGGGGAAAAAATGGGTACATAGAGAGGATAAGCAAGAATACATTTAATTGAATTTAGCTCAGCATAAATGTTTTGCATTGGTTTTCCTGCTCAGTGTTGATAAAGATATCAGAGCCTGAAGAACTTACACATCTGCATTCTTCTTACATTTCCAAAAGTAGTGCTTGTGCCATATTTCAAACTAATGCATTAAGCCTTTGCAAGAGTAAAAAAGCAAACAGCTAAAAGACCAGACTACCATAGGCCTGCTCATTTGCAGAATAAAGAATGAATATTTTAATGGGATTACTTTGACTGCAAAATCTGTTTCCCCATAAAATCCTGGAATTTTTTCCTCATGTCTACATATGACTTCTACTCAGGACAGGGCACAACTCTCTCCAACACACTGATCTGAAGCTCCCAGATAGACATGTCTATATATCTCACACAAAATGGAAGTATTCCAAGTCAAGGATTGCTTATGAATCCTGCGCACTGCGCTTCAGCCTTGCGTAAGTTATGCTTGATTAAAATACGACATATAAAGGCAAAAAATAAATAGGTCAATATTGTTGGCTTTTCCTAGCAGCCGGGTTAGGTTTGTTACATAAAGAACTGCCAGAATGTCAGATATCCATTTGCAGTTTTTTCAAAGGCTGTTAATGTCTCATGCAGAATATTCTCTAATAAAGACCTTTTAAAGCTGCTGAACTCTTGATCTTCAAAATAGCCAGTCTGGGGAGCGTTTCTTACAGTCTTTGAAGTTGTAGCACTCATAAAGCTGGCCAGTGTTGTTTGTGGGTTTGTTTTCTTTCCATATCTCTCCTTTACTTTAAGACCAGACAGAAGATGACATTATTAGCAGGCTGCTCACAAGCACCTAGTAGTTTAGGGGCAGGCTTTTTATTTCTGCTTTCAAGCAGAGATGAAAGATTGTAAAAACCTCTCTTTTTTTCCTTAGGGAATTACAGCTCACAAAAGTTCTTATAATTCCTTACAGCAGCTATTTTACTACTCAGGGAGGATATTTACTGGGTCACTTTCTTCCTGCAGCAGGCCTCAGTGTTAATAAACGGTGTCTGTGAGTTACTTTATGCTCTTCATACTTTATTTTGATCTAGCTGTGTGTTTAAGGAGCTAAAGAGAGTGTGTCTTGATGAACTACTTACACCCGAGGCTTGCTCTAGGCCAAAATGTAGAGAGGGCTTTTTTGTTGTTTTTGAAGGTACACTGAAAATTGAAAAATGGGGCGACCTGCCAAGGTTGCTTTGCAAGTCTGTTAGCTTCTGCTCACTCAGCATTAACATCTGTCTTCACTAAACTGTTACTGGCCCCCTGGTATTCTACACAGAGCAAGCTCCAGAGACATTTATAAAAAGCAGAGCTCTGGAGGGGGGGACCCACACCTCCAAAACCCCCAACTGGTAGCACTTTTCCCATCAAATTAAGACACTATTTTATTCCAGAAGACTCTGTCACAGCTCTGCATGATGGTGAGCCTCTAAAACGAAAGATAACGAAAAGGGGAGAGACAAAAGGATTCTGCCAAGAGAAGCTTGAGGCTGAGTTCTCCCTCTCAGCCTTGCATCCTGTTCAAAAAAGTGACATAAAATATAGCAAAGACTTTTTTTTTCTTTCCAATCAAGAAGTCAGATAATTTTAGTATATGATTCAAACTCAGCGTGCAATATCCCTTAAAGCCAGTTACCCCTAAGTCCTCAAATGAAGCACACAGTCATTACAACATCAAGCTTGGTGCTAACACACCCAAAACAGGGCAGCACTGCATGCATGGCATGGTTGCACAATGTTTTTGTGCCTAATTAACATCTATGTGTCTATATTATAAAGAAGCCAATTTTGCTTACATGTGCTGTACATTACCTCACCCAGCCCATTTTAGGTGCTATCAAGGGCAAAAATATCACATAAATCCCAGTAATCCCCATTTCAATRGTTTGCATGAACTTACAGGTAATGTTTAGCACGTAAGTGATGTCTGAATCACATCCTTAGGTAGGAGCAGCATCCTGCTCTCTAATATGTGCAAAACCAAATGTGCTGTCAGCACTTGGTGAACAGCAACTTGCCTTTCAAGGCACATCTTCAGAATATTCATCCCCACATTTTATGAAGTAAGGTCCAGCTTTCCACGAGTTGACAAACTTCCAGGTTTTTCCTTCTGGTACTGTGTGCTTACATGCCCTCTACACAATCAGCAGCGCCTGGATTTATGGAATTATTGGCTGTGATCAGACACATGCTAAGTAAGTAAACAGATTAATATGTATTAACATACTGCATTTGTTCAAAGTTCAGAACTTGTGTGCACATGTGAAYGCGGTATTTATCCATGGTTCTCACCAGGGAACTGATTGAAAACAGGATCATGCAAAGTAAGCAGTGTAGTAAAAAGACAGCATTAAAACATTTTTTTTACTGAAATACTCTGAATAATGGTTACCTGATTTAATGGCTCATCAACCTATAACTCTCATATAATCTTCTAGGGTTTGGTGGTTTTATGTTGTAACTTGCAGTTGATGCTGCAAGTAATAAGAGTTCTTATGAAATTATTTCTGTATTGTTTCCCATAAAAACCATGCTTAAGAGAAGTCATAATGCATCATCTACAGAAGTCAAAGGAAGAGRAAAGGCAGTCACATATTGGTCATTTCCTCATGAAAAGAAGAGGTCTCAAAACAGAGATAGTGACTTGTTGCTGTGGCACTTTTTTTTATGTTTTGGCTTTGTAGTCTTGAAACCTTTGGTGTATTTTCTGTCTAAACAYAGGGGCACAGTAAGTTAACTAGATTGCCATTTTATAATAGCAATAAAAAGCTCCAGGTGTGTGTCAGAACTGCCTTTGTTAAGTACTACTGTATGACCTGTCATTTCACCTCGCTCCCAAGGCTGCCAAGTGACCCACCTTGGCAGGGCTCTGTGGGGTGCCCAGGCAAAGGCTGCCTCCACTCAGAGCCCAGTTTGCAAAGCAGCACAGAGTCACATTGCCAAGAATTCATTACAAAGGAAGCTTTTTCTTTTTTTTGCCTCAAAGAAATGCTTCACTTCTTTTTGTAACGTAATTTTTAATCCAAAATCTGGGATGAATCAAGAATGCAAAATTTTTCACAGGAAAGGATTTCCAGGGACAGTCCTGTTCCAGGTGGCTGTGTGGAACTTAGCTTTTGGCTTCTAGAAGAGGTGTCTTGCAGACTGGCCACCAGGAACCATCATCAAAACTAATAGGGTTGGGGGGAGGAATTGACATTCATCAGGAAAACAATAAAAAAGAATTTCATGTTGAAAATGTTTATGAAAAGTCTTTTCTCAGCACAAAAACTCCTTGCCAGCTGTGGCACCTGGTCAGCTACTTTCCTATGGAGGAGACCAGGTAAAAGCTGGTTACTCAGAAGTGCCACAAGCCCAAGTGCTTTTTGAAATGATGGTCAAACTTTCAACTTCAGCTCTTAAAAAAAATCCAGCCATTTGTTTTAGTGCCTAAAAGGCAGCTCAAGTCACCTGATAATYTAGTGCTTAGACTTGTGCTAGCTGTGCTATGTGAGGCTTGCTTTTCAGGAGCTCCAATTAGGCAGTCTCTGTCCCCATCAATCAATCAGCTTTGAAATTGCACTAAGTATCTTGCAGAATGGAAAGCTATACCATTACCAAGGGCATTTTGAGCGAAGCATTTTCAGAACTTTTTCTGCTTCCTTTCTCAGCCCAGAACTTTTATCCCTCTTTTATGGGATTCAGGCCTGAATTTTCAAGCCAGATTGATTTAAGGTGTTCACTGTCTGGTATCTTAAGTCCTGCTGTCAGATAGCAGGAACCTGGCATCTTTTATCTATCTCAACCTGRGTCTGACTAGACCCCAGGTTTTCCATACCTTATGTAAGTATCTTTACTAGCTGGAGGTTAATCAGTGTTTCTTTCTCACTTACAGCCCCCCACAATATCTAACTACTTATACAATATAGAACAAAGTCAACAAAGAGGTGAAGGAAAACACATCTCAGAATATCTCAAGTGCTTCCCTGGGATCTGAGAGGACTTGAAACCAGGCAGGAAGAGAATTTAAAAGCAGGTGTTCTTCTCCCAGCAGAGTACCGRTCAATATGATGCAGGCAGGCAGCCCAGTCCTGGAAAACTTGCTCTGTGCTGTTTGCCACGTAAAGTTTGAAGCTCCAAGCATGCCCTGAGTGTGCCAGCTGGCTCTGACTTCACAAGTCAGATAAGGCAGTGGCAAGATGGGCCAAGGCTTACTGGGAGCTCCCTGCAGCCTGGTGATGTCTGAACTCGGCAGCTGTAGACATGCTGCTGGTGGAGAGGGAGACACTGCAGAGGCTTTAGGCATCTGCAGGACTGGGCAATGTTGAAAGTAGGCTTTCTAGGGTCTGAATGATGAATTTAAGCACTTAAAGTGGAACTCAGATGTTCTTTATGGATCTAGCCTTCACCAAGCCCAGATCTTCTTAGACTGAGACCAGTGAAAATATGGGCCAACACAGCATCTGACTGAAGTGTCCTCTGGAAGTATCATGCAGTGTTTTGTAGTAACTCCATAAATAGCTGATGACACCACTAACATCGCTTGTGTGTCTTTTCCAGTTAAGCACTTCAGAGTTTCCCAAGGTAAATATTAATATTTTAGAAAGGAAATACTAACATGCACAAAATTCCCTCCAACCTTTCTGCTTATATAGCTATCATTTTTTAGTGAGGTCACAGCATCCAGTTTTTTATAATAAAAAATAAGCAGGATAAGTAGTTTTACTCATGTCAAAACTTGAATGCAATTTTATGTTTTTCTTTGACTTACCCTATAAATATTTTTACTACAACATTCAAAGTTTATGAGATCTCTAAGACTTGTAAAGAGGTTGAGTAACTGGAAACCAAAGGCTAATACCTACCACAGGGACTTGGGGATTCTTCTTAAGCAAGCTATTTATTAATATTAACAAAGGGTATTTTATTGATGATCTGTTTACAAAACTGAATATTATTTTACCTTTCCATTGCAGTGTAAACAAACCAATGAGGAGGGACAAACAAAGACCAGCACCACAAAGCCTAAAGTGTTGTTTGAGGGATATTTTCTCAAGTTTCAATATTCTGACATTATCCCTTGAGGTGAGCTTCTGCAGTTGAAACACTAGCGAGGACAAGTTTAACTAGGGAGCAGCAAATCACAGCATCCCTGAACCACAGGAAGGAATAGAGTTAGCTATTTGTTGTGGATGCCTTTGACAAGTTGTGTCCTCTTTCCTGTTTATGAGCCACTCACCAGGAGACTTTATCTTTTCTAATGCATTTACTATCTATAATTATAGTTGCAACAGTTATCCACCCATATAAAAAATTGTTACCGTGCCTGAACATGACCAGGACCTGCTGTGTCACAGGGCAGGAGGTAGAAGATGATCTGCCCTGACCACAGGAGAACATGCAGGTTTCAGCCCATCTGCTGGCAAAGACAAGAAGAGCTCTGTGTCATTGCTTACTTGCTAGTCACTATTTCATTTCTGCTCCCAAACCATGATTTACTGACGGAAGATAAACTATTCCAAAAATTTTGCACAAGCAAGAAACCCATCATTTTGTTCAAACRTTTGTGGATAGCCATTAAGCAAGTAACTTGGGCCCAGCTGAACAAATAGTCAAAATATTCACAGACTTGTGTTAAATCTAGAAGGGCAGAAGGTGTCGCTGGGGCTGGGTGCGTCCTTCAAGGCCTTCCTCAGGCTGCCCTGTCTCGTGGCCACTTTCAGAGCCACTTTCAGAGCTTGAGGAAGCCTAGCCCACAACTGTGCTCCTGAAGTCAGCTGCTCACCCCCAACCGCAGCTGTTCCAGACTCTGTTTCTAGTTCTCCCTCTTTTAAGGTTTAAGGCATTAAGCTTTAACAGGGATTAAACCTTGCCCAGCCCTAAAACTCAACACCAGATTCATCACACAGTTGTCTGTATTAGGTAGATAGGAAGTTAAATCAGATACCAAAAAAGGGGAGGAGGTTCTCAACTGACCGAAAAACAAAGAACACAAGTTATATCCTTTTATATATTTTTATATTTATATATACAGTTATATACATTTAAATAGTTCCTTATGCAGATTTATGCATTTGTGTTTTGTTATCATCTCCTATTATGCATCTTCTAAGTTGGTAACTTGATTTGTCCATACACTAGAGACATGCCTGAGAGCTGTACTGCTGAGCACCACTGCATGCTCAGTTTATGCTATTCATGTTTAAATGACATACTTGGCCATTTCCTGATCTGCATGGCCTCTCTGTAGAACACCATATCTTGTGTAGACCTATGTTGATCCTTTAATGGACTACAGACATCATACTTACTATCTGGTATCTTGACGCTTATCAATTACTCTCTCAGGATCTTATTAGCTCGGCTGCACAGCAACCATAGCCAGACTTCATATTTTTCAGATTGCATAGCATTGCATCAGTTTACGCACTACATTCATAAGAAAGAAGGACTGGAAGGGATTGCAAGAAGACATTTAGTCTGACCACCTCTGCAGTGCCTGGATCAAGTAAAATTAGAGCTTCCATGACAGGCATGGGTCTAATCTGCTCTTGAATCTGCCCAGTGGTGAGAATTTCACCACTTTGGCCCAGTGTTCTGCAACCCAAACTATGGGAAAGAKGTTCTTGTTGTTCATCCCTTTGTTGCTGAAGCTTGTTGCATGTTTTCTTCATGGATTGTGGGAATCCAAGGCCTGGCCTTTCAAGCTTGGAAGCCTAGGTGTGAGATAGGAAGTGGGTCCTAATATTGTAAAGTGAAAAAGAAGATTAAAAATGTGTCCTTAATGTGTGTCTGTTATTTCAATACACATTTCATCTGCTTCAGCAGCAGCCTGGGAAATGGGAAAGGACAGCCAGAATCACTTCCAAAACTGGCTTTGCTTCCAAGGAAAGTGTGTGTGGAACTGCAGCCTTCATGCTGTGTTCTGATCTGCTCAGCACAAAAGCCATGGCTGCAATAAGGGTAATCATTTTTATGAGCACAGTGATGCCTGCACGTCCATGTCCAGGCAGGTGAATAAACTTGGAGCAGCGGCTTCCTGGAGATTTTGATTACATGGCAAACTGAGAAGCCAGAGGAGGAAAGCAAGCAGACCTTATTTAGGAGTGGATTTACTCAGTGTGACTTCTCATACTAAGAGAAGTTGCTAACAGAGATAAGATCACGTGCTTTCTGGATGTGCCAGTCTTTCTCCATTGGCTGTACGGAGATACTACATGAGTGGTTTAGACCAGCTGCCTTGAAGATGGGTAGCATTACAGGAAGTTGTAAAATGCTCATTTTCCCCCTCCATTTTGGGAGGCCAGTTCCCCCTCTCATTCTGAGGTTTGCTTCAGGATGGGAGGAGACTTTGAAAACACTTTTCTCCTTGTATAATCCTTGACATGAGAGCAAATCATTTTGGTGTTAGGTGGCAGCGTTCAGCCAGCAAGCAATTGCACTTACCACGCTTCCCATCTGTTCTTCTGCACAGACAGTGTTACTCGGCCACAGATCTCTAACACGCAAAAAGAGTTGTACTCTGAAAGGCAAAGAGCAGGTAGGAGGAAAAGCGGTATTGCTACCGAACTGGGTGGTGTGGGTAGTCCCTGGCGAACGCTTTTGCCCTTCATAGACCATACCAAAATAGAGTGTTACCCTTGCCTTACACTTTCATCTGGCACCTTCAGGTCAGCATAAAAGCACACTATAAAGCTAATGGGATTCTGTGGTAATTGTTCTGCTACAATAAACATGCCCGACATGAAGCACACCGAACTTTCTGGCTTCTGTGTTGCCCATTTCTTGAAGAGGATCATAACAGGGTGAGAGAAAAAAGAATGGAAAATAACTCCGGAAAAAAAATTAACAATATTAGCTGGGTGACTGATGATTATGAGATTTGATATCACAGAAAAATTAACGTTTTAAAGACTGGACAAGCAGAAAAAGAAAAGCTCTCAGCTCTTTCCAAAATAAGCAGTCTTTTCAGTGCACATCTCCCCATGCAGTTGTACGACAGTGCAGGACAGTTATTACTGCTTCTGTTCATGACCTTATTGGGGTTTGCACGCTAGTCCCCTGATCTCCTGTGCTTCCCCACAGCATTCTTCTCCCTTGACTCACCAAAAGCAGCGCCCTTTTCACCCATTGCTCTGAGGTGTGCACAAGGATTTTGGTGACCCTTCTGCAGACAAGACTGAACATGCAAGTTTCGGAAGAGGCAACCAATTCCAGGATCTGCAAAGGGGGTCCACGAAGGGTTATTGTGATGGCTGTGAATTCACTGTTTTCTGGTTTTGAAACGGAGCGTTCCCTGACTGCCTGACACCATTTAAGCAGAGCTGACATTTGGTCAAGATGACCATGGAGCAGTGGAGGGCACAGAGGTACAAAGAGAAGCTGACAGGTGTGAAGCAATGTGGTGAGGCAGTAGCAGGAGAACTGCCAAAAGAAAAATAAGAATGTGCCCATAAACTGAAAACAAACATATTCCCTTCAAAGTGGAACTACTCCTGGTCAGAACAGTTTATTTACTGTAAAGGAGGCCAGTAACTCACTAGAAGAAGAGATTTTTGTTTTAAGGCATCTTGTACACACAGTCTGGAGTTTATTCAGTGTAATGCTACTGGTTAGACTTGCTGTCAGAACCTTCTTGTCCTTTGTACAGGGTCACTGAGTTTGTCTTGAACCGACCAAAATTCCTCTCTTCAGAGTGTATTTTAGAGGTCAGAAACGTGCCTATTTTTCTATGCATTTTAAATCCAAAAAGATTCAGATGATTTGCCTCAGACACTCCAAAAGAAAAAAATAAATCTCCTGTGGCTTCACATTACTTATTAAGTGTTTCAAGTCTTACATAGATTTGGGGTTTTATTTTTGGTGGCAAAGTTAGAAAGTATTTCAGTTCAGATTTAGAATGCAATGATACCTATAACCTCAACTCCAAAGTTCATAATTCCAAGTTTAGTTCATTCTGGGCTATATTCACAGAATAAGCTAAATACCTAGCTGCTGCCTAAGTACTACTTTAGGTGACAAAGTACAAAATTTAGACTCTCAAAGCCCTCACTCAGTACCACACATATTTCCAACAGTAAAGTGCTATGCATGACTAAGTATAAGTTTTCTGGGCCTGCATTTCTGAGGATCATGGTTTCTCCTTTTCAGATTGTGCCCCTTCATATAGAGTAAAGCTATTAGCCTTCCATTGGAGCAGGGTTTGGATGCCATGTTTCCTTCCATCCAAGTACCTTGGCTGCCATTCTTCAAAGTCAGATACTGTCTCAGTCTTTTTAACCGGAATCAACTCTCTGTGAGATGGGAGCTCTACCCAGGAAAGGTTAGAGTAGCTGAGCATTTTCCCGGAATGTGTCTGAAATGGGTTCAAGTCCCTTCTGGCTGGTTTGGGATTTGAACCAAGGTGTCTGGCACAACTGAYGAATGCTGACACAACTGGACAACCAGAACTGAGGGGATGGTGAGGAAATGGGGAGGTAATGGTGGGGAGGAAGAGGATAATGCAATACCCCCTCTGCTGTATTATAATATATCTGCTTATTCCCTCCAGCCTTTCTTCATCAGTGATATTCTGGACTATATCACTGTGCCACATTCTGATACACCTCTGATTACAGACACTGTAATTTATTGAGGAAGATGTAGCCTGGGTTCACTTGAAAAAGGATCTTTGATCTTGAGAAGAGGAAGAAAAAAACAGTAATTACTTTGTACTTTGGATAAAAAGGTGTTCAAGCTCAGTGAGGATGCTAAGACAAAGAAATTTATTTGGTCATGTTTATTATTTTGCCTACATCTGCATGTTCCCAGTGCTACCAAAACAGTAAAATGAGGTTAATTTCATAGTTTTTACAGCTTCCTTGGATCCTTTTCACTCCTTTACCTGTATATGTTCTACAAAACAGCAAATTCTGAATTCAGATCGCCCATAAGGCTGGTGCTTCAGGGGGGGCTGGCAAGGTTCATGCACAAAGGGAATGTTTCAGCTACCATCTTTCATTACTAATGAAGAGACGAATAAAGCCAAAACATGGATGTATAGCTTTAGAGAGTTCTTTCTACCAAGCCAAACGTTTGCCATATGCACAGCCTTTTCATGCTTCCCTCATTCAACAGGTAGCAGCATTACCTCTTCTCTCTGGCATGTTTCCAAGTCASAGAAAATCTAGTGCTAGTTCACAGAATTGAGGCTATTTTACCCAGCTGCCTAAGGTCTCCAGGTCTCACAGTGACACCCACAGAAAATAAGATACCAATTTGAAGCCAGAGACAAAAAGGGAAGTACTAGAATTTTAGTAATATTCACCAAACTCCTCTCAGAATCAAAAATTAATCTACTAGTGTGTATTCCTGCCAAGTTTTTAGTATTCCTATAACTCAGTCATGGTCTCCAAAAGCAAACAGAATAACAGTATCCAGAACACAAACTTGGCTTCCATTACCAATTGACATTAAATAAAGGTCAAGTTCTGCTTCCTCTGAACTCAATGTCAAAATCCTAATTAACTTCAATGGCAACTAGATTGGGCCTCAAAGAGTTAACAGTAGTAGGATATAAAGCAGAAACAAAGTCAACTCTTAATCAAAAAATGATGGCATTCAGCTAAGAGCAAGCTCCCTGGGGTTGTACAGTTCCAAATAGGAGCAGAATTTTGCCCTCCACTACCTCTACATTCTTTGGTACTATTTAAGATGCAAAATTTGTGATCTTTTGAGTGCCAGAGACAACACATTCCGGTATGCATAACATTTTAGTTACTTATCTTCTGTGAGTTACAGGGCACAATGTTTTTCACTGTTTTGAAATAACTCAGCTGAGTCACCACTGAAAATCCCTGTTCTAAGTTGGATTTCCCCAACTAACCCAGGCTGTCTCATTTTATTTTAAAAGTGCAAAAGAACTGTAAAGTCTACCATTAGCCTCTGCTGTCCCATGGCTATTTCGCATCGTGTGGGAGGAAAATGCAGGTCAGTGCTGTGCAGTGCGAGGCACGCTCAGGGATGTTGGTACTTCAGGGGAACCTCGGTCTCTTGGAGATGACTGCACTGCATCGGGCGGAGAAGCTGGAACAGAACTGATCTTTCAAAATCATCACCTTCATTCCCACCTCCCGCTATGCAGCAGCGCATTTGGAGTCTGAAACCCTTGTAATTAATTTCAGGTCAGTCAGACTCCCACCGACTTTCAAAAAAGCTTTTACCTTATCTCCCACCATGCCTATTATTCAGTACTGCAGTACAACGTGTTATCAAGCCGGCTTCAAGCAGAGCTAAAGCACCAACACTGAACAATAAGGTCTGGGATGCAAAGCTTTGTTTCTGAGGTGGTGCATAGCCTAATGCATCATCTACGGAGTGAGCATGAAGGACTGGTGCTACCAAAGTCTGCAAGGCCTTCTTTATTACACTTTTTATTCTAAGGGATTCAAGTAGCAAAGATTTGACCATAAACTATACAATTCATAGTCTTTTAAAGGCAAATATTTCTACCAAGAAAAGCAAACCACTTTCTTCCATCAGTTTGTTCCTGCTGTAACTGATGTGCCCACTAATCTGAAAAATCTATCCCTTCAGATGTAACAGCTTTGGCTGCATCATCAAGGCTCATCAGCGAGTGAGTAATGTGACTTGCATTTGAGTTGGCATGGCCAAGGGCATGGCTGTGCTTCATTTCTTGACCTTGAAAGCTGGTGCTCAGACAGTACAACTGTGCTTACCCAATACCCCGTGACTCCTGAGACTCCCAATTCTGCATGACTGCATTTGCAGTCAGTGGAATTGGAAAGCATTGCAGGGAAAGTTTTATAATAGTACAGCCTCCTGTGAGTCTTTAGAAAGCTGAGCAGGTCAAGGCTCTGCTTGCTAAGGCATAACTGAGATCAGGCAGAGAGTTCCTCATGCTCCTAGAAAGCTCCTGAGAAGTCTTGGGGTACAAGAAGCCTTCCTGTCACAGACTTGTCCCCCTGTCAATCATTTTGCTTTGTCCCTCTGAACCAAAGTACTTCTTTGCAGTGCTCTGAGTGTGGAGCTACAGGTCAGATTATGCTGAGAATTGTAGATCCTTAACATATTTCTGGTCAATGGGAAAAAAAGTGTCAAATAATACAAAATTTGAAGAGGAGCTAAGAGGGAAAAAAAGAAAGATACCCTAACTAATTTGCCCCARGGTCAACCCAATTCACTTGACCTATTTTTGAACTCAGAAGTTTGTACAGCATAACTGTAAATAATACATTGATAGAGTGATTAAAGGAGAAGTATCAGGTCATGTCTGTCCAACCTGAAATTTTTATTTTAAATAAACATCATCTAAAATTTCAAAGACATTTACAAACCTCATTTGACAACTGAGTAGGCCATAAGGTTACTGGCCACCTTAAACAAGTGAAAGTGAAGGTATTTGCACCTGCTTTTAAGATCTGGATATACATGGTTGGACTCTTTCTATTTGGTCAGCAACTTGCTGTTGTGCCTTTAGTTCCTTTAACCCTTCACACACATTGCTCCTGTTGAGCAGAAGCTCTTCTTACACAACAGTCATTACATTCTTTGTTATTTTTATTAGAATGGCAAGTCCTTTGAATGAAGTTTTAAGGTTTTGGGTCTTTTCAATTAATAATTCATATTTTCCCTTCATAAAACACATATTTGATGCTGAAGTTAAACAAGATCTTTTACTGTGAGAACATTCCAGAGCTTTAATCATTTTCAACAGATCAAATAAACCTTCATGAGTTAAAAAAGCAACTCTGAGATTTCCAGTTTACACTGTCCCAAGTTCTAGTCTAGAGTGAATTAAAACTTTCTGAAAATCAGCATCAACAGACAATGTTTGTACCAGGCAATTGTAAAGCATTTCTAAAAGTTTCTTGTAAATTAGTAAAACAGATTATGTCCTTCCTTTTTTACTGTTGCAGCTCATAAAGAGTCTCTGTTTTACTGCACATATATTAATTTGGGTCAATATTGTATGCACACTACATCTCTGTTTTAGCAGTTGACTGTTTGAAGAGGATTCATCATTAATTCCTTCAGTGATGGTACTGGGCAAAGCTAAGTTGCACCACGATGGAGATCATTCCTTATGAATTCTAGTACTAGGAAGAATAGATGTCTTGGGCCAGACTTAATTTTTTTGGCCTAATCCAACCTATTTTATCTTTGAAGGAAGTAAAAATTTTAGGCATTTTCCCTTACGGATTAATTTAAACAAATATATATATATTATGTGTATTATAATAATATGCAATAATTTTAAGTAATAATTATTATTATTATTAAAAGTATTGTTTATTATATACTGAATATACGTGTACATATATATATATATATACACACACACATATATATAGTAAGAAGTTGGTAAAAGCGAGTACCACATAGCGAACAAAACTAGAGCATGTAAGGTTATGCGCTACTGCTGGATCTTTCTATAGTTATGCCCTGTCTGATGGATATTGATATATATCTAGTTCACTGTTCGGTTGTTAAAGTAATGGTTGGAATGAATGACTTGAGTCAATTTTAAATTTTGAGAACCTTCAAGAACTTGTTTCCTGCCACCTATCTTCTGAAAAAACTTCCTCTAATAACTTTAAAAAAAAGTCACAAGAAAAATAATGAGGATTACTGATTTAATGCATCAAGTTGCCATAAGTTTCTGTCATTAAAATGAGATCTGGCTTGGAAAAAATGCCTCCTGCCAAGAACAGAGACCATGGCCATACTTGTTCAGTATTCATCAGCAGGGCTGCCTTGCCATCTGTTGGAGAGGAGTACAGAATCACTGAAAGCATGGAAGGCACCTCTGGAGATCATCTAGCCCAACTGTCCCACTCAGTCAGCTAGAGCAGGTTGCTCAAGGATGTGTCCAGTTGGGTTTTGAATATGTCCAAGGATGGAGACTTTGCAACCTCTCTGGGCAACCTGTTCCAGTGTGCAACCACCCTTACAGTAAAAATGTTTTTCTTATGTTTAAATTGAATTTCCTGTATTGCAGTTTGTGCCATTTGCCTCTCATCCTGACACTGGCTACAGCCGAGAAGAGTCTGGCTCCATCTTCTTTACTTGCTCCTATCAGATGTTTTTACACATGGATAAGATCCCCCTGACCCTTCTCTTCTCCAGGCTAAGCAGTCACAGCTCTCTTAGACTCTCCTCATACAAGAGGTGCTTCAGTCCCTTAATCATCTTTGTGGCCCTTTGCTGGACTCACTCCTGTATGTCCATGTCCTTCTTATACTGGGGAGCCCAGAACTGGACACAGCACACCAGGTGTGGCCTCATCAGTGAAGTAGAAGGGAAAGATCACCTCCCTCAACCTGCTGGCAACAGTCCTCCTAATGCAGCACTGCATGCCATTGGACTTCTTTGCCATGAGGGCACTTTGTTGGCCATGTTCAACTTGTTGTTCAACAGAACCCCCAGGGCCTTTTCTGCAAAGCTGCTTTCCAGCTGATCAGCCCCCAACATGTACTGATACAGGAGGTTATTTCTCCCCAGGTGCAGGACTTTGTGTTTTCCTTTGTTCAATTTGATAAGATTCATGTTTTCCCATTTCTCTACCCTGCCAAGGTCCCTCTGAATGACAGCACAACCATTTGTTGTATCAGCAACTCCTCCCTGCTTTGCATCACCTGCGAACTTGCAGTTTCCCACCATCCAGGTCATTAATGAAGATGTTAAGCAGTAYTGGCCTCAGTATAAGCCTCTGGGATACACCACTAGTGACTGGTCTTCAGCTGGACTTTGTGCCACCAATCATAACTCTCTGAGCCCAGCGGTTCAGCCAATTTCCAGTCCACCTCAGTGACCACTTATCTAGACAGTACTTCATCAGGTTTTCAATGAGGATATCATGGGACACAGTGCTTAAAGCCTTACTAAAGTCAAGATAAACAATAACCACTGCTCTTCCCACACCTACCAAGTTCATCATCTCATTGCATAAGGCTATTAGGTTCATTAAGCATGATTCCCCTTCATAAATCCATGCTGACTTCTCTTCATCAGCTTCCTGCCCTTCATATGCCTTGAAAGGGTTTCCAGGACTAGCTCTACCACMTTCCCAGGGATCGAAGTGAGACTGGCCAGCCTGTGGCTTCCAGGATCCTCCTTCTTGCCATTCTTGGAGATAGGAGTAACATTTGCTTTCTTCCTGTCCTCAGCAACCTCCTCTGACCAACGTGACCTCCCCAAGATTATCAACAATGGCCTTGCAGTGACATCAGCCAGACCCCTCAACACTTTCAGGTACATCCCATCAGGTCCCATGAACTTGTGTATGTCCAACTTGTTTTAATGTTCCCAAACCTGATCGTGCTCCACTGAGCATAAATCTTCCTTCCTCCAGACTTTCCCACTGGTCTCAGGGATCTGGGATTCCTGAAGGCCAGTCTTACCAGTAACAACCGAGGAGAAGAAGGCATTGACTACCTCAGCCTTTCCCATGTCCTTTGTCACCAGACCCTCTACCCCATTCAGCAGCAGGTCCACATTTTCCCTAGTCTTCCTTTTGCTGACACACTTGTAGAAGCCTTTCTTGTTGCCCTTCACGTTCTTTGCCAGATTCAATTTCAGATGGGCTTTGGCTTTCCTAGCCCCACCCTTGCATGCTTGGACAGTGTCACTATGTCCCTCCTGGGTCACCTATTCCTGCTACCACCTCCTGTACACTTCCTTTTTCTGTCTGAGTTTTGTCAGAAGCTCCTTGTTTGTCCATGCAGGCCTCCTGCCATGCGTTCTTGACTTCCTGCTCATCAGGAAGGATCACTCTTGAGCTTGGAGGAGGTGATCCTTGAATATCAACCAGCCATYTTGGACCTCTCTTCTCCCTAGGACTGGATCCCACAGGATTCTTCCAAGCAGGTCCCCAAAGAGGACAGTCTGCTCTTCTGAAGTCCAGGGTTGTGATCCTGCTTTTTGCCTGGTTCCCTCAAGCCTGGTTGACCATGGACAGGGCAGTCAAGGCTGACCCAAACATTTACACCCCCAACCAGTTCTTCCTTGTTTGTAAGTATTAGTTCCAGCAGAGCATCTCCCCTTCTGAGYTCATCTATCACCTGTATCAGGAAGTTACCATTGATGCACTCCAGAAAACTCCTGGATTGCTTGTGCCCTGCTGTGCTCCAGCAGATATCAGGGTGGTTCAAGTCCCCCATGAGGACCAGGGTATGCAAACAAGAAATTTCTTGCAGTTGTCTGAAAAAGGCCTCTTCTACTTCTTCCTGTTCAGGTGGGCTGTAGCAGACAACTACTACAACATCACTCATGTTGGTCTGCCCACTAATCCTGACCCACTAGCTCTCAGCTGGCTGCTCATTCATCCCCAGGCAGAGCTAAGCTTCAGGCATTCCCAATGCTTTCTCACATAAAGAGCAGCTCCCCCTCCTCGTCTTCCTGGCCTGTCCTTACTGAAAAGCCTGTATCCATCCATGGCAGCATTCCGGTCATGTGAGCTGTCCCACCACATCTCTCCGATCCCCATGAGATCGTAGCCCTGCAGCCACACGCAGTCCTATAATTCCTCCTGTTTGCTGCCCATGTTGCATGCGTTAGTGCACAGGCACTTCAGAGGGGCCCCCCCAGTCATGCCGGTTTCCCAGGAAAGGTGCGAGAGCTTCCCCCGTAGTGCTGCCCTCTCAGCACTTCCTTATTCATGTGCGTGCTCTTCCGATGGGCCTCATCTGCCCAATTTTGTTGGTTTGAAGCCTTTCCTGTCCACACCACACTGCATCCTTTGCTTCCCAATCCAGTCAACCACTTCCTCTTGTATTTTGTGGGTTGAAATCTCCCTCCCCAACGTTCATAGTTTGAAGCGCTCCTGTCCCAGTGGCCAGTCTGTTGGGAAAGATGCTTTTGCCCCACTTGGTCAGCTGGATTCTGTCTCTTCCTAGCAGGCCTCCATCCCCAGAGGCAGTCCCATGGTTGTAAAAGCTGAATCCCTGCTATTGACACCAGCTGTGCCACAGGAACCATCCCCTCCACCTCAAGCCCTTTGCTGGCCCCAGCAGCATCGAGGAGAAACCCCCCAGGCCCTTGACCCTCATCCCCAGAGCCCTGGAGTCAGTCCTGATACACTCCACATAACTGATTAGCCCAAAATTAAAAGGTGAAACAAATGAGTGAATTTTCTGAAACTGTTCATATTTGAAGGGAGGTGGGAGAGAGAGAGAGAGAGACAGGAACATGGATTTCATTTCCTTTCCTATACTCAAAGATTTGACATTTGCAGAATCTTTTATTAGGTTTGCAAATCTGCTCTTTTTGGAGCCCTCAAGGAAAAGAGAAAAAGAAATGTGAATCCACAATTTAAACAAAAACCATTCCCTGCCATTAGCATTTCTTTGATGGCCCTTTGGTTTATTGCTGTGCATTAACTTCTGTATAATCACATAATTGCTACAACATTCATATAAATAATGCATTTGGAAGAGAAAGTAAACAGTGTGTCACATTTTATTCTCCAGCAAATTTAGCGGGACCCTCTGTCTTGGCTTTAGTGCTAAAAGCTGCTTTTTTGCCTTGGGGTAACTAACGCCTGTTAACAAAGTTGAAGTAAACAGGGAAAATAAAAGCACTTTCATTTTATCATGAGATAAATTTGATGGGGTCAGCCCTAAACCCCTCAGTGAGTTTACTTCATGACAAAACTAATGCATCTTGTCTTCACTATGTTGTTACCTCAGTGTAGCTGGTGTGTATTAGCTATCACTAGCAGAAAAGACAAACACCACTTGTAACCCCCCTTCCCCAGGTCCTCTTGGGTTTTCCTTTTATGAAAGTTTCTGGYAGAAGCTTCTATAAAGTCACAAAACAGAATCACCCATGTCTGCCAGCTGTTTTTTTGCACTACATGAAAATATTTCTTGAGTACAATCCTCTGTTTTCTCTTCCTTTCAAACACTTAGAGTTTAAAAAAGCCAGACCTTTCAGTATTTGACACAGTTTCAGTTCCAAGATCTACAGCCAGTTTTGAGAACTGCAACTTATAATGAGCTAATTTTACAGTTAGAAAAAGGTCATGTCACATCAAAAGAGACAGATATAGCTGGAATGGAGACAACAGAATTTTGAACAGAAAGCACTTGGCTTTTACCCAAATATTTGGGCCTGAATTTCACCAGCTTTTTATAATCAGACATTTTAAAGACTTATCTTACAGGTTTGATGTGTTTGGGGGCAGATACTGTGTTTTGTTTTTTTGACACAGGCTGTGCATCAGTTCTGGTTAGCTTTAGAGTATGTCACATAGAAGCATGAAGGAAGGAGTGTTTATAAGAGGGCAAAATTACAGGTCCACGGATATGTGAGGTCCTTGCTCTACAGAATATTCTTATAACCCTTCCAGTCTGTCAGACACACAGGTAGGATTTGAAGCTCTACATGTTAGCTCCTCCACGAATGCAAAAGGAGAAAAATATAACGTTAGCACTGTCAGGATATTTCACTATCTGGAGATATATCAAGTGACTTTTTAATGATAAACTCGACAAAACTTCCCAAAGGAAAAGCATACTGTCATAACCAGACAGAGCAGCAAGTTAACCCAAAATCAGGAAGACACTGAGAAAGAAAGTGTTTATCACAAGGAGTGAGGAGGAAAGAAGACCCAAAATACAGTGAGGCTGGGATGCCGTACACAGAGGACTGAATTTTCTCTAAACTTGAGTGGCTTCTGACCCATGGCCCAACTCTATACTATAATTTTAGAGAGTCCTTTTTGGTCCCTGTGTCCTAGGAGTGGCAGCATACTTAGATTTACATGGCCGTAAACCTCTCCTGCACCAGGGAGGGGAGAGCAGTGAAACGTTTTGAGAACCTCACTCAAGCACCCTCCCTGGCCAGGGTTGTGCAGAAGGGCAGCCTCCGGTGACAGCAGAGAGGCAGCAATTTCATCTCTGTTTCACTCCCACATCCCCAGCTCATTCCTTTTAACATCACAAACTCCTCCTTTACCAGTTTAATCACTTCACTCAGTTTCCAGCATCACAGGATTAGCCAAAGTCCCTGGGCAGCAGCACTCGGCCCATCCCTAGTGAGTCTGGGAAATAGCAGAGGTGCTGCCTGGTTGTGGGTGACACGAGGTCTTTGGTCCTCAGTCAATCTTTAGACCTTGAGCATAGGAAAACATTCTTCTGCTTGCAATCTCACCGAGACCATGCTCCCAAAAGTAACACTGTACTGGGACACCATTGCTGGAGTAACATCCTGTGCTCTTCAGGAGAAAAGAATTCACACCCTGAATGCAAAAAGTAGTCCAATTTATTCATCTGTAGTCTTAAGGGCCTTCCTATTGCAATGAAATCAGCATGTATTATTCTCTAAGCTTGTCTTGCTATGAACTCCAGCAGCTGGACTGGTACTGTCCAAAGAAAGCCAACAGTTTCTGTACTCCTCCTGAGGCTTGCCCTAGACAAGACTGGAAATGACTAATGTAAAATGCTAGAAGATATCTGGACTCTCCTCAGCATTGCTGCTTCCACCACTACCATCAGTGGGTGTGCAGGTGGGAAGCTTGGGGAGGCAAATTTTTCAATCAATACGTCAAATATCTCAAATCTATTTTAAGAAAACTTTTGTTTGCCCAAGTCATGGTGTTACACTAGTCTTTCTGTTTCTGTGAAAACACAGTTTGGGTGATAAAATCAGATTTTGAACTTGGATGTACTGCCATGTAGAAACATATGGTAATTCCCTGCTCAAGAAAGATGATAACCCTCAGCGCTAGTTCTGCTTACTTTTGTTTCCTCTGTGTCTCATTAGGCACTTAGCCAGCAGCTAGTCAGGTACAAAGAGGCAAGGACTTAGAAATGGGCTTCAGAAGTCCTGCGTTCCRTCTGTGAGGGGTAAGTGTGAACTGTGAGCCAAATTCATTTAGTTCCTTTTACATAATTGTCAGTTTCACTCAAGGCAGTTTCTTCTCCTTGGTTGCAAGAGAAGACAGTCAATTGTTGCTCTATTCACTTCGTCACATAAACCCATTTGACAGTCATGACAGCAACTGCTTGCTAATTATGGAGCAAAATTTGCAGGACGAGGTTTGTTGTGTCAACGGTCCCCRGAACAATCCTGTGATTGTTTTATGAGAAGATTGGGCAGTCAGAGCTGAGCACTTTCACTCCAATTATCCCCATGTGCTGTCAGGGCTTGGAGCTGCTCTAGTGGAATGAAGAGAAAAAAAATAAACGAGCTCTGCTCCAACCCCTGGGAGCAGCTGCTGAACCCTGAAGAGCTTGGTTGGTTGTATCTTCATTAGTTGCTACTACAGATATTATTAGAGTGGTGCCTGGTAGCAGCACTGGAATTGAGGGTCCATTAACACTTCCATGTTATGTCCAGGGGCTTATAGCTTCGCTGCAGAGACTTGATCTAGAGTGAAAGTCAGCATGGTATCTCAGCTAAACCTACCTCTCTAACTTCATTATCAACTTCTTCAGATGACCTAATAAAAGTCCAGCTATTACTAGTGTTGGGTGTAGTTGATTCACTGATTTCACCAAGAAGAGCAATTGATTTGGGGGTGAGGGGTGAATAACATGAAAGTTCACCTCATTGGGGTAGAGTTAAAAAAAAACAAAGAATAAATTGTTTAATTTAAGAATCTGGACAGCTTGCAGAGACCCAAAAAGATTGTCCTTGAAGAAGAAATCTAACCAGTTGGTCATAAATCACAATGATCTTTTCCCAGAATATTTCAAAAATTATTCCTACTAAAGAAAAATTATTCCTACTGAATTAATTRTTTTCTACTGAAGTTACTGGACCACAGACTCTGAGCACCTCACAGGACAGGCAGCTGGGTTTTCAGGGCGCCTTCATGAGCCCCATCTGGTTACATTCCTCAGGAATTTCCTCTCTGTGACCTGAGTACAGTTGTGTGGCTGCCATTTCCAGAAGATGTTTGGGGATAAATTGGAAAAATAAAGGGAGGGGAATGTTTTTGTTTCCTGCAACCACTAAGTTATTCCACAATTTCCCGTCCCTCTGCAATAATCAAGAACATTTCCAATTTGATTTTTCTAGAACAAATGAAAGCTCATTGAAATGGCACCATTTCTGTGAGTCTTTTTAATTTTAACACACTGGCATCTTCCACACTAAAATACACATTGCTGGATTACACCCAAAAAATTTTTCTTCGTTGACACCGAGCAACTAAACACAGGATTGAGCCCAATCTTGAAAGATTCTTGTGTCTATTTCCCACCAGAATTACTGGACTGAGGATGCTAAGCACCTCAGAAAACAGACTGTGTTTGCAGAATACTTTTGTAGGCCTCAGGTAGCATTGTAATGAGTTACACCTACAAGGATTTTCTGCCCACAGTCTAAATACATTTTCCCAGCTGCCACACTGACCTTAAATCCAGATTTTGCTACACATAAAGGCCCCTCCAAGGACTTTGGCAGCTGCACAACCTTCCTAGTCTGGCACCCCCAGAGGCACCACAGCTGAGCCCTCTCCCACCACCACTCCTCCTCCAGCCACATACTCCTCCTGCTTCCCTTGCAGAGGAGGAGGAGATTTGCCATGGCTGCACTAAAAAATTACCTAGAGCCTTTCAGAGCACTTGAGCAGCATAACTCTGCAATAGTAACAAATACTCATCTCTGTGATAGCCTGTAGTAAGCCTCGAGTAAAAATTCCTGAAGGCATTATTCCTTTCTTTTATGGAAGTGAATCGGGTAGCATGGTACATCTTAACTACACTCTGGCAGGATATCCTTCCCTTTCCACAGCAGATTATTGCTGCTCCAACTGGAAAGGTTTCAGAAAGTGGGAACTATTGGAAAATCTGAGGTTTCACCAAATCTGAGTTCCACTGCAGCAAGTTTCTTTCCACCCATCCCCAACCCCCCATACACACAGATTAGACTCTTTTGCTTTATCACTTCTTCTTTGTACCATTTTCCTTGAAGTTCAGCAGAAATTTGAGTTCCCTGACCTGCCCACTTTTTCAAGGTCAGAACATCTCCCACAGATCTTTGGTACTGATAGAAGATGGCTGGGAGAGCAGAGAAGAGAGAAATAAAATAAAAGAGGAAGAGTTCAGTCTTACTGCCACTCTCAGGTTAGACCAATTCAGCACACTGAAGAGCAAGTCAGTCCAGCTGAATAGATATAGGAAAGACCAATAGAAATCCTTCACCAAAAGTCATACATCTCCTTGCAGCAGTTCTGCTCCTGGTTATAGCCATGAGATTAAAAAGAAGTTTCTTGTACTTTGGTTACCTTTCATTAGCATCTCAGAATATTTCTAGCTACCCAAAAAATAAAAATAAGGGATTATTCCTCCCCTTTTCAAAAAAAGGATTTAAGTCAGAGGTAGTGTAACTCATGGGTAGCCCATTTCCCATGGTGTGTTGCAATGTGCATAATAATCCAATTAAAGCAGACGCTATCATTTCTCCTAAGCTCTACTGCAAGCATGTCCTTCAGCACTGCCATGTACCAAAGAAATTTAGGGCTAACCCTGTGAAACTTGCCTAGCTCTGGCTAGGAATTGCAGAGTTTTTCTGCTACAGTTAATTTATGTTTAGCCTGGATTTCAGCCACCACAGAGTTCATGGGATTCTGCATCTTCCACCTCCGCTGTTCATACAGCTACGTTCTGAATGAGCAGAGAGCCAGTCTGGCTGAAAAACAATCATTTTGCTGTGTTGGTTGCTATCCAGATCAGGTCACTGCAAGACCTACAACACTAGTGCCAAGGCAGCATGGAGCAGCACTCAGGTCTGTAGGAGAGAGGGCTCTGACTTGTATTTGTCAGAATAAAGCAACCACAGAACTGCAGGCCAGGTATCTACATGAGGTTAAAAGTAAGCAGTTAATTGCTCTTTCATCTGGACATCAGAAACATGATGAAAGACACTAGCTGGAAGTTGAAGCTGTACAAATTCAGGTTGAAAGTGGGGTTAGGTTCCCTACAGTATTGTAGTATTCTGTAGTATACAGCTCATTCTCTCCCAGTTAAACAGTTCTACTGTGTATGAAATAGTTGAATATTATTTGGAAAGGGTTTTCTAGGGGAATTCCTCATACTTTCTAGCCCATGAATGTTTAAGGTTTATACGACCAGGAAAAGTTACAGGAGCTACCCCTGAGAACCCTCTGGCAAGGGCATCTCCAAAAGATCACAACTTGATCCTCTACTCCGGCTGAAGTAGGAGAGGAGCACCAATCTAGTCTCCCACACTCCTGATGATGGCACTAATAGGCTACTGCAGGAAGGAAGAAGTGGGGTCTCCATGTTTTTGTGTGGTCGTGTGTGTCCCAAGCAAGTGCAGAGATAAGAGGGGCAGGAAAATACATGGTGCTCAGATCTACGAGGCCYTCAACATGAGTCTGACCAGCCCATTGGCCCGTTGCCTACAATGTGAGGACTCATTTGTGTGGACCTTCTCTACTAGTAAAACCATAAGCATTTTCAAGTCTAGGGAGCAATGGACCACTGCTCTGGAAGACCAGCATGTGCAGGTCTTAAGTATGTAATTGGCATTCTGGATGCTGAAGTCCCCCATAGGAATCTGGCCCGAAGTATCTTTGGTAGCTTGTGTTCTAAGCACACACACACACACACACACACACACAATATAGGTCATTGTTTCAACAGCATACCTACATATGGATATGGATTGTGTGTGTTGGGGGTTGTTTTAAGAAAAAAGCTGGATTCCTTTCTGAAAGGCACACTCCAGTTCAGCCAGAGGTTATAGGCTTCATACAGAAATTTCTCAGCTACAATCTGTATTTAATGCAGCAGGTCAAACTACCCTCATAATAGTATCTCTTTTCTTGTATAGATTATATGACATTTAAGAGAGGAAAGGGGGCACTTGAAGCTAAATCTCAGGATACTCCAATGTCTGATGGTGTACAGGTCTGGCAAATGGATTTAGACACTTAAGAATACATCAGTTTTCAGTCAGCCCCTAACTGTTTTACTACTGGTATGAGGTAACTTCAGGGTTAGCTTTCCCCATAAGCTGGGCCAAATAGGGTTTTTCTCTTTACAGCTTAAAACACATTTTAACTGAGTCTAAACACACCTGTAGGTGCAGACCAAGATAAACAATAGTATAAAAGAATCACGTCTTCTCAGCAGAGCACTGGAGTATTTCCCCACAGGAGTTCCCAGAAAAATAGCTGAGCCATTTGGGTAATGTTGCCTTCTCCCCATGCAGCTGGGCAGCTCTGCAGTGGGACGTTAAGGGCATGTGACAGCTGGTTCATGCAGCCCTGCTTATCTCAAGGAGGTAGGTGTCCTCACCTGTTGGTGTGGAGGGAGGATTTGAAACAGGTAGAGAGCTGACTTTGTGCTTTTTGTCAGGTGCTTCCCTCTGAGAGAATGACAAGGTAGGAGAGAGCATAGAAGAGCATTCACAAAAAGATTACAAGGAGAAACCAAGGTAACTGGTGGAGCAAGAGTGGAAGTAGATTTCAGGGTAGGAAATGGGACCTGAAAGACATRGTAGGGCAAAGCCTTACAGATACAGAAATGAAGTTTGCTTTGCTCCATCTCCATAGGATGCACGGCATTCACCTCCGCACTGCAGTCCAGAGCAGCAGCTGCTTCTGCCAAAGTAAGCTAAGCTGTCCTTACATTGGCAAACTCACATACTGATAGTGGAATAAACTGCAGGAACGCAGAGCACAGCATGAAATGCCAGATTTACCTGCCGTCCCAGGTAGATGTTCCCACAGTTAGCTTGGCCAGAGTTACCCACTGCTCCCATGGGGCAAACTAGTGAGTTTGAACTAGGATACATCATGGTGACACACACACATGCATGGTTTGCAATGTAGGCAAAGCTTGAGAGGACAGTGGCAGTTGGAATAAAACAACAACGACAAAACCCTTCAGAAAGCAGAGGTATGAAGCTTTCCTTTCTTTGTGCACACTTGCAGTCATCAAGGCTGCAGAGCTGGAGATTACAGTAACTGAGGCATGAAAGCAAGTCCTGGGCAGAAGCTGAGTCGATAGCATGTCATAAGGCCCTTTTTCCAAGTTGTTTGAACAGCTTACAGTTTTCCTATAGTTATTGCTTATTCAAAGCTCATTGTGGAATTATTTCCATGAGTAATTCTTGGCTTCTGTATCACTCACGCAGTTCACTGCAGTCAACTGATACTTGAAATTCAAGATTGGTCAGTTTGTTTTGTCTGTTCATATAGGACACTTGTTCTGTTGCAGAGAAGGAATTGCTCTATAGTGGGTCACATGCCAGAGYTGTCAGAGGCTGTGTTTCCTCATATGCCAGGGGCCAGTGCTCACAGACTCTAATAATGTGACAAGCCCATTTTTGTTTCCTGAGACCACAAGTACCAGCACAGCATTTGCAAATACAGAGTGGGGTTGAGTGTTTTTAGTAGCCATTTCAGGTTCACTGTTCTTATGAACTCTCCTGACAATTAGTGTGTTTTCTGGATTAACTTTGGAAAGTAAAAACAGAGAAGAGCATCAGAGCAGCCAAAGCRAGCAAGACTCCCGTTCTGAGGGAGCCCCAGGGCAGAAGCATCCAGCGGGAACATGCCTGGGGTCATGGCAGGGGGTCTTGGGGCATTTGCCCCACACCTCTGACGAGGCTCAGACAGCTCAGGACAGACTCACAAGGATCTAAACTGCACAGAAGAGTTAACCATGCTGTCAAATCAAAGCTCCATCCATTGCCCATACATGGCAGAGCAAACAGACCCAAACTCACAGGGAGTACAGCATTCATCAAAGATAACAGAGCATTAATGTGAGACAGAGTGTAAGTAAGATCAATATACCCAGCTAGTGAACACAGTTTTCTGGCTCCTTTCACAAAAACTGTTCTGTTTTAAATGCTACTTCAAACATACCTAAATTGTTATCTACAGCCTGCATACTGCACAAGGAGGCAAATAAAACAACCATGAGTTTCAAAGCAGGAGGAAGAATAAATTGACTCAATGAAGATGGTCAGCTTGAATCAGTGTCACTGTTAGATAATATAAACAGTGTGTTCATTTCTACAGCAGCTTCCACAACTGCTGTACTTTGAAGTGCCTCATTTTGAGTTTCAGTTGCACCCTGAAATTCTGAAATTAACCCCAAAACTATTCCATTTAAATGAACTACTAGTCTTAAAAATGATATTTTTATTGCATTTCCTATTCTGGTGGGGATAACTGGAGCCTGGAAAGTGCACGCTGTCCATTAGTGATCATTAGGAAAGCACTTGGAAGTTGCACAACCTCCTCATAGTTCTGTCATTCATAGTTCCTTTTGTGGCCATTCTGAGGAAAAACAGGTTCTCTTAAACAAATATAAAACTGTTTTAAATAAATATACCATCCATCACAGCTCCGCTAGTCCTCTAAGGATTTCCAAGGCTTCTCTTCTTCCTTCCTTCCCAGGAATCCTTCAAAACTTTATATAGAATAYTATGCAGTCTTTTGGTGGCTTCCCAGAAGAAGAGACCAAAACCAATTGCATAAAAACACAATATAGACTAATAGGCACCTGGGAAGACTGAAAGTGTACTTAAGTTTGTCCTGTTATTCTGTCATTTTTTGCACTATGTCGACAGCCAATTTCTTTCTTTGTAGTCCATGTTCAGCTCCACGTACTCACACTTGTGCCCTGCTCTGAGAGTGCTAATTGAACCACTGTCATTGCCCAGTAGTGTTGGCCTGTTGAATTCAGCTCCTGTTAAGAGCTCTCTTGCCAAGACCTTTTTCACACTGTGATGAAAACCAAGTTAGAAATAACTCTGGAGTTGGCAAGATTTCTCCAAGCTTTCATTTCTTGAAATGCTTTTCTGCCAAGCTATGTTATTCACATCCTCTTGGGGATCTGTTGGATGATTTTTTTTCTTTTAATGCACTTCTCTCTGAAGGAGAGGTGAGACATATAAAGGCTAATACTTGTAAAATCTCTGCTTTCCTGTATGACAGCCAGCAAACCTAGGGGGTACCATGATTAGGAGATGAACCTGACCTCCAGCATATCATGTTCCTGTACCTGGGGGAAGTGCTGAGGATAAGCCTGCCACTTCTGCAGGGTCGTGTTTGGTGGTCCACTTCTCAGTGGCTGCTGTGTCTGGCGCTTTGAGTCACAGAGTAGAAACAGGTTGCATCCTGGATGTTTCTCACACATGCTGTAGGTTTGCTATACATAAACACAAGGCAAGGGCTTCTGATCTCCAAAGCAGCATCTGCACTGGCTGAGGAAGTCATAAGACTGGCTGCCTGTCAACTCCCCTTTGCTCTCCAGGTAGATGTCCAAGAAAGTAAATTCTGCAGCACAGGATTATGAAAGACCATTATCAATGCTAAAGAGAGATAACACCCAGTCTGGGCCTCGTACAGCCTCGGCACAACAAAACAAAGCAAAGCCTAACTGGCTTCTGTGAAGAGTTAAATCCTTGTATTGAAATATTAGGAGGCTCTAATGAGTGCTGTGACCACTAGTCTGGTATCTAGAATAACAGATGCTGCAGAGTTGCACCCAGTGTCTAAGGATGAAGAACCAGTGCATGTGAATAAGGTCGATTTCACCCAAAGGCAGAACCAGAAGCAGATCCATGATTATGTGGCTGAAGCCTACACTTTTTAAAAATACAAAGAAATCTTTCCCCTGAGTTCAGAGAATGCTGGAGCAGAACCAGAGAAGAGCCCCCAGAAATGCTTTTTTGTTTGAAGAAGACACCACATATACAAAAAAAAAAAAATCAGAAAAAGAATCAGGCTGCCATTTATCCTTTTATTGGGTCACAGTTGGCCTGGAAGGATAGAGAGAGATGGACTGTTACAGATCAGAAAACAAAGCAGATTTTTCCCTGCTGTAGAACAGTTAAAAAGCTATGGTAAAAATATGTGTATAAAAAACTGTGCCACTGATTGTTTATCCATTAAGTTCTGGCCAAAAGCATTTCCAGCCAGAGGCTGTCAGATGAAAAAGTTGCATGAAACTTGTTCTCACAGCAAGTAAAAAAAAAAGAGTGTGTGTGTGTGTGCGTGTGTGTGTGTGTGTGAGAAAACAAAAAGCCCTGAAAAGACAGTCCTCTATGCCAATGCTGTAGTGCAAAAGGGGAAGTGCTCTCCTTCCAGCACTTACTAGCACAGACAGCAAAACAAGAATTGCAAGAGAATCCCAGCACTGAGACCAGAATTAAGAGTGTTGCTCAGATCTGCCCCTCTGAGGGTTCAATTTGTAGATCTGGTCTGGTCTTTACAGTCTACAGTTATGTGTGGGAAGTGGAAAAATACTACTGAATAACTAATTACCAAAAGCATTGGGTAACAAAATCCTGATTAAAATATTTGCAGGAGGTAGACAGAAAGGTGCCAGCCTGAAGCTTGTCATTACTTTTATTTCTGGCAAGCATCAGATATAGTTCTAATAATAACTATGGGCACAAAGAATTAGTTAGAAAGGCAGGGGATACTTATTACCAGCTGCAGGTGAGGCCAAAGTAGGCAGGAAATGTCCTGAAGTGAGTGCACCCAGGCGGAGGGGAACAGCTGCAAGAATGGTATGTGCAAAGCACCGTGGCACTGGGACAGGGGCTCAACGGGCAGCCCCAGCTGCTATGCACAGGGATTCATTCAGCAGGAGAAACTAAAAGGCAGCTTGTCACTCCTGAGGAAGCAAGCCTGGCTGAAAAATCTCCACCAGCAAATTGATCATCCTCTTCCTCCTGACTTGAGCCTGCAAAGTTCATACTGTTGATGAAGAGAGGATGCTGTTCTCCCTGAGAGGCTGGGAGGTCAGTCTGCAGCTCTGGCAGCGCTGTCTGGCTTTGCATCTGGTCCCACCACAGGCTGGTGATATTCCTTTTGCACTGTCAGGAGGTTTCCCCCTCTTCAGGGAATTTCGATGTAGGGTGGCATGTTTCAATGCAATGGATCTTCCCACCTCGCACTCTCACATAGCCCTAACTGGCTGAACAGAGGTTTCTCAAGCTATATTCATAAAGGAGAGTAGATGGACTCTGGCTGGTGGGATGCAGCAGACATGAGACACACGTAGTTTGAAGCATCACCCCCTCCTGCTCAGGCATGCCTGTCACTGCTCAGCCACTGGTACCAGCCTCATCCTCTTGGCTCCTTTCTCGAACTGCCCCAGAAAAAGCCCTGTGCCACACATGGGAAGCGCAGGGCTCCAGCCATCTCACTGCCTCGCATGCCAGCCCAGCCTGGTCTGCACCCACTGGCATCTGCAAGCAGGGAAGAAGCTGGGACCCCACCACTGGCATCATTTGCTCGGAGACAACCCCACAGCTGAGACATTTAGCACCTCAGACCCTCTTCATGGCCCCATAGCTCACAGACTTTCTCACACATCAGGGAAGGCTGCTGTAATGCAGCAGTGATGAAGGAAGGTGGGATGGCCGAGCTCTCCACTCCTCAGCCCTTGGGTCAAGAGCAAGTCCAAGGAGTGACATCTTGTTCTCCTTGAGCTCTTTGTCCAGCAGAGCAATTCCACATCTCTCTGCTTAAGAGATGAATCAATCGTTTTTCCCCTTCTTCTTGGGCTGTCCCTTCTGGGTATAGTCTTTTTTAAGCACTCTGCTGAATAGTTGTCTAGGCTGTATTCAGTGTCTCCAGCCTCCCTCAGCAGTTCAGTCCATTGTTCGTTTGCTTTCCCAGTGATATAAATGACATATTAAGAGTCATTCTATTTCCCCTGCCACAACATTCTCCTGTCAGCTAGTTAACATGTTAATGATACAAGTAGCACACATCAAAGCAAAGATGTCTTGGTACAGTAGCTTCCATATGCTGCTTAGCCCTTGTGTCCCACAATCCTCTGATTTTTCCCCCACAGTCCCTTTTATTATTGCAGCGTGTGACACAGCCACTTTGTTTTTGCTCAGTGCACTAGCACGTGCCATCGGCGACACAGCTTACTGCTACGCTCACAATCGGCAGATTCCTATTTGATTGCTGAAGCATTAAATGTGTACACTAACAGTGGCATATAAAATCTGTGACCACATTAGCCGCGCTGTCAAGTTTAAGAAAATCCAAACTGAGTTATAGCAGGGAAACAAGTTACCACATCAGTTGAAAAAGAGTCTGAATTAACTGGAAACTCTACAGGCTTTCATTTGGTTTCCAGAACCTTCCCACCCACATCTCTATCTGTACTATGCATTTTTATGTTCACATTGACTGTCCCTGCTCCTGCCTGTGTGACTGCACTGTAAGGCGCAGGAGTGGATCACTAGCACATTTCAGCAGTTYAACCGCTATGTTGCCTACCCTACTCTAGGTCTGGAACACAGGCCTCAACCCACTGAAAGTGGCACTTCATTGACTTCAGTGAGACGGAGTAATTAACTGGTAATTACCAGTGGGCCCATCTACAGAAGAAGCCAAGCCAAGGCATTTCACTGTTCTTGTATATTCCTTCTCCCAAGTCTGGACTTTCTTACTGCTTGTTTAGTTGGATGGATTTTGTGTCTACCAAGGACCTACATTTAAAACTCCTGCTCATGCTTGTGTTACAAGGGGAGAGACATCACTTTGCCATTTATGTTACCAAGCTTCTCAGACTGAGATAGATTTATACCATGCTTCTATGGCCAAAGAAGGGAGGAAAAGAGGACCTGCTCTGTGCTTTCCACAGCTCTCCATGGCTCCTTGTCCCAGAGCCTGGAAAGGTTGTTTCAGATCCCCAGATCTCTCAGTAATCAGCTTTCCCAGAGACATGCAGCAGGTTGGGCTGCCTTGAAGAAACAGCCTGCAGCCCAGTGCAGGCACAGGGTTGGCTGAGCACTGGGTCCCAGTGGCCACAGCACCACAGGCTCTCCCCTGTGGGCCAGGCATGGCTGATGAGCAAGTAAAGGCTCAAACACAGGGAGGCAATGCAAGAGCACAGCAGCATTACACAAGTACARTATGGAGCCTCAACTCAGGAGCACACGATCCAGGAAAGAGACAAGACTCAGAAGCGAGTACATGCGATTTGGCTGATCTGCATAGCAGAAACCCTGCCACATAGTCGGGTTGTCCTGGGCTTCCTTTCAAAGTGACTGCATTAACTTTGGAAAGTTTCTCAAAGTTTGGGAAACATTTGAATCTCCTGTATCTGCCAAAGATGGAGACTGCCCCTTTGTGAATGGATGTCCCATCTGAAAGATTTGCTGTCAGTCACTATGGCACTGTCCTATCCAAAACAGTTGATGAAGGAAGTCAGACGTGCGGGACTGCCTACAACTATAGTTTCAGAGTGAGACGAGGGGCAGCTTTTGAGCCTTGAGCAGGTTCAACATCTTTAAATGAGTCTTTTGTAAGTCCCATCTGTGCTTCTGTCATGGAAATGCAGCTGGAGCTCAGGTGCACACAACTGCAGAGGTTTCCGGTCTCCATACATTCTGCATGAGAAAGATCTCTTTCACAGTTGCTGCTAGCATCTCCTTATTCTCCTTCAACGTCTAACAAGCCCATTGATATTTAATAAATGATAGACTACAAAAATTTGGAAACTGGATAGGTAAAAGACCACACGGCTTTTTGTTTCAAGCTAGCTTCGCACTGTTGCTGGTCACAAATGGGGAAAATCTGCCGCAGGATAGCAACCTAGCAGCCTATACTAAGAAATACGGCTCATAGGTCTTGTTGCTGAAAGATATGTTCAGCATACCGCTGCTCTGTTTAGGTGTGTGAAGTCACTTCTTTGTATCACTTTGCAGCTACTAGTCAAAATCAGTTTTAATGCAGTCCTGAGTTGTCTGAATTTGTGGATCTCCTCTGGTGGGTGAGAGCTTAGATGCGGTCAGACCAAGTCCATCCAACCTTCCCTGTACGCATCACTTTTCACAGTCATTTCAAATCTTTGTTTCAGGTCAGCTCTAGGGAAATGAAAGTAGAGCAGAAAAATCTGTCAAAAGGCAGGAAACTCAGGTCCCCCTTGCCAAAGGAGAGGGGTACCTCTGAAAGGTTGTACAATTTGCAGACGATCACAGAGTTCATTGCAGAAAACACAGCAAGTCCCTTGACTCCTCTCAGTCTTAGATACACCTGCACTCATCAGAATCCAGCACATCTGATTTTCAATCTTAAGTCCCCATTCTGTTCTTCAAACACAAAGCACCTTTTAGCATGATGCATGACTACACAGTTTATAACCATCTTTGGCCATTCATATTGACCTGTATCTCCTATTAAAGGAAACAAGCAGCATAATCTCCATTCTAATACTTAGTGAGCTTGGATGCATGAAACGTTTAATATGAATGAAGAGAATGCGCTGTTTGAGCTTTATGGTCCTTACAGTCAATAGCTTAACCTTAAAGTTATTCATTTACATGACTGCTGGCAAAAATGTCACCACCTCTCCAAAAACAGTCACAAATTAGATCCAATCCTATGCACAGAGCATATAAAGGACAGGAGAGGAGGCATAATTAAGAGATGCACAAAATTTGCAGTGCAAGTAAAGGGATATAGTAAAAAAGCCCTCTACTTTCAAAGTTCAAGCTAAGCAGCTAACAGACAACACTCTCCCTCCATCTGTATTTCAGCATTCCCAGGGAAGACTTTGCAAACCTTTGGATGGTGACTACATTGGCACTGGGTTTTGTTTGATTTAGCACTCCTTAAGGGCAAGGTTGCTAGTAGGGCTTAAGGACTTCAACACACACGAGTGTGCATAGCGAAGATCTCATTTCTTCAGGTTACCTTGAAAAGACCTCATTTAAAAACAACTAACTTTTCCTAGAAATAACCTTCAGAATTTTTTCCCCTAGTATCTTTACATCTGAAGTGCTTTGTATTTAATGTCAGGTTCATGTGCACTGTGAATCCCTTAAAAATCTTTGGAAGTATCTGCATGCACTTCACTTATTCCTTTAAAGGAACACTGTGCATATTGGAAGCCTGAAACTACCTAGCACAGTGCAGAGGGAATCTATGAACAAGTGCAATATCAGATATTATTTCAGGCTGCTTTCTGAGCTACATTTCTGCAATTCAAAATGTCTRATGAGCTTATTTGATTGTATCTGTGCCAACAAAGAGACATAAACAGTTTTAATCACTGCTTCGTGTTGCTCTTGACCCCCTGCTTTGCTTCATTATTTTCCTTTTAGCCACATCAAGGCACAACAYTCCAACTAAATCATTCAACCACTTGCTGAAGACCTGTTCACATAACAARATTTCTTTTTTATCATCTCATGGTTTTTTTGCACTGCTGTTTAACAAACAGCAGCCAAACTGGGTGTTAGTTCAAAAGCAGCAGACTGGTAACAAATTAATGTCTTGTTGGTTCCTTTATTTTCAGATAAATTTCTAACTTTATTACCCTAAATTGATTAATGCCCAGAGACAGTGAACAGGTTACAGCTCCTGGTCTTCTGTTTTGTCGCTAACAATGCTGGAGGGAGACCAGAACGTTGAAACAAAGGGAAAAGGAAGCATTAACAGTTCAAGTCACAGTAAGTGTTGGCCTGCTTAAACTAATAATATCAGACAATTCTGTATAGTCTAAAACACCCACGGTCCTCCTACAGAGATCCAAGTATTCCATGATCAGTGAACCATGTTTTAATGATACATTCTCTTGCAGAGCTTAAAGGTTTGAAATATTAAATCTTTTCTCTCATGCATGCTAACAGCAAATGAATCTGATGCCCATCCATTAATGAAGTTTGTCTGTTTCTTGATCGTTATAACAAGGGCATTAGCYAACATTACTCTCCCTACACACTTGCTTAATTTAAAAAAAAATGACAAAGAGTACACCAAATGTGACACATAACTACAAGTGCAAAAGGTCACTGAGGATTGAGGTCAGATAGCATGGAGAAAATCTTGTACCTTCCTAAAAAGTGGGTCATTTCTTTCAGTTCTGCGTGGGTCTAGGAAAAATCCTGAGGCATATATGCAAACTCTGTTGTATAAAAGAAATATCTTGAAGTTTGTTTCCTTTTAAAAAATATTTCTTTGTTCTCTTCTTATTATGAAGTGGTTCTTAACATGATATTGACACATTCTGGAAAACAGATCACAAAATCTTAGCAAGTTTAATTTCTCTGACATCTAGGTCCATCACCTATTAGTTACTATAAGAAGTGCCAGTGACTTCTAATTTTTTTTATGCATCCTTTTTTCTTTCTATATTTCTATATTTCTTTCATTATATTTTTTTTCTGCTGTTTTTTAAGGATAGAGGATGAAAGCAGCATGGGGGCAAATGCACAAGATGCTCCCAAGAACACATTTAGTCCAACCCTCTGCTTCAGGGCAGGAACTATTCATTCCTGACAGCCAGCTAACTTCATCTTAGAGACCTCCACAGATTTCATATCCTGGCTTTGGAGAAGTTCTCTAACATCTGATCTACCTCTTCCTCGCTATAATTCAAGTCTGTTATATCTTGTCTTATCCACTATGGCCATGGAGAACAGATTATTTCCTCTTCCCATTTCCCTCTTCTCTTCTTGATGCTAAACAACACTAATTGATTTAATCCTTTGTTGAGGTCATTTGTTTAGATCATTCTCCTTGCTCTTTTCTGGATATCCTACACTGTCACACAATACTCTCATTGAGGCTTTATTGATACTCAGTTGAATTTGATGGGCATTAGAGAATATATTCCTGAATGCATATTTGCATTTGCTCCCCTTTCCAGTTGCTCCCAGTGCATCTCTGAGCTGAGGACCCGAGTCACCAGCTGAGCCCTCACATCTTACTCCCATCTCCGAGTGGGAATCCAGCTCTGATTGCTGTCTGGCAAGACAGACCTAGACTTTTCCATCACTTTGACATCCTATATAACTACAAGATGCTATATAAACTGATGATAACTGGGGCTGTACTCACCACTTTCTACTTCCTCAGACAACAAACCATCAATATACAATACAAATTATTGTTCTTAATGAACATACACAGAACCACAACGATAGGGCAGGCTCCTCAGCATTCTGGGCACTGCACATACTTAAAAGTTCACAGTCATTTCAGATAGTTTCAAAATAAAATATTTAAGAAACGTCTGTTGATAACTCCTAAATAATTTCCAGAAAAGGTTAATATGAAATGTTTTCCCCATGCACAAGTTTTGCAGCTGCAGTTATGATAGGATTGTAGCTGCAAAAGCTCCATTGTTAAACATAATCTGCTGTTAAAATGCTCAATCAAGAGATTATTAACATTTCTGATGAAATACTTAGCTAAAGTGCAAAATGTAGTCATGGGGCTTTTCTGTCTGGACTTTTAGTTAGTATCGCAAGTGCCACAAGCACACTAAATACCTAAACAATGTACAGTATTATTGTCTAATCCGATGTGAGAGCACAGACGTTCCCTCCCTATACTCCTCATATATTTCATCTTAATGAAAATGTTATATGCATTTTGCAGCTTATCAGCTAAGGACAGATGTGTCATCTCACTTAAAGCCAAAGCTGTTGGACTATTCCATGGTAGGGGTCTAATCCTGAGCAGCGCTGAGCATCCATCCCTTCTAGTGCAGCCTGTAGTGCTATGCCCTTACCACTGCTACAGATCAGATGCAGCAGGGTCTTTTCCACCTTTAAACAACCTTGGTCTTGGCCACACTTTTAGAAGAAGTCGGTGGGGAAGGAGGGAAGAGAAAATGATAATAGATGGGTGCCAAGTGGAAAAAGCAGGCAAATCAGAGAAGAGTGGGAATAGAGCCTGCACAAGTTCTAAATATTTACAATCCTGAAGACCTAAAGAAGCTGATACATTTCTAATATCTTCCATTTCCACAGAGAAAAGGAAGCCTTGCCTGTTCCTATCATTTCTGACTGAGACTGAAGCTTGCTCCGGCATGCAGAAGAACACAAGTTATCTCTCAATACCGGCCATCAYGGCATGCCCAAACAGCATCAACAGGAAATCCCAGGGTTGTGGCTTTTTTACAGACTAGCAGGATAGCCAGCCCATGTCGAGCTGGTTCTAAAGGTTGACTCTTGCACAGCTTCAGCTGGCAAGAGCCATCCCAGCCAGAAGACCCTCCAGATTAAACACAGTGAAGACATGCTCTAGACTGTGGTCAGAGTTTGCTAACACCAAAACCTAACAGTGAAATTTTATCAAGTGCCCTGATTTTCAAAAATCTCTGACACAGAAGTTGAGAGTAGTCTGCCACTTGCCCACCCATTTCAAGAAAGGGCAGTTTAGTCAGGTATACCTGTATAAGACAACCCCAGTTTAAGTAAATACATCTTGTGCCTTGCCTAGCTAAGCCAGCCATTTAGGCTTCCTGACCATAGGGTCAGGAAAACAGAGAGAGCTTCTAGAAAGTGGTTTATGCCAGCCCTGCAAGGGTGTCTATTCTAGCTGGGTGGGATCGCCTTTTGGAGTTGCTGGTCTCACCACACCAAGCACTGAGAAAGTCCAGAAGAATAATTTAGATTGTGCTTTTAGGGAGTTAAATTTAAGTCAAATGAACCTCATCTAACATCTCCTGAAAATCCTGCAGATGCCATGCACCCCCAAAATTAAACTGTGAGCAAGTGATGGTCAGCATTGTATCCTGCACCATTCTTTCCTGGGTTTCAAGGGGTCAGAGACAGAGTTTGTGCTACAGACCCATCCCGTTGTAACATTCGTTTGAGAAAGCTTTCCACTTCTTCAATTCAAAATTTCACAACCTCAAGAGAATTTCCTAGCCTGAAACAATCATAACCTCACCATTAGAAACAATATAACAGTGTTTCAAAATAAGTTACAAGCATCCAAATCCAGACTAGAAGATACCTCCCAGAACAATGGGTGTGCTGCACCCTGCTCATGGTTTTTTGAAAGCAGAGCTGCTTTTGAAATAACAACAACAACAACAACAACAACAAAAGCACTATAATAGAGCTCCTGCTCACTCTTGCCTACTCTCAGATCATCCATATTTCTAACATGTCTGCCTTAACAAAAATTCTTTACTCCATCCTGTTTTGGTGTCAGCTTTATTTTTATCCATCACAAGCAATAAATAATTTGGCTTTCTGAGACTGCAGATTCATAGCAAGTATCAACCTACCCCAGGCAAAGCAAATGGAGTAAACTGAGCCAAGTCAAACTGGAATACCACTGGAGTATTAGTTAGATTAAACGTTAATAATGGCTTTTCTCCTTTTGATCACTGAAGTAGCAATGAAGCAATAGAAGAAAAGCCTAAGATGTTGACATATGTTTTTATTATCTTTAGTCTTCTTTTTTGAAGTCTTGGGAACTGGCTGCACAAATACTTCCCAGGTCAAAGGCAGAGAATTATGTTATTTATTCCAGCAGTAAGAAAACTGGGCAATTTTATTAATAAAGATAGCTTGATATAGTCTTTCAAAAATTATCAGGAAAACAGTCAAATAAAAACTGCAAGAAAAAATAATTAATCCAAATTTAAAGATTGATAACTTAGAGCTAGGGCAGATTAAAGAGATTCAAATACAAGTACCACAATAACACAAAAACCCTTCTGTGATGACAATCCAACTAAGCTTTATTTTACTTACTTTTCTCATTTTTAGGCATCCCTGCCTACATCAGTTCTGCCAGGACTGGAAACAGCTTCACTAGAGCTTGTAGTGAGGAATGTTCATTCCTTTCACTTGCCTGACCAGAGAAAACACAGAAAAAAATCCCACAAGAAATCTATGCCTTCATGAGACTTCCAACTGAATTCCCCAGGAATTAAAAGAGGAAAGAAAGCTTAAAAGAGGAAGGGAAGTGTTTTTAGAGGACTACACTTTTATTTGGAAGGAGTAGAGAAGACCATATAAGCATGAAGCTAACGGTTAGATAACAACAGTAATCATCTAGTGTTTGGAGGATCAAGGAGTCATGTAATTACTTAGTAACTGGTACTAGTAACTCATGCTGTGGGGCTGGGACCCAGAAAACTGGCAAAAAAATCACTTCCAACAGAACAGCTCTTTAGAAGAAGTGGTATTCAGGCCTCACTGTATTTTTAAGCTACCCTCCAAGCCTTCCACATCTGACTTCAAACCATCATCTGCCTAGAGAAGAGGCAGTCAATAATCTAAGTTTAGTTCCACAGGACAGGAATCACAGCAAAACAGGGAAACACTCTTTCCAGAAGAGGAAAGTATGTGCATTCATTTCTCAGGAATACAAGATTTCCTGAGCAATCTGTCCCTGACAGCTCACAGCCTCAAACCCTTTCCTGCCAGCCACTATCAATCAAAAAAAAAAAAAAAAAAAAAAGACTTGAGAAATTGAGAAAGATAAGCAAAAGCATCTCCCTTGCAGCCCGTGATGTGGAGTCATCCCTTCCTTACCCAAACAAGACAGAAAAACACAAAAGCTGAATGGTGGTAGACAGGAGCAGCTTCTTGAATGTGAAGAAGAGAGCTGGGGCTGAGCACTACACAAGTGCAGTCAACAGACACCAAGTTGAGAGAGACAATTCCCTGAAATGCATTTTTCCTTGCACTGGTTTGGCATCACTGGACTGTGAGTTACTGCTTATTTCACGTCATTGCTGTAAGCAGGTTCCCTCATTCGCTGTTAGTGCAAGAAGAGMTCTTGGTGCACTGCCCTGAGAGAGGAGGGAGGCTCTTTTACAGCCCTGGGAAGTCCAGTCCTTTCATACTCCCCTACCTGCAGCAACAGCACCAAGCCTGCAACATCCCGTGCTGTACTCAGTTGATCACGTAAACTGTATATTGGTACAACATAACCATTATCACCACAAAATAAACCAGTTCTAAGAAGCTAGACTTGAAATGAGATATTGCCATTATAGAACAAACCAAATGTAACTGCTTCTTACCTGTGTGCTGTTTATTGTCCATGAAGAGGAAAAAATCTGTTTTATGTGATTTTATTCCACTTATTGGTAGGACAGATTACCAACAGGCCCTTGAGGGAGTTGAATGCCTACAGTTTTTTGGAAAACAGATGACATGGAAGGACAGTCAGAGCACTGTTAGTTACACCAAAAGCAAGCAAGATTCTTGCTACCTACTACTTCAGTCAGTATTAGGTATCTAAACAAGAGGAAGGGCTTGTACCTTTTATCCTCTGCAAGGAGTCTACAAAAGATTGAGTACTCAGAGACCAACACACGCAAGCCTAAGAGAAGGCACTGTAGTAATGAGGTCTGTCCATAACATTTTGTGAAAGCCAATTTGTTTAATAAAAGTCACTGCCATTTCTGCATGACAGATGGACCATCACACAGAGATACTTTTTGTRAGAATAAATAGGCAAAAAGACCTCTAACCTCACTTTCCTTTTCTGAGCCAATCAAAGCTTTTGATTCGAGCACCCACTCCAGTTTATGCATATATATAGAAAATAGACCCAAATGATGTTCTCAAAAGTATTCTGTGTTGGCCTAAACACTTGCTTCCCTACCAGCACTGTAAATGTTACAGGACAGACCTTGCCTTTTTAAGACTTCCTCACACCTACACCGGAGAGAGCTCCCCGAGTGCAGATCAGCAGTCACAAGACTGCACTGCAGGCCCAATTGCCAGGGGTGCCTCATTCCAGACAGCAGTTACAGACAACTCTGAACTGAAGGCATGTTCTTAAATGATGTTTTGAGGTGACATGAACTTAACACATAAAAACACCTGCTTCCACAACAGAGGCCTGAATCCTGTATCAATACTAGGAGAGATTGCATTTGATTTACTGTGCTTTCTGCCTTTAAAACCAGCTAGTTCAAAGGCTAGCCTGTAAATTCACTGTTACTCACTTGAGTTACCAAGCTTTTTCCTTTACAAACTTATCACAAGTGTAAATGTGCTACAACTAGCCTGCTTATCATTGCCCTTGACAAAACCATAAGCATCTTGGAATCAACATGTACAGTATTGCTGTCTGGCTAGTCCCTTTACTAAAGTGGATTTAGTTTTCCTGTATCAACACATGCTGAACCTCATTGGGAGAACAGGGAAGCACTCRGGACTAATGAACAGAGAAGAATGTAGCTATAGATAGCTGGGCCCTTTAAGATATTGTAGGTTTGGTCACTGAACTTAGAGAGCTCAGACTTAGACAAGACTTCAGATTAGAAAGCAGTCAAGAGCTTTGTCTCCAGAGCTGCTGTGGTCTTCAGTCTTGTGGGGCAGTAAAGCTGGTTTCCTTTTTCTCCCTCCCTTCCTCATAGGATTAATCTATGACTGATACAAAAAGCAAACTGTMTCTTGAAAACTTTGCTGTGAAAAAGCCTACAGATGCTTGCAAATGCGATTTTATTCAATCCATGGGGTGCTTTGCATCTATGAAGATTTCACAGTTACTTATGTTATAGCTCCATCACAAGCTTATGCACAATACTAATACTGTAATGAGCCAGAGGATGATAATGTGTTATCTCTACAACAGAAAACCTCCCTAAAACATTGTTGATAGAAGACTTAGAGTGCCTTTCATTTAATGCCAAATATTCAGATCCCACTTCAACCTGACTTTGGTCCAGCTTCGCTGTCTGAGTCATTCTGGAGAGGTTCTGGAATCACTAATCTGGGACACAGACACACTCAGAAGAATTTAACAAGTTAGTTAACAATTTAACCATGAATCAGCTGGATCGCAGCATAACTTGTGCATGTGCTTTTAACCCCCAGCAAAGGCAAAATCATTAAACAGTGGAAGAGAGATGCACTAAGACAGGTTAGTCTTATTTGCTGTAAACTGGGAACACTTACAGGAACGCTTACAATAGGTCAGATGAAGCGTTATAAATTATGTTTGATTCTTCAGTATTGCCCTTTTTTTTGAGGCAAACAGCCACTATCCTTACACTATAGCTTGGAGCAACGATGGAGGTCAAAGCTCAGATTTTCGTTACTAGCTCCTCTTGGGAGACAGTATTTCTGGATTTTAGTTCTGGTTCCTTCAGTTTTGGGACAGTTTTTGATCAGCTCCTGAGCCTGAAGATCTGAAAAGCTGCCTGAAGACAGACTCCCAAAGGGACAACTCAACCATCCAAGTTGAACAAGGCCAACAAATCTGCTTTGTTGGTGTCTTGTTCACAGCCTCTTGCCACCACTGAGGAATTTTGAGGGTTCCTTCTCATTTTGAGTGTTCCCTTTCTCCTTACCTTTTTCCTCCCCTAAGGAATTTTACCAGGAGGTAATTTTTAGGGGTTATGTTTCCCCTCTCAGAGGAAGCAATTAACCTCACACTGTTCAGTTAAAAAAAAAAAAAAAAACTTAAAAGAAAGCTTTAAAAACAGGTCTGGAAAGGACCGTCTGGGTCAACCCACTTATCACAGTAGGAAGAGAACGAAGCACCACAGGCACTGTGCAAGACTAAGATTTCTGCTTGGGTGCTCGGCCCTGCCGGTGCAGCTATTGCTCTGTGTTCAATAAAACTGGCTAAGGCACATCTGTACAACCTGCCATGGCACCTTTGGATGCAAGAGAGATATAGTTAAGGACCTGCCGGCAGCCCCAAGGTGCTCCTGAAGGGCAGTACACTTCCCTTCACCACTCACAGCAGTCAGGAAAATGGGGATGCAGATGCAGACCCCGGTTGGGAAGGGGAGGAAAGAGAGCACATCTGTAGAGCCCCTGCTCTGAGCGAGAGGCAGGGGAGAGGACTCRCAGCATGGGGAAACAGAAATGGAGGTTTTAGGCTGGCTGGAAAAAGGCGAACTTGCAGAGAAACCACATAAAAGGAGGGCCAAGGGTATTCTGAGGTGTGCCCCCGTGCAATAGGGCAAGAGGGGGAGCACAGAAAACTGATGAAAGGAGGCCTTGGAAGGGTCAGTGTCTGCAGCTTACAGGAGAAATTGTTCACTCAACCCTCCCCCGAGTGAAGGAGAGGTGAGAAGCAGCTACCTCGTTGACTGGGCAATCAATGATGGACCAGATCTCCAAGGCTGCTACAGAGAAGATGGAGACAGGCTCTTCACACAAATGTGAGGCAAGAGCCCAAACTCTAGGCTGTGAGGTGTTGCTTCAGGCAATCCCGAGATCGGGCGGATGTTGAATTCCCACAGTTCTCCTCTCCAGGAAATCTGGTAACAAATGGCTCTCCCAGAATCACAAAGGGGATCTGAAGAAGAGCCATGACTTGAACCAGCCTCTTTTGATGCCCTCTGCTAGTCCTAATCCTTCTTCTGAAAAAGCAGTAACCTTAAAGTTTGGGGCTTGAGGTTAACTGTTGGTGTTCTTAGTAAAAAGCTAAAGATGTAACTGCTTTAATAGAAGAAGCTAAAAATCAGATAATAACTATTGGTTTGGGAAAATCTTAGGAATGGAGAAGCTAATTGACAAAACAAAGTCTGGGAAATTGCTGGACTGAAACTTGGATACAGTTTTCAGATCAAACCATCTCCCAAACTTTTGTGTTTCTGAAAATAAATGTGCACAAAAGAGCGAGAGTGAAAGAAATGTGTTTGGTTTCATACATATAATCCCACTTTTAAATTATGAGGTGAAATAAGTGCCAAATGGTCATCTCATTAGTTTGATATATGCTCTGTTGTCATGTAGAAGCAGTTGTTTAACACTGATCAAGCCCTGCCCAATCCGTGTTTGAGATGCTACAATGGAATAATATACACTGCTTTGTCACACGGTCATATATATGAAATGCAGAAGTTAGAACTGTAAAACAGCTCATCACGTAACTTCTTTTCAGCAAATTAATAAAAACTTCTGGTATTATAAGAGGACATGTTAATTTAAACGCATGTCAAAAGAAAATTTTCGTAGTTCATGTCAGAAAAGGGGATAATTTCTATGTTTTAGATCCTCTTTATTTGGTTTTGGATCATTTAAAGTGAGTAAGTTCATTGATAGTTTCAAAAGACAAAAGTAAAGAGAACAGCTGGTGATTGAATGCATTGCTATAGACCTGTGCAATAACTTTAATAAGTGAGAGGAAAATAGCTCTTGAGGTGAGAGTGAACTTCAGGAAAATAACCAATGATCACAATACAGTGAAAATTAGAAATATATGTAAATTACAGAACCTTTAGTCTGACTCGGTAAAAGGAAAATAGAATAATGTGTCTATGTTTTCAAAAGAAGCATTTTTGCATTCATAATTAAGTTAGTTATCTTCAATTTGATTTTCCTGTCCAACTTCCAGCAGCATTTTAACTGTAAATCTCTGGAATAAAAACACTGTCATAGGAAAATCTGGTATTACTTTGAGAACTCAGGGCTGAGTTTGGGTTTTTTTTTTTAAAGAATGGGTATAATTGCTTCCATGTGTTGACATGTCCCTGCTAACAGTTAACTATGTCCTACTGCTTAGCTCCTGTGGCTAAAGAGACTATAAACAGTTGAGTGAAAGAGCTCTGCCATTAACAAGGTAGGCCAGCTCAGAGGCATGCATATGGGGCTTCCTTGCTCTCTCCACGCTCACCTTCCCTAAGCAGAAGTTCTCTGGCCATTAATTCCAAGTGTTTATGGCTGTGAAATGCAGGAACGCCAGTGCCAAACCAAAGCCATCGTCTTTCCAAAGAGCTCTAAAAGTTCAGACCACAAAATGCTGGCTCTGATCTGGTGCTGCTCACTGGAAGTTCCTCTGAGATTTGATGAAACCAAGGAACAGCAGGGGAGAGAAAGACAGAAAGAAGTGAAGAAAGAGAAAGGCTAGACGGGAAACTGGGGATGTGATGCAATGCTCCTGCTTGCTAGTGCCTGGGCTGTTGAAACAAACCCACCAGCGCAGCAAGGAAGCAAAGCAGCAGTGACATCTCACACAGCCAAGCTGCAACTGCTCTGTGCAGCGAGCAGCTAAGGAGCAATGTGCAGTCACTGCTGGCATGGTACACCTGGCAGGCTACACAACCTCCATCACTTGCCTTTTTGAAGAACAAGGCAGAGAAATCTCTGTCGGGTACAGCCGACCCTCCTTTGGGGAGGTGAGTGGGTTCGTTGCCTGCCAAAGGCCCCTGTGTTCCTGGGATAATAAATTCTGCACCCAGAAAATTTGTCCCACTGACTTAAATAAGAGCTCCCTGCAAGATGCCAGGGCACAATTCTTTTATGTCTCACTAAAGCTTTAGATTCAGTACAAAGGATGCAGAAAGAGCGATGACAATGACTGAAAGGCTATTCTGAGCTTTTGCCTGGAGCAATCCTCTGTAGTTTCAAAGCTATGTGCATGAACTGCTACATCCCAGAGGAGACTAGACCCTTAATGATTATTGTGCCTTATGTATCTATAGTTAATTTCATTCCTGTTGACACCAAGACACCCAAAGCTCCCAGGTATTTTAAAGTTCTCACCATTTTTCAAAATCAATATGGGGTTTTCTTTTTGACATGGCCTGTTATGGTTCCAGATTCCCAGTTCTTCTCTGCAGTATCTAGGCTTAGATTTTTTCTCCTTTCTTTGTGCAGAAAGCTGGAATTCTGACATCATCACATGACTTACAGAGTTGGAGGCCTGAAGGAGAAGACTGCATAATTAAAACAGAGAAAGTTGGTAATGCTCCTCCATGAGAACAAGGCTTATTGTTTTTGAGCTGCAGAGTTTCAGACARTGCTAAGAGCAAACTACACTGATGCAAGTATAGTCCAAAGGGGTACAGTTGTAGTGCTAGGCTGTTCCCCAGCAGCTGCAGGAATGTATCACAACAGACAGCAAAAGCTCCATTGCAGCAATTGATTGCATGGCAAAAGCCTGTATAATTCACCCAGATCTTTCTCACCATCTTTCTACCTCCTTTTTAGTTCTCCTGCAAAGCTGTTGAGGAAGCATGGTACACCCTGGAGGAGGGACGCCAGCCCCTGTGACAAGAAATCTCAGGAGCTAGAGAGAGAAAGCCCCAGCCTCTCCATGTACCATAGACCAAGAGCCACAGCAGGGCCTGTTGATGTGGTTATATCTGGCAGCTGGGTTTCTCCTGCACGTATGGAGAAGATGGGCGCTTCCCCTTCCCTTTCCCCACTTTGTTTCTCCCCCCTCCTTGCTTTCCCTGACATCTTCCATCTCCTGTTCATGTTTTTCGTTATCAATATTTCCATCTTCTGTTCTTTTCATTTTATTCACTTGTTCCTGAATTTCTACATGGTCTGAAAAAGCTAAAGGCACACAGTCAGTTCTGCCTCCAGTACTTGCAGAGCCAAAAGCATGAAATGTAAATTAGCTTTAAAAGAAAAAAAAAATGATTTAATTAAGTAACATGGCTGTCTGGCATTCAGAAACATTCTCTTGCAACAACCCCTGGTGATCATACAGAGATGCATTTATTCACTTGAAACAACTGTATGACATATTTGAATAATGCATTTAAAATATTTTTGCAAGAGTAAAATATTCTGTAACTTGAAGCTGGACCAAAAAATAACCTTTGATTTGAAACAACATACAGTACCATTTCTAGCCAAAATTAGTGCATTTTCTGAGTTCTATATTGGTTTCTTTTTGCCCACATCTTCTGTTTCAATATAAATCATTCTCCTAGAATTCAGTTGGGCATATTCAGTCTTAAACAATTTTCCTTCCACAACAAGGGGAGTTCAAAAACAAGGTTACATGTTTAAACTGAGGCTGCAACATACTTTGCTGCTAGTAGGAGTATAAAAAGGAACAGTCAGACTGCTAGTCCACGCAGGACCACAATGCTAGCATACGCTGTAACCAACAGGACAGGGTGACTGCTGCACACTGGTTTTATACTGGTTATGATCAACAGCTTCGTAAGAGCTAGCTAAGCAAATATGTGAGATTAGGAATTTAAGAAAAACCTTCTGCAAGGTTTCCTTCACTCTCCTCCCAGTCTCGCTGCTGAGGATTATAGAAGGAGTTGCACAGAGCAAGAAAACCATACGATTTCACATACCTGCTTGGCACAAAACAAACGTGTGATCACTGAGGCTCTCTGGAAAAAGTGTGGTTCTTGCCAGGGTGGTCCATGGCAGCGTCCATTGGTGCACGAGGCCGAAGGTATCAGCCGGGGCACCCACTGCCCTAGCCCTCAGCTGTGTGMCATCACCCACTCTGTGCAGACACTTAGCTCGACACCTCAGACTTTTCTGCAGTTCATACGCCCTTTCCCAAAACCCCAACAATTGAAACTGTTCAGGGAGTGCTGAGGTGTAATACACACTTGCATGTTCTGTGTAACCTGGAATAATAGCTGTTTAACACAAGTGCCACTTATACGTGGCCTACAGCTCACACTGCCCTTGCCCTGCCAGCCCTTCCTTCCTCTCAGACTCTCACCCTTTCCCCGACCATCTCCTGAGATGTCTGCAGCGTGTGCCGCCTCATGGCTGGCGCCTCTCATCACAGAGTGCTTTCTTGCAGGCCTTCCCGGATGATTCAGAGAAAGAGGCATCTTTATTTGTGAAGGCGATGTGATGTCTCACTGATGTATACTTAAAGGTCTGAGGTATAAAAGTCATCATGGAAATCAAATGGAAAATATGGTGCTGGCTCAGCTATCTCACTTGAAAGACTTCTGCATAGCAGGGGAAATTTAGGCCTGTTACCATTTTTGGAACCACATTTAATTTTCAATGAACTAATGGCAACAATGTAAGAGTTTGAATCAACACTCTCCAAGTCAGCAGAAACACCCTTACCAACTTAGCTGGGTGTGAGACCTGCCATGGATGAACCATAGCAATTCTATGGATTATTTAACTATTTGCATCGATCTCTTACTCTTTGTGGTATGCGACCACTCGTCCCAGACACGACACTGCCATTGAACCCCAGCCAGTGCTCAAGCAGGGCTTTTACCAAGGACATGTGTGTTCTTGCAGAAACAGAGGGATGACAGATCAGAAAACTCCTGTGGTTTGTTTTTTGATGTAAATAAAAATGTTTTTTTATAAACACAGCCAAGGRTGCAGGGAGCTACACTGGGAAAACAAACTTAGGAAAACTACTCTTGGCTGCAAAGTTTATTCTCCTTCCCCGAAAACAGTAATGAGTTGATAATGTAGCACTGAATTCACTGTGTGCAGTTAAAGTTGCATCAGAGGTGGGGTGAGTTTAAAGATGTTTAGGGCACTTCTCACAAAAGGAGCTATTCAAACCACCTACCAAAGACATCTAATTAAAGTGCAGTTTAAAGCCCCCACATTTAAGAGCCTGAGTTCTCTCTGCAGTCCACAGAGGGAGATTTGCTCTTCCAGAGAGCACTTTTGTTACATGTCTGGAGTTAGATAGCGTGAATAGTCCCTCACCCCTTCCCAAATTCACTTAGGACAATTCCAGAAAACAGCTGTACTTAGCCCAAGCCAGCTATAACCCACATGGATAAATACAGGCATTGCATAAAAGCTTTGCAGGGCTGAAAGGCCAAAAAATTCACCCCAAAAGAATGGAGGACTCTGGGTGGGGGAGAAAGAGAGAAATTCATTCTCATTAAACTAATTTCGAAAGAGGTGGTTCGCAGAGGTTATTCTCATCCAGCATCCGGAAACCTGAGTCTTTCTCTCCACAGCTACTTCCTCATGCAGTTCCTGCGAAATTCCACATTAGAAGGGACCTGGAGAAAACCCTCTTCAGGCCATTTATCCTGGCTTATGAAGAAAGCTGCTGCCCTCAGTGGCTGCAGAGATGGTGCAGTGGGACACATGCAGGCCATGCAGTGCAGATATCCACATCTGCATGTTTTTAAGTGAGCATCTGTCAGCCTTTCCATCTAATGCAAGGTGCCACAAATATTCAGGACAATTATTTGCTAGACTGTTGTTTGGGAACATACAACAGACACTTCCCACATACCTTGAATGTCATTGATTATTGAATGTTAGCATTTCTGAGCTTTTTAAAAACCCCACATCACTTAGAAAACTTTAGACATTTATACTGGAAGTGAAGTTTCATACTCTTCACTAACTTTTAATATAGTGTTTTTATTATTGAGTGTAGCAGAGCACTTGGGGTCTCATAGGCCCCCTTGCACTTTGCAGCCTTAAAGATAGCTATTACTGGGGAATGAAAATGAATATTAGGACATTAAGACATTTTAAGAAAAAAAAACAGTGTTTGCAGCTGGCTCCATTTACTGCTTACAGTTTCATTAAACACAGTAATAGTATTCCCACTAGTAAATACTTGCTGAAATATTTACTTTACAATGCTAAAGTATTGCTAGAAAACAATACTTGCCTTTGTTCCCTCATTGCAATAAACTTACCATAAGATTACAAGGAGTCTGACCCCAATGAAGGGCTGCATTGGGGTCACAAACATACACAAACATACATGTACACACACATCTAGACTATATCTCCATTATCTCATTTATTTCATTAACAGCCTTTCTTTAACTGACTTTCTTCTTCTTGTTTTTAGACAAACAGAAGGTCTGCTTATACAGTCTAAACATTTTCACTATACAGCAAGTACTCTCATTTTTTAACTGGGAGAGTCAACATCTGTCCCAGAATTGGAGTTAACCATTTATTTCTTGAGTCACAATAAGGAGAAAAGATAGCATGGAAAATCTGCAGCCTGTTTCCCTTCCTGGTTGGAAGGACCTGACAGGTCTTAGTGACAGACTGCAGTTGCCACGAAGGTGAGCTTTTAGAAGAAGAACTCARGAACAGGGAACAGGACTCTGGCAGGACAGGGACAGATGGCAAGTGGCAGTTTCAAAGGCACGTTGTCTCCAGCAAAAGCATTTCCTCTTTGTTCTCTCCATCTCTGCATCTCCCTGTATGTTTCCAGGCTTCCTGAGCACAAATTGTTCTGCCATCATAGGAACATTTTACATCAGCACCTTGTTAACTCACAGCCAGCTTCTCGTTCTCTTTTGTCCTTTTGTTTTGCATCCCTAAGAAATTTGTCTACAGTTAAGAGCCATCTGACATCCCTTAAAGACTTCTAAGAGTCATTGAATATTTCTTCCTTTTGTAATTCATCTGTCACTCTCACATCTGCTGGAGAGTGAGCAGGAATTAAACAARGTCTGAATGTCTCAGAAGCTGACCCTATAAGAAAAGAAAAATAGTAAGAAATCATTGCTTGCTTTTCACTGAAGCAAAAATTTATTTGAGTTTACATCCCCCTGGCTTCCTGAGGGCTCTTCCCAGTTCTGAAAAGGCTGAGCTAGTGTCTACCTGTGCTTTGAAGGCAGGCCCAACTTTGGAGACAATTTTCCCAATCCAGTGAAAAAGCACAGTCATTATTTACAAAAATTAGTTTTTACTGGCAAGTCACCTCTGCTTGACCCTACTTTTCTACGGAGGAACCCTACTCAAATACTGTCTGCACTAATAACTCTATTTCATGTCCACCAAGGGCATGTTCAAAATTTGCTGTGCCATCAACAGTATTTGCAAGGATTGTCAAGTGTTTGGAGAGTTAACAGTGCTGAGGCTTTTATGTGATTAAAAAAAGCCTATCAGTTTAAAAATGAAGCAATCTATACGAAAGTGCCCTGTTAAGGATTTTGCTAAAAAAGTCTTGCTGAGATTTTTCCTGACAGTAAACATGCACTGATGGACTGAATTAATTTCCTATGTGATCAAAACACATGATGTACTTGATAATGGAATTATAGAACACTCTGCTTTCATAATGACACTGCTGCAATCAACTGCTCTTTTCTGAATCTGGCCCAGCTGACATGTGAACATGCACACGAGGGGAGGAAAGGGGGGGAGGGAGAAATACTTCGCTTGGGRTGGGAGGGGAAGGCAGCAAAGACACCAGCTGTGACTGTGATGGTGGGGGGCTTGTGGGAACGGGGTGGCACAGCCAGAAGGACAAAGTAGGGGAACCAGGAAAAAGGGAGGTGTGGTGGGTGCTGGCCAGCTACACAAACCCCACAGCATCATGACTGCCTTCAGCAGCAGTCCTGATAGCACGTAACGATGGTCGCGCAGAGGAAGAGCTCAGCTCCCATTCTCACTGAGCCAAATTAAATGCAGCAACAGCAGCCTGCATTCAAGGTACAATGAGGGACAGCAAGCCCGGTCCCTTCCAGGAGCTGCAGGCAGCCTGGGCAGTCCCAGGACAGGAGCTGCTCGCAGCATGGAGCGGGTGCTGCCAGGGCTAGGTGGTGTCTGGTGGGACTCCCTGAGCGGAGGCTGCTGGCTGCTGCATGCACCTTTGCACCCACGCAGGCAGCCCAGGCCTCCCGCTGGCCACGTCAGAGCTGGCGACGAGTCCCTTTGGGCAAGACAGGGCAGAATCCAGCACCGCCTGTCATAGCTCAAAAAAAAAACACGATTGGCACCCCATCTGAGGTCTGGTTTTTGTCTTTCTCCATCCATTTTCCCAGATGCAAGCTGAGCCATGAGTGCGACAGACACAGGAGGTTAATTTGGCTGCCACTCTAGACGGGCTCGCTGGGAACTGCTGGCTCCAGAGCAAGTGAGCCCCAGGAGACAGGCCCCACTGTACAGAGGTGATACTTGGCCACTGCAGCTCCAGTGCAAGGGACCAGCGAAGCAGCTGCCACAGCGCTCAGGCCATTGGCAGCAGCAGCAACTTGCCCCAGAGCAAAATTTGCTCCAGATTGTTGCCACAATAAGTCCTCCTCAGCAGGGCAGCTATTATGAGGGACACATTGATCTTTCCCCCTTTGGGGTAGTCCTATTTCACTGGGAAAAATGGACAAACCCAGAACCTTTCCATAACCTTCAGAACTTAGTGTTGTGCAGGAAATGCTGACGCTTTATGGACATGAAGAAGTCAAGGCGCCATCCTTTGGTACTGCCCGCTGCAGCTGCAGGCAGACTTTTCCACCCTAAGAGCAGTCAGTGAGCAGTCCTGCCTGTCGCTCTTATGGAGGACACATTGCAAGACACGTGAACAATGACAAGAAAAAAGGCTTTGCAAAAAACAGGAACATCTGGGATTTCTAACCCTTTTTCATTTTCTCCAGGTACATTGTCTTGAGGATTGTGCCTGGGACAGATGGTATGTCTTTTTACTTTGAATTTTATAGCCTGTATGCATTTACCAAGCTGGGCCGATCTTAAAATGTGTCTTTGTCTTCCATTCATTGCACTGTGCRTCACCACCTCAGGCTAAGATGCTATTTTTGTCAGCTTACTATTTTTAAAAGGAGGCAGACACACAYATTTTAAAAGCCACCTTCTCAGTTAATCTCAGCCACTGACATTCCTTTGAAGCTTTGGTTTTGAAGGGATGTGGTATCAGTGATCTTGACAAACATTTTAGTTTGCCCACTGCCATCCAGGGACTGTGTACACAAGTTTGCTTTTACCAACTGCAGAAATACAAGCAGAACAGACTTACAGTAGGTATATAAACAAGAAGGTCACGAGGTTAATGTTTGACTCTAATCCTAAAGACTTTTTTCAGCCACGCACAAAGCATGACACCAGAAAGAATTCGGTAACAACAAAGTAAAGAYAAACAAGTACAAGAGCACAACCCTCTCCTTACACCAGCTCAGAAGTTGCATACAAAAGTATTTAAAGTACAAATAAAAATACCCAAGTTTTATAGTAGACGTAACTTTATCCATTCCTCTCCATTATAAGTGCAATAAGTTGCTCCAAGGTACCAATAAATATATCAGAGGAACTTACAGGTTTATAAATGTTTGGAGAAAATAGAAACTATTGCTTAAATAACCACTGTATAGAGAAAATAATCTCCCACGGAATCTATTAAAACGGGTTAATGAACTAACAGGAAAAAGTTTCAATCCTGTTCCTCCCAAATCTAATTCAGACCAATTCTTTCAAGCTGAGTTTCAGACAAAAATAATGAGCAAAGTTGTTGAATATGGTTTTGAGTGAAAAGAAATTAAGTCAACTGTTTACAGAAATGCTTGCAAGCTGTGACAAATACATTCTGGATTGTTTAGTTAACTTTCAAGGTGATTGGAAAGGCAGCAACTAAAATATAGCTGTTATAAAGGCTCTGTCAAAATATAACAATATCACTAAGGGTTCTTGAGACACAGATAGCAGACCCAGGCCAGTAAACAAACCCCAAAAGAAGCGTACATAGTTTACAAAAAACACAAATGCTGGCAGCAAATCTCTTCACATTTCTTTTCACAGATAAATGTAAAATCTTATCAAAAGACCGCTTCTGTGCCCAGAATATTTGTTCTGTTTCAGGACAGTTTACTTTGGCAACTTCCTCAACTTTGCATCTGTAATTAAATGATGAAGAAGAGACAAAGTGGCTCTGGAGAGATCATAGGAAACGCCATCTTATCTCTTTGCCTTTTATTTACAGAGCCCTTCATGTTTTGGCCTCCCTAATGCATTTTTCATTAAAGCAGGAGGGCAAGTTTAACACACAACCTTCGCTCYCAGTGCATGCAGAAAGTATTAGGCACAGGCAAAATCCAGCACTTTCTACTGCCTCAGCCTACCCTCATCAGCAATTTTTAAGTGATTTTCTCTACTTTGAAGAATAGACAGGTCTTCTGGTGCCACTTCTGTCCAGGATGGGAAAAGATTTCGAGTCCACTTGTGGCTCTGCAGAAGTAAGGTCTGAGAGAGTCTCCAAGTCAGAATTAAGTTCGCATCTAATTTGATATAAACTTGCATCATTTCCAGCATGACAGTACCCTGCTCTTCAAAGCACCTCCCTGTGGAGGACCCCGAAGTTGCCTGACCTGCGGTTTTACCACAAACCCATGAGAGACGTCACTGCTAAGCCTGGTGGAAGGGTTTGCCCAGAGCTATGAAAGGACTCCCCACGGAGAGCTGGCATCGGGCTCATCTCTCTCATCTCCTGATTCAGAAGTGGCAGCGGTCTGAGGGACCYGCGAGGCCCCCATGCTGAGGACAGCTCTGCCTTCTCTGGAGGACTCTCAGGCCCAAGGGGACACTGGGGAGCTCCCATGATGCCACCTCCCAGAAGGCAGAGGCAGAGCCCAGTCAGGCATGGACGGAGCTACAGTGAGGCAATGGCTGCCTCAGCAAACAGAATGGGATTGAGTTCATCTAACACCTAGAAGTTAAGTATTAGTCTACTGTGGTCATCTCAGCTACCACTGTCGCAATGGAGGGAAATGGGCACCTTCTGCTAAGAAGGGGTCTCTAAGATAAGTGGAGTGAACCACATGCTCCGGAGTTGCCGGTCTCTCTCCCAAAAAGGCAAGCAAAAATAGCTCAGACTTAGATGAGACTCAGTCTAAGTGTAGAAGTCTATATCTGAACTAACAACACTGAGCCCCTTTCATAGTCAGTGAAGATTTAGTCTGAACAGACAATACACCTTCAGGCACGAGCCACCTCCTCTCAAAGCAGATATCTAAAATACCTCCCTAGAAGCACCTATTTCTCTAGTAGGTGATAAAGAGAGTCTGGGGTATCTAGGTCAGCTGTAAGCTTCTGCAGGGTGGTTCCCAGCTATCAGCTATTTTGTCCCGGGGAAACCACCACCAGGTTGGAGCAACAGCTGCCGTATGGGCTCAGGTACTGTGACATTGGCCACAATCCTGCATAAAAGGGAGAAAACAATGTTGTGATGGGCTCATCCAGAGTCTGATGGGGAAGGGATTATGGAAAGATAGACAACTATGACGGCTTCCAAGGCACAGCCATTTCTGAGTGAGCTCCTCAGGCTCACCTAAGAGATGAGTTTAGACTTCACTGTGTTCATTGACATCACTGGGTGACATTAGGACTTGGGCATGAGGACATGGCTTGGTATCTTAYCCACCTAAGTCAGCTCGTGATTGCGTGTGACTGTTTATGAGAGCAGTAGTATAGCTGACCTTCCAGCTAAGAGTGTTTGGCCTGAAGGCTGCTTTTCCCTCTCTAACTATATCAGTGCTCCCTCTGCCATTATTCTATCAAGGAGATTTAGAAATGTTCGTATTTTCTGATCTACAAGCTGGATGTGGCTCAGGCAACACAAAATCCAAAGAGAGGAAACATCTTCCTAAGTTACAGAGAGAAACGAAATGTCCCTCCTTGTATGCAACAAAGAGAAATCTGATAGCAATAACCGCTGAGACAGTGAGCCATCTGTCCCATAAAATGAGCTTACAAGACCCAGGAATCACCAAAACRCAAACAAGCTTAACACTGATAGATGCAGGTTTCGGGGCACCTCTGCACAGAGAGCCCTGCTTGTGGCCACCCATCCAGGGAGAGGCGCCATGTGTGGGGAGCCAGGCAGCAGGGATTTATGAGGGAAACTTAAAGAGCTGTTGCACCCCTCTCCCTTTCACCCCTTGCCATTAGCAGKGCGCAGTCAGGACACTCCCACCCAGTGTCTCCGCACCCATCGAGGGGCAGCCGCTGTCACCAGCCCTGGCCCAGCTGCAGCACGAGGCACTCGTGCGGCCAATCTCTGGGGCAGCCTGTGCAAGCAGGGGGCCTATACACCCCAAACTGCACTTTAAATACCTTCAAAAGCCAAAGGGAAAGTCAGTGGAGCAAACTCCATCGCTGCCCCGGAGTGCTGCTGCCTGGCCTTGCACTTGCTCCTCCAGGCTCAGCAGGGCGCTCTAGGAAGAAAGCATTCAACTCCTGCTGTGAAAAATAACATAGAAAAGCAGCAAAATGATTTCTATACTGTGTACGCAACATCTTTCCCAACTTCTGAGCAACAATGCTCTGAGATATGTTTGAAAACTAGCTCTTCATTAGGGGCAGGAATTCAATTTCTTAAACATTCCTAAGACAAAGCAAAATAAAACAAAAAACAGCAAAATGTTTGTCTCTGATTTGCCATCATCAGCTAGGATGTGTCAAAAATTTGCTTCCATAATGAAGCCAATATGGCTGACGCATTTTCAACCTGTAGAATGAATTAACTGGTTTTAAAAGAAATCTTAAACTTGTATTAAGGCGGAGAGACAAGCTATGTCAGTTTGGCTCCAATCTAAAAAACTGAGCAAACTTCAAGTGTATTCCCTGTGGATTCAAAGTGATACTGCTTCAGTCAYGCTCTTGGCTCTTTGCGTCCTCCTCTGAGTTCCCTCCTCCACACAATTACGGAAACCTAATTTTAAACTCATGCACTCAAATCTTCCCAAGCGTGATATATTTTGAATAAAGAGACTCCCGGAGGTGCCTGGGAGACAGTGTTTCAAGGATCTTTAGCCAGAGGTAACTAAATGAGACAGGAAAGGTCTACACATACCATGCAAAAAAAGACCTACAGACAAGGTTTTTTAATGAGATTCTGAAAAGACAAAACTCAATTTAAACTTTACATCCAGCCAATATATCTCATAACTGCCTAACAGTTTCTGAGGCTACAGTCAAAAACAAGATATAGATGGCCAAGAACAGTAAATTTTAAACATTTGCTAAAAGTCTTTAATCCTATTTAGTTGCTACTCTACTTCTCTCGTTACCTTTCCCTGTCTGCTTGRAAACCTTAAAAGCATCTTTCAGCTGGTCTGGAAGCTGGATAAGGGAATCAGCTGTATCAGCAAACATGGCACAAACAAACAGACACAGCAGCATGTAAGTCAAGTCAAATGAATGTATTGCTATTCAAACGCATATAGCAATCTCTGGGACAGAATACAAATCTGGCTTTCAAATTAAAGAGAGGCAAAGTGCTTAGCTCAGAAAAGAAGGGTCCATTTTAAGATCTGAGTTTCAGCGAGCCTGGAAAGGCTGGGCCAACAGTGCGACCAAAGTACTGGCACTGCACAGCACCCTGTGTAGGACTGAAAAGGACTAGCTGGTGTCCTGAACAGGGCAGGCATCTTCCATTTACACTGTGTTTGAAAGCCCTAGAAGCCTAACCTCTACAAACAAGCTATCCTGTTAGCCCTGCACACCCACCTATTTTGCACAATTTCATAAAGACTCAGATTGCCAAACACTTTGCACAACTATGACCTTTTTCAATCTACCCACCTCTAGTTTTACCTCTAATTAAAAGGTGTTTTTTCCTGATACATCTATCATACATGTATTCTAAGCAAGACCTAAATACCAAGAGGCAATTCGCCTCCAGCACCCCTGCTCCAAGGATGGACCTATGCGGTCTCTGACAGTGAGCAGCCACCTGACATTCACTCACGTTTCCCTGAGGTCATCAGGCAAAGAGAATTTGTTCCTTTTATTAACGGCTCACATACTGCCAAGACAGAACTTATGCTTCAGTATCTAGACTGGTGACCTCTGAGAACACAATAACGCAAATGTAAAAAGCTCTAGAAGGGAGGATTCATTTTTTCCCCATGATATCAACAAATCCTCGGATCTCACTGCATGACATGGTCAGGAATGCTGACAGCTCCAAGCAGGATGGAGACTTTTCTTTGCCTTAGAAGAGACAGTGCTGATTTGCTTGGTGCAGGCTGTGGGTTTGTGATGCAAAGCACGCAGTGAAATAAGAATTTTGAAACAGGAAGCTTTCCACATTCCCACTTGTCATTTCCATTCTGGCACCATATTGTACTGCCCCAACTTTGTCCCAGCACAAATGTTCATGGGGCAAGTTCTAAAGCAGATTAATGAGCTGATCCAGCTTTAAAAAATATACAAGCAAATCTTTTTTTGTGAGTTTTTAGAGCTGGATTTGGTCTTGAATGGCTTCACAGCATAGCCTCCAAAGGAGTGAGCTAGCACAGGGGTAGGAATGAGCGTAAAGGGCTGGGGGAAGAGGGAGGAATACTGTACACCAGTGTTTCCACTCAGCATTTTGTTACAGGGAAGTCAAGCAATTTCTATAGTGTGGCTTGTGTAAGCTAAGTACAAGGATGTTATTATTACCAGGAAGGTCCCTGTTGTGTGATTGGGCTTGATGTGTGACAAGCTGAATGGTAGGGTTACAAATGTAGCGTGCTTGAAAAGGAAGGCGCTCAAGAGCTGCATGGTACCTCCATGGGCAGGCAGTCATCATCATCCACTACTCAGCAGGGCTTTCAAAGATAGCACTGGACCACCCATGGTACCTGTGCTCACAGGAAGTGCTGAGTGCAGGTAGGCGCACCCGGCACAGTGCAGCCACTTTCGAGAAGGAGCCTGCCCAAAGACCTGGAACTGACTTTTACCAATGCAATTCAAATTTAGCTGCCAGTAGGTAGAAAAGTGACCTGAAGTGTAAAACTCCATCAAGGTCAGGGCACACAAGAAACAGCATACATGGCAAATGGGTCTAGTGTTTGGGCAGCAATTTGACTGCAGTGTCCAAAGAGCACATGCAACAAGAACACCCAAGAGTATGCTGGCGTCAAGGAATTAGTCATCAGAGAAATTGATATTCTAGATACCATAAACAAAAGGACTCATCCTGAAAGCCAATGGGACTATTACTCTTTTTAAACTATTTCACAAACCATACTGTTGCCAGAAAACCTGATGATACAGAAGAAAGCAGATAAGAAAATGAACAAGGGAAGAAGGTGAAGAAGGCTTCCAGAGGTGATCTGAAAAAGTATATGGAAAACGTCTACATTTAAAAAAAAAAAAAAACATGGAAAAAAGAACAGTTTGTTACAGTATTGGGTGAAAAAAATAGAACAAGATGATTTTTTTGAGCTGCAAGCTTTAATTTTGCAAGCTACTATGAACTAAAAGGGGATCTGCTGGCTGCAGACCCAATCTCCCTGGAGCGTCTGATAACTGCCTGCCAGAGCTCCTTCTGACTGGGAAAGTCCTGTCAGCTCACAGACAATTTTGTTGGACCATGATTGCTTTTGCAACTGCTGAGGATGAGATGCTGTAGAAAGTGTCTGTGAGCAATGAGTGGCCAAGGCAGCGTATTCCCAAGCTCTGCTGTCAACCTCAAAAAGATCCTCAGTGCCAGGTGGGATTTTATTTAAAGGCATGGTGGCTTCCTAAGCAATACAGAACAGTGTCTTACAAAGAGTACAAGGAAGGCAGTTAGTGATTAAAATATCTAAAAGAGCTATCTCTAAGAAATTCTAATACTGAGCAGTGGAAGTAAGGAAGACATTAAACCTTATTGCAGATGCAAAAAAATACAGGCCAAGTCAGGCCCATATGAGTGACACAGGAAAATCATCTCTGCAGCAAAGTAGGCATGGATATGTTTAAATGACTGGAAAGAAATTAAATGCTCATCTCAGGCAACACTTTCTTCTTTCCTGAGATCTCCATGCTAAAGGATACTACAGCAAAACAGTGGATCATGGATATCCTACCYTTTTTCACTATAGTATGTGTCAGTGAAGCAAACACAAGTTAGTGGAGTGGATTCAGACCATTTGGGATATGGTAATATTATTCCATAGGAAGAGCACCCACAGGAGAATTGTCAGAAATGGTTATGTCACCTGAAATTCCCAGTCAAAATGAACAAACACATAAATAAGGCCTTCTCTGGTACCTTCCGAAAGAAGGTGTCAAAGTTTCTTACAGACACAATTGCATCTCCCAGTCACTCTATGATATATTACACAGAATCACAGAATGGTTGAGGTTGGAAGGGACCTCTGGAGATCATCTAGTCCAACTCCCCCGGCTCAAGCAGGGTCACCTAGAGCACGTTGCACAGGATCGCATCCAGGTGGGTTTTGAATATCTCCAGAGAAGGAGACTCCACAACCTCTCCGGGCAGCCTGTTCCAGTGCTCTGTCACCCTCACGGTGAAAAAGTATTTCCTCATATTCAGAGAGAACTTCCTGTGTTTCAGTTTGTGCCCATTGCCTCGCGTCCTGTCGCTGGGCACCACTGAAAAGAGTCTGGTCCCATCCTCTTGACACCCTCCCTTTAGATACTTGTACACGTTGATAAGGTATATGTGGGAAATGAAGTCCCCAAAGGGTAAATGAATTACACAAAGTCTGTGGCAGTATTAGTAAAAGAGACCAGATGGGTCCTACTTAGGAAAAATAAAATTATCATTCCTCTTTATTTAGAGATTAAGATTAGATTCTAGACTCTTTCTACAATCTATATATCAGTGAACAAGAGATGCTCTCCTCTCTAATAATTCCAGGGTCTACTTATTGCGGAGAGTTAAAGGAATAGTTTATATTTTTATAACTGCTTTTATAGTATGCTAAAGCATACCACATGATTTACTTCATAAACATCACAATATCACAATACAAACTTCATTAAGCTTTAGTAAAAGCTTAATTTAGCACTGTCAGCTAAATACATGATTAAGAAAATGGCAACCAAGTTACTTCTTGGCTCTCATACTTCAGAATTAGATTACTATAAATATATACAATTGCATGCCCTGCCAAATACTGTACTTCAATGTTTGTCCATAAAATGTAATTTGAAATGCATGTAGGATGGTACAGCTTTTGTAAAAGGAAGTTATTATCTGTGATAAAAGCAATTGTTGACATTAGAAATACAGACTAGAAGATTCAGATGGGAAATTTAATAAAAACAAAACAAATGTAGAAAGGAAAAGAGAGGTTAACAATATGGCAAAGCAAAGCCAGATGTAGCAGTAAATATCTGCCCTCAGGCAAACCTGGACTACTACCTTTCAGAGGGGCAGCACAGCTGGTTTACTTTTTACGCTGGACATGGTCGACAGTCAGACAACAGGCAAGTATGCGCCTGAGCTGAGAGAAAGCAAGGCTAGTCATACATTTCACTCTGACATGTAGTGTTACCTTAAAAGAGGGAAGGACCATTCAGTCAGGAGGCTTTTTGGTTTGTTTTTGTTTTTTGAACAAATGCTGTCTACATTTCCTTTTAGCAATCACTTGAGTTGCATAGGTGAGCAAGAAAGAAACAAAGCCAGGAGCACGGAAGGACTAGCACACCTCTCACTGGGGTCGATGGGAGTTTTTCTCTGGCGTGCGTGCAAGGTTGGAGTTTCCCCAAAGCCATGCAACCCCTGCCCATAGACCATCTGCATCTGTGCAGCACCCGGATGGTACTCCCACGGGAAATATCCTTTTCTTCCGCTTCCAGCTTCTGTCCTAGCACACAGCATGTGTATAACAAAAAGTGTTGTGAGAACTGCCATACAACCACCCTTCGCCAGGATGGGGAGAGTTCAGGGACAAGGAGAATTGCCTCGGTGAAACTCACACTGGGAGCCAATAACCCCACTTGGAATAATAAGAAACTTTAAATAATCTGATTGTACTGTATAATTTTTTTCAGCTTGAAAATGTCAGGAAGAGGATGTTGCAGCAGGACACAAACTAATACACAGAACAAGCTGGCTCACATTACTATCTTCTGGCTTTTTTTGTTTTCTTATTTTGGTCCTATATCCTGCAGTTGTATCACTCCATAGTAACAACCTGCTGAGTGAGAAGGGGATTTGCAGTGCTTTTTTCCAGCTCTTGAAGCATTTCTGCCACTTAGCTACCATTTCAGAGTTAAAGGAGAACTTCCTAAATACACATTTTAGACTAACCTAGCTGTTTTCTCCCTTTTTTTAAAGAAAGCTTTTCAGTGACAAATGTGGTAGAAAGTGCTTTGTGTTGTGGGAGGGAAGCAGTGTTTAGTATCCAAGGGGTACATCTGCACTAAATTATCGTGCTTTAACGTTTGGACTGATTTTTTGATGAACAAACTGCTTTACCATGTTCCTTTAACTATTGGAGAGAGAAGTTAACTGGCAGTGTTTTTCCACTGAGAGCTTAAACCAGAAATCAAACTCAGTGCAGAGCTCATCAGTGCACAAGTAGAGCTGTGTAGAGTGGATACAGCATGTACAACTGGCAGCTGGTACCTGCATCTTTACAGTCGAGGTGGGGGAGAATTAATTTTCAAAATTATTACCCATACAAATTAAATATGCAAGTTTCCACAGAGGACTTTATCTCTATCTGTAAAACTCTGTGACGGTGACAAGCAAGAGTGGAGGGCACCGACGAGAATGAGACTCACTTCAGGGAAAGGGAGCTAAGCACATTCATAGCAATAACTTGGGAGGGACTGGTCTTCTCAGCATTATTTTCACCCTGCGTAATCAGTGCAATTCGGAAGGCACCAGCTGCCAGAGTGGGTGGGGAGGAGTGATAGTGCCGAAAGTGGAGAGGGGGGCATGTTCGCCCAGGCTAACCAAGCGCTAAGTGACGGGCAGAGGAAGGAAGAGCAGAAGTGACATGGAAATGCTTGTGATCATGGCACTGATGCCTGTGAACTGTCACTGAGGGAATGGCCAAGGGGAGATGTTTGGCTGTGGCTTACAAAGCATGACTACAGCAGGCAGCTTCCAGCATTAGCCCTGAAACCCAGTTCTAGAAATGTTTTGAGTCAGAACCAAGAGACTTTTCCAGCTCTGCTATGAGTTCAGTTTCTCAACATGATGAGATCCTTCCTGGCTCCCTGTGCTTTCATGTGGCAGAAGGGCTGGGCTTCAACACAATGGCCAAAACATCTGAGTGTACAGAAAAGGAGACACAGCTGGAAAATAAAGGTGGAAATAAACTTGGGGTGATATTTTTCCTCTTAAGGAGTTGGGAGAGTGTATTTTCTCCATAAATCTTTTTTTTGTTTAAACTATCAAGCAACTCCACTTATACCAAGGAAAACGTAAATAGAAAAATGAGGAAACAAGAAACATTGGAACAGGGCAATTTGTCTCTCCTGAGAGAACAGCCTCCAACATACACAGGCAGCCCTCTCACCTTTTCCTCTCTGGTCTGTATATGTAGGCAGTGTTATACACTACCTTCCCAGATTTGATCCCAGGCTTGAGATCTAGAGGGTTTCATCAATGCTAGAAATTCATCTACAGGAAACATACTGCAAGTTTTCTGACCAGTTTGCAGCCATATCTAGCCCTGTCAGCTGAAGTGAAGCTCCACCCAAACAGTGACACACAGACCCAGACCCAGAGCTTGTGTTCCTCCTCGAGGAGCAGAGGGCGAGCGGGGAGGGGAAGTGACTTGGGGAGGCTGACAAGGTCATTCACTTAAGAAGCTGCAAAGTTATCTCATGTCTTGTGAATGCTGATCCTGTGCCCTTTACACAACTTGATGAGACCTTAAATTATATGCTGTGGAGAGTCAAGATAATAAATAAAATGGAGGCCTCCTCAGATAATGGCATTCCAGTAGACTTACAAATATGCCTCATTTGGGAATATATTACATTACAGTTTTGGACTTGCCAAATGATCTTCTGTTCTATTTATTACCAGCAGCCTTATATCAGGCTCATATTTTAACTTTTTAATTTGTGCAATTTTTGTTCTCCCTCCAAGAAAAGACTGTCTTTTGCTCCTTGACCAAAATGCTTTTAACACCCAGGAATCAAAACCAAGAAGGGAAATAAGGAAAAATGCTGACATACCCAGGCAGTTTCCCCCAGGTGCCTACCTTGGATATCACACAGCTTGGATGGTTTCTCCTGTACAGCTTGCCAAGGGAACTCACCGTGAGGGACAAGACAGGGAAAGGGGTAAGAGAAGCTAGTACTGCAGCACGTTCACTTCCCTGTCTTGAGAACCAAGGATTGGGCTTTTCTCATTTTTGGAAAGATTTGCTGGGTACAAAAGGAAAAACTGCAGGGGAGAATATATGTTTTCTTTCCATTGGTTGAGTGACATCCTCCCCAGTAGCAGGACTTCTTTTCAGGGCGTGTCTGGAGAGAGCCCACCACCTGCAGAGATGTGAACACAGGGACTCCAGCCATCCTGCCGGGGACGGCAGAGAAAACACTCTCCAAAGACCTAGCACTGGTCTGAGAATGCCCTGTGCCTCCGCATGGCGCTTCGGCCTCCCACAACTACCCCGGACCTGTGCAGAGTTCTTGGGAAGGATTCCAAGATGTATTCCTTATCCTCCCAATGGCATCTGTCTGTTTTCACTGTTTTCAATGCCAGCAGAGGAAAACGACTTTGTATCGAGAGGCTGGCAGGTGCTGAGAGATCAGCCCAGTGGGAAGAGATTCGGATTCTCTGGCAGGGACGAAAAAACAAGCTCACACTCAGAGCTGAACTTTTTGGCCCCAGGAAAGCACTGGCCAAACAAACGGGTGGCTTTACATACAGAATTACATCAGGGACACCAAATAAAGTGAAACAGATTCATTCTGATGGCACATGTAGAAAGGTTTGAATTATCCAGTGCAAATTGGCCAACCCGGTTCCATCAAAGTGCTCTGCAGCCCTGCTCAGGATTTCAAACATGCATTATGAGGAGCAGCTGCTGCTCCAGGAAGTGTGTTTCAGTCAGGGCAGGATCAAGCCCTGAGAATTTTTGGTGCATGTTTTAGGGAAATCAGCCTTAGCCTTAGGTATCCAAGTTGGCTGTCGTAAATATTTATTCATTAAAGAAAGTCCTTGTTTGCTTCTGGTGCAGTTTCATAGCCTTCTGAAGACTCACGAACAAGGGAAACGTATGGGCAGGGAAGGGAGGGGGAGGAATTTCCTCCCTTTCCTTATAAGTTAAAAAAAATTACAAAACCAGCTTGCCTTGTGGAAAATAAACTTGTCCAGTTTTGTATACATGTGTTTACTGTACAAACTTTCAGTGACTCAGATGCGAAATGTGCCTCAGGTTTGTTATGTGTTTTGTTTAGTTTTCTAACTCTCCCTGAGAAAACATGGGCCACAGTTCAGGCTGAGTTCTATCCCATCCAGTAGATTGCAGGGGATGCACAATAAAACCCCAATCCTGTGAGTGCTTATGCATGCATGAATAGACCTGTATTCACTGGGCTTTTTCATGCATGTAATCATCTGCAGGATCAGGGCCTCAGGCAAAGTGCAGAATTTGGGTTCATACATTCATTTGGGGCTGGAATTTGTTGCATTATTTTGACATAAACTGTTCATCTCCTTTAAAAATTCACTGCTGCATTCAACAGGAATGATTTTTAAGCAAACTTTGAGACTACCGCTCTCCTTTTCCTTTCCTGTCAGCACTGATCTCCATCAGACTGAATATGCCTCCTTTTTAATCAGCCTGCCTCTCCCACAGCCCTTCGATTAGGTCACATTTCAATTTGTACCCGCACAGTTGCTCCCATGCTAGTGGCTGGCAATGTTACAAACATAATTTCTTGGCATTCACAACTGAGCCAAGCCAAAGACCCCCAGGTAACTACAGATAGTTGGAAACTATTTCACAGTGTTTGTGCTGTTTCTGCTTCCTTGTGATGAATAAAGAAGGGCTAGAATGTGGATGATAAAGTGTATTTGATTTGCTTGGATTATTACCTTGGAAATATTTGTCTCTCATTTTGCTTTCCTGGAAAAATTTATGAGGACTTCAGACATGTTAACTGAGGGTGTGAGGGTGGCTGACCATCAACAGCAATCCCATCCATCCCATGCATCCATCAGTCCTTGAAGCTAAATTGCATGCAGTTAGTAAAAAACAAAGCCAACTTTTCCATCTCATCATCCATCAGTTCCTTGGATCATGTAGGATCATTTCATTCATTCAGTAGCTAATGGGGGCAGGGAGAAAGATGCCTCCCCTGAATCCACCTACCGTTCATCTGGTGGCCGGGACATGTTTCAGAAACTGCAGGTAAGAAGCGCTAGGCAATCTGAGAGGTTAAGCCTTAACTCAGACCGTATTTGTATTTTGGGGATTCTAGTACTTTGTTTCTGATTCTGTAATGAGAAACTCACCCCTGCTGAAATAAATCTTTGCTGCATTTTACCTCCATTTGGCACTGGTGGTGACACTTAGATGGTATCATCTAAGTGAGGAGGTCCAAGATGGGAAAGTCATCTGGAGGTCGCAAAGCCAAATCGGGCAGGGAGGACCTGCACCAAGACTGGTGTTTTGGCACCCAGAGGCTAGAGGGCCTCTGGGCCCTCGCCGGTAGGGGAGTTACTAGTGTCAAACCTGGGATCTGGGGAGAAGGTCCTTCCTCAGGTACAAGCTTTCATTAGGACCCTCCTTCCCTGTCAACCACCGGAAGCGCAGAGATACCAGCAGCTCCCAGGAAACCCCCAAGCAACACACTTCTACTGCACACAAACATTTTGGTTACTTTTGTGTTTGGGAACAGAAATATATGAAAACTACAAACCAGTTTCATGGGTTTTTGGTAGCATACTGTTTATTGCTCCCATAGGGACAATAAGGATTCTTAAAAGCAGATGGATTCAAACACTCTGATGATTTGGTGTGGGAGCAAAACAATGGGCCAGATTATTTTAAAATAGAAAATGCATCCATTGCACAAGTAAACTCTGCTCTCCTGTACACACAAATTGGGACAAGGTGGACAATGGTTTCCAGCAATTTTTGCAGATAAAACTTAGAAAAAAATTTCCTGACACAAGAATGTAGCAAAACAGGTGCAGGAAAAAATATTTGCTTCACCCTATGGAACAGTCACTGTCAAAAAGCTGATCCTGAATAAACTCAAGACATTACTGGGAATAAGAAAAGAAAATTCATGAAGAAATCTTTACAAACAGAGCATCCATGCTGCTTCTCTTTAATTCTAGAGAAGGCTAGAAGGGAACATCAGGTGGCCCAGCCTGCCCTTTTGTAGGTCAGCATTACGCTAGGATTGAAACCAATGTATATACATACACACACATCAAACACATGCATATACACATCAAACTATGTAACTAAAACCAAACTGTATAGTATAAATATCTAGGTATTATATAGCATGTATAATAAAGGTTTCTCTTTAAAGCCTAGTGGGTCCTCTGCTTTGATGAGTTAACATATTTCAGAGGGTGTGTATCTGATTCATGATTAAAGCTTATGTATTTCTAGCACCAGAAGAAATTAAACCAATTTGCTGATCCTGTAGGTAGTCTGGTGTTAGAAAGAACAGTTGTTTCTTTTTACATGGTAACTCAATAATCATAGATGGAGGAGAATTAACCCACATCAAAAAAAAGAACAAGTTTTCCTAAATGAAATTTTGTAATGCAAAAGAAGTACTTTAAAGAAACTAATGAAGTCTAAATATTGCATCATAATTTGTCATATTAATGTTGGTATCATCACTTTAAAATTCAGTTTACTATAGATACTATATTTTTCAGACAGCCAAAGTAGGACAAAAGGAGAGTGCCATAAAAACCAGACAGTTATGTCAGAGAGGGTGTATTTTCAGCTGCGACATTTTCATGTGTAAACCCCAGGTTGCAGTTTGTCTGAGCAGCTTCTGTGTTCGAAGCTGTCCAACAGTTTCAAGAGAACTAATACATCCACTTTGATTTTCATGAAATTCAGGACATGAAAGCTCAAATACGCTCAATAATTGATGCTAAATGTCAATGACATACCAGCAGAAAGGAATGTTTTTCCACATGAATGCGGTATGAACAGAATGTGTTGGGAATAACGTCATTATCCACAACACCAAACCTGTTACTCGAGCACATCTCTTTCTGACAAATGCTGCAAGTTGAAGAGGGCAGTATGAGGGCCTCCTCTCCCCATTGCCACGCTGTGCTGGGCACTCTGTACAGGTCTGCATTCAGGCTTCTGTTTTGGGGCTCCAACACCACAGTACTTTCCCTAAAAGCATATATTAAAGGTTGGCTTTAGAGGGTTCACAGCTCCGAACAAGACATGGAAGGGGATTCCAAGTAACTCCAAAAATATGTAAATATGCCATTCCTGTCTACCCCAAAAGATGTCCCAAGAGATGCGGGTCTGACCCTTGTCCCCCTCCAGAACATGCAGCCCACCTCCAGGCGTCCTCATCCTACACACCACCACCCCAAACACCAACTTGTGACCCCATGACCTCCACCACTCTTGGACTGCACACCTTCGCCACCCCAAACCAGGACCCCAGCCCTCTGGTGCACTTCCTCCTCCTCCAGCATATTGCTGCCCCCCCACACCACAGGTGCATGAGTGGGCAGTGACCACAGAGGAGTAATGCACCATAACTGGTGCGTCCAGTGTTGGACGAGTGCAGCTCTTCTGGGCTGTTCAGAAGTGCAAAGCACATTTGAGCACTCTGGCCTGTACTTCAGACTGCGCAGGCAGTGGTCCCTAGAGTATTCCAAATGTATGCTTTCAGAGAAAGGCCACTGTCTGCTGTCCCCTTCTCATTCCTTTCTTGCACTTGCTCTTTACAATGGTTTTCCAAAGGGACACACCACCATGCGGCCTGACCTTGCTCTGTGGCAGTGCAGGTCATCTTCACTGCATGGGCAGATGAAGAGGAGGGTTGAGAGGAGGTGGAAGAACCTTATTGAATACCAGAAGCCTGTATCCACTCAGTAACGTGTCTAAGCTAGAAAAGTCTGTCGCAGACTTACAAACTTACTGCAGTGAACACATGCTTGCATTAAAGGTTCATAGCTTATGCTAATGTTTTCAAACACAACTGGTGATTTTGGATGTTGCTGTTTTTATTTGCTGTGCATGATATGCTGTTATGAGGCCTACTTTGCAGAAAAAGGGCACAGCTGCTCTGAAAAATCAAGCTGAAACCAAAACCAGTGGCTCCCAACATCCTTTTCTGAAAATCTTTGCCTGGCTTTCATGATTCTCACAGGCATAATGGGTATCTGTAAAAGAAGCTGGAACTATGCCTCCATGTAGTTAGGATGTATCTCAGCATAATTCAGCCCTGTCAATACTAATGTTTGGAGCAGCAGAAACAGAACATGAAATACATGCATTAAGCACTGATACATCAGTGACGTTTCTAAAAGGATCAGCAGGAGAAACCTGGAGATTCTCTTACAAATGCTTAAAGAAAACCAAAAGCCTGACCCTTTTCATTTCCCATGGGAAGTTTATCTATTTACACAAACATTTGGGTCATCTCATTTACAGAGGTCCACATCTGACAAAGGGCAACCAAGTAAGCAATTACCTTTTAAAGAGGACAATTACAAATAAAACTTGTTAGTCAGGGTGCTGATTTCTCATCCATTCAGAATATTTTCATTGAGAGGAAAAGGCCCATCTTCCTCATACTGCTGTCTCCCTGGTAATCTTCAGTGGCGGTTAAAACCTGCCTCTCACACCCTCCTGTGTTTTGAATCCAAGCAAAAGCTTTGGCAGCTGTAAACCTAGCATGGGTTCGTTTTGAATGATGAGAGGAAGCAGGCTGACAGTGAGCTGATTAGAAAGCTCTTAGAGCCCTCTTGGCTGAATGGGGAGAGAAGGACAGCTGTCTTCATGTGCTGTCAGAGCAGGGACCCCGTGCACCCTAGCCAGACTCGGCATCCTTGATGAGCTGTTGTGCATATGAAAAAGACCATTTAAGAGGCACAGAGCTGCCTTTGCCAGCCTTCCTGTTCATGAAGCCTTTCCTGTTCAAAAGTGTTTGCTCTGAGAGCATGTTTGAAGATAACAAGGGAGGAAATAATGAAACACTATGGTAAAGACTAGATGAATTTGAAGAGACAACTGCAAGCTGTTTCCTGGCCTCAGCCTTATCTGCAGAGTCCCAGAAAATGACCCTTTCTCTGTGTTCTATAAATAAACATTATGATTTGGGTGAAATATTTGATTTAATTTCTGCCACTGAGCGCTGGGTAATGGGACATGCTTTCCATGGAGAGCAGGACCAACTGTATTTCTATCTGTGTTTTTCAGCAGAGAGGAAATACTTTGTAGAATCCTTTTGCAGAGAACATATGGGTTAAGTAAGTGGTATTTAAGCACATTGCAGAAAATGAAGATACATATCTGGGGTTGGAAGAAAGGGTTAAACGGATGGAATCCAAAAGCCATGTCAAGGTTATTAAATGTACAAAGTAACGAACATGAAAAATAATTCAGCCAAAAAAATAAAAATAAATAAGGGAGGAAATTACTTCATCGCAGCCCACACTGCATTATCAGACCRAAAGCTCTGGGAGATGGGCTTTCTTTCCAAAATGGCAGCTGATAGATGATCTAAACAAAAGGTCATTGGGGAAGGAGAGGACAGGAGAGAGGCGCGGAGCGGGGATGAACAAAAGATGCATCAGAGCAGCAGTGGTTTAAGGCCATAGGTGACTGTTGTGGCCTTGTGCACTGGTCACAAGCCCGGACTGCAAGGACAGACAGCCCCATTCACCCTCTCTGCAATGCGAAAATCCAGGAGAGCTGAAGCACATGTGTCCCAGCTCTGATCTGTTACCAGCTGTGCCTCTCCTAACCATGCTTTATACTTCAGAGCYACAACTGCACATTTCACTAGAAATCGATCAAACATTGCTCAGTAATGATGGCCCAGTCATGGTCTGAGGACACCAGGTGCCCATGGCAGCACCTCTGTTTGCATAAACAGATCAGCTAAATGGCTTGGTTCACACTTGAAATTTCTCACTATTTAGTTAGGCTGGTACTGTATTTTCATTACGAATTTTATCCAGCTGTAAGAATACAGTGAAACTTGTGTGAGTCCACCATGCTAAGTCCCTACCTGTCTTAAAGGACCACCCCTAGGGTATCCTCAAATTTACTAGTAACAGCTCTACTCTACCTCTGCAAGAAAATGACCTCCATGAAGCAATCAATTTTTTGCTGGTCCCTTGAGCAGTCAATAAGGCAATTTACACTGCAGTTCATTTGTGCTACCTTCATAAAGAAAAAAAAAAAAGTTCTTTCCCAACTACAAAAACACTGAGGCAAAACCCAGCTCAGCCCTACAGTGGTGTCCATAAAACCAGCCATCTTAGATAAAGTTTGGTTTGGGGTTGGGTTTTTTTTTTTGTTTTTCCTGTATAGTGAAATAACTGGGAGTAATACTCATAAAATCTTTCACTGAGTTTCCTGGTGTCTGAAAGACATCTGGGAGGGTTATGGGAGGAATACTGTGTATGGTGGCTGAGCTTGGAGCAGCCCCCATTTGCGACTTTTTGACATAGCCCGAAGCAGAAGCTGAAGCAGTCCCTGCAGCTGAAACATCTGCGGGGTGGCTGGCCTTCGCTCCACTGGGCGCAGGTGCCAGACGGTCCTGGCACCACCAGGACTCACGGGGCTGCCGGCTCCACTTGGCACTCCCCATGTGCCAGGGGACAGTGACACCAGGCCTTGCTGCCCACGCGGAGGCGGAGGTGGTGGTGGTGCAGTGCGTGATGCTGTTCGGGAAGGGTGAGGCAACACGGGCGGCTTCTGCGTGCTGTCCCCAGGGCCAGGCCAAGGCACTGGGATCGCGTCAGGAGATGCCCCAGCCTCCTACACCAAGCAGCAGGGAAGGCTCCAGCCAGCTTAAACTCTTCCCACCATGGACAGATTCTGCTCTTGCCCAGCTTTCAGGGACATTCGTGGGCCCCTGCTCTGTGGGACCCAGCTACACAGCTGTGTCTTGTATCAGTGACAGATTTTTTTTTCCTATTTTTCCTAATTTGGCTCTTTCTGTAAGTATCACAGCCTCATGATACTACCAGAGAAACGTTATCATCGTTTTGTCGAAACACAGGTCTATATTAAGCAGAGATCCTGGAAAAAGTCAAAGAGGGGGAGAAGGATTCATCAGCACAGACAGACACATTTTTGTGGAGGCAGCTGACTGATTCTCCATAAAGCATCTGGAGCTCTCTCAGTATTCCCAGTAAGGCTGGATGCCTCCAGCTGACTTCCCATAAAAACGCTGAAGGGTCTTTGATCTCAGGGTGCACAACCTTACAAGAAGGGGAGGAGTAAAGTCTCAGAGGCCAGGAGGAGCACTTGACAGTAGTTCCTGTAGCTACTCAAACCCTGGCCAACCTTTGAGGTCCTGTGCCAGAGATTGCAGATTCGGTTTGATCAGTCACAAGTTTAAAAAGCAGAGCAGAGCTGTTCAGGTCAAATCAAATGTGTAACTCTGATTGTCTTTTGTGATGGGTGGGGAAGTTCATTAAAAATTAGGATGATAGGAGAAAGAGCAACAAAAAAGATGAATGAAAAATTACATATCTAAAGCATCAGAGTCCAAGTTCAGATATCATTTAATGTCTCATCCAGTTTCACAACTCAGCCTCATCAAATTCTCTAGAAGTGGCAAGGATTTTAAAGGTTAAGCGTTTCACTGGAACATACTATATCCCCATATCTTCTCAGCCAACACACATCACAGAGCTTTTGTATTTTACAATCTATTATTTTTGCTGATGTTTGTTAGAACAGAGTTCTGAACCTGGAGAGGATAAAACTTGTCCAAATGATAACAGCMTAAATGGCACTAAAAATAAACAAATATTCAGCTATTCTTTACTTATGTGTCTGACTGAAATTCCTCCATAAGGGAAGAACTTGAGACTGCAATGGAGGAGTCAGGTCTTTACTCCTTCCTGCCATCCCATTGACTTAATACATATGGCACATTCATATAAAGGTTTTTTCCCCCAAGAAACCAAATCTATTCTCAAATACGTTGGAATCAAAGGGATGGATTCTGCTCTCGCTTACACTGCTTTCCTCTGCCAGAACTCCACTGATGCTAACAGCTCTCTGCAGACAAGTAAAAGCAAAAATAAAAGAAATTATCGACTATCAAACCATCCTGACTGTAAGAAAGAGAGCTTTCTCTGTGCATCAGAGTTTGCTATTATCTAAAACACTGGAGTTATTCTGGAAATAGAAATCAACTACTGGGAATTTCAGCTGAGGCCTGAATAAATAATTTGAGGCTGATATGAAGGCAGGGCATGTAAACTGAGAAATCTATAGCTGCAAAAGCAGTGGTTTGGTTCCCCTCCTTCAGCCCACCTCTCAGAAAGGGATACATGCCAAAATGCTGACACCAAGTACTTAGGAACAAAAAGAGATCCCTGCAAACGGAAACCTGAAGGCAGCAGATAGCACACAGTAGACTTTATTGTTTATTAACTAGGAGCCAGAAGAATGAAATGTATAGATAGAAGCAATAACCTGGTGATGAGCAACACCTCAAAAGTTCAGTCTGGAGACAATATCCCAGGTTATTTAAAAAGCTTCCCTGGAGCTGGGATGGTAATCTCTCCAGAGCAAACATTTATGGTAAACAYGGGACTTCCTGGTTTGGCCTCCACAGGAAACACTGCAAATTAAATCTCTCTCAGGTTTTTTAAATACATCCACTTCCACTTTGCTCCTCTGCTTTATGTGTCCCCTTCATGTGAGGCATCAATATCCTAAGACCATTTGCATGACAAGAGAAAGAAGAAGCAGACAGAAATGCTGCCATGTTTACTACGAGGTGTCTTTCAAGACTGGTTTTTCAAACACGCTTTGCATAAACATTTAGCCATGGACAAAAGGAAGTAATTCATTCACCAATTTCTGCGGTGAAAATTACTTCAAGATTTAGTCTGTGTCAGTGTGCCAGGCAACTCCTGATACGAACTTCAAGGTAGCACACCTATGTCCATGCATGCACACACACGGAAATACTCCATCGGGGCACTAAATAACTTTCGAAAATGGTTAGTTATGTTTTAGCTGGAAATAGAACTAAACCTGGAGATGAAAAGATGACCAACAACCAACAAAGCTGTGATGCTGAGACTCCATCTGGGCGTCACGCTGCTCCACGCACAGCGACCTGTGCACAGAGCAGAGTCTGCTGTCACACACACGCATCTGCTTTTCAGGCTTTTGTCATCCTGGGCATTTCACCTTAGACATTTTATCTTATGCAGAGTGGTGGCAATGAGTCATATTTTAAGAGTGAACTTGTCTTTATACTTTTTATATCCTGTTCTTCCTTATGGCCTTGGAATACGAGACATGCATGCCTATGTACAATACTATACATACTCCATGAGAACCATATGTGCATGACAGAAAGAGAAAAATGGCCTAAGATGAGAAGACATGAGGTATTCTGAAGTGCCATGAACAAAATGTTAGTATGCAGCATGGGAAAGCAGTTTGCTGTTTGACTGTGGTGACACATAGGATGTGGGGGAACCTGGGGCTTCCAAGAAGACGGCAAAGAAATATGATCAGCAGGGAATGGATCTTCAGTTTATTATAGCCAATGGGAAAAATGGTTCAGCTGAAATTCAAAAGGTTCAGAAGGCCCTCAGCTGAAACTGAGGCTTTTGAGGGTATAGTTAGTTTCCAGAGGTCCAAAAAACATAAAAGCAAGCAAAATTGAGCAGAATAGGCAAAGAAACCAGAAGAATATGATAAAGTGCAGAAAGGGGAAAGCTTGAGTAGAAGGAAATGTGCAAGTTTTATTTTTGGCTGTATGTTTTATTGTAGAAAGCAAACACTGCATAAAGGACCCACTAGTGCTCCAAAAACCACATCTCAGAGATACCATTAGCTCGGGACATTCACAGCATATATAAGCTCAAAAAGACAAATATATACTTTGCGTAATCACAGTCCGAATAAAGACTACAGAGACCATTACCACACCAAAAGGCTAACCCAGCCAACCCAGTCTCATAGGTTATAGAAGAGCTGCATTCTGTAATGTCAGTTTGGCCCCACAGACCTCCTGAGATGACAGAAATGACAGGAAAGCAAAAGCATTTCTGAACTGAGGGACCAAATCCTGCCCAGCCAGTTGCATGACACAGGGTGAGCTATGCATAATTATCTGAGGACAGAAGCATAAAGCACAAGAAAATAATGCTTTTTAAAGCCAGTAATTGTTTCCTATGGTTTCACAGAGTTGTGCCAAATAAAATGCATTTGTTATATTATAACAGTGGGGTCATAGAAACCATAGTAAGGGAGGAAAATGCAGGAAGATTATATGTTGTAAGAAGACTTAGCTGCAGCAAAGATTAACATAAAAAGCAAAACTGAATAGAGAGCTAGAATTTCTAAATTACCCTTGGCCCAAATGTCTGGCTTACCACTGAAATAGTGTAATTATAAAGCTGGCATAAAACAGGACATGTATCTAGTTACTAATTTCTTACTAGCAATAGCAGCAAAACAGTTTCTGCCAGTAGCGGGTCTCTTGACAAAAACCTTGTGTCTTCTACATGATGTGACCTATAGGGAAAAACTGTTTTTAATCAGGCAAATCTATAAATGGTATGCAGTTGCGGTCGCTCGTCTCAGATGTCAGAAGGAACAGAGGAGAAAGTGGGAGAAAGGGAGGGGGGAATCTTCACTGTAATTTCTGATTTAACACTTCACTTTCTCTGAAATGCACAGTGGAACCTGTAATTCTAAGGCATCGCCTCTGTCATGCAAGTCAGTGATGACAGCAGTATCATCTCACGAGCGCAGAGGGGAAAAAAAAAAAAAACATTTCCTGGTAGTATTATTTTAGCCCCAGTGCCCCAGTTAAGTTTTGACTGCAAATACAGATCTTTTTTCATGGCTGCAGTACTGAACTCAGCCACTCTAATCTCTGTTTTCCAGCACACACTTAAGCCTAAGCACATGAGCTACACCACTAGAGTCAACGGCATAACTCCTATGCCAAAATGTTAAGCATATGTTTAAGTATTTCATTTGGTATGTTTAAAGCTTGGACAGAAAATAATTCTAAATTGTTTTCTTTCTCTGCAAGTGTGGTAGGCATTCATGAAGCACAGCAGTCAGTGTAATGGTGTTAGCGAATTAGCAAATAAATGTCTTATACCATATTATAACCTATATAAGGATTAAGGTTGCATGAAGATATTTGTCTAGCCTTTTTATTACTGAAAATTGTTTTCAACAAAACTCGTTTTTTTGCCATAAGTTTCTGCTTTCCACAGAGATGTTTGAGTTTTTGATGAAGATCTAAAAACCTGAAAACCTAATAATTTGACTGCACCCAAAATTGTACAGATTATGGTTATAAAAGCTTCTAATTTTCTGATGAAAAGACAAAATTTTGTTTGGAGCCAAATCCCAGTCATTCAGCTATTCAGCTGAACACATTTCCTCAGACAACACATGACAATCAGATTTGTATTGGAAAAGCTTAGTCCCTTTCACGTAAAATTTAGTTGTTTTAACCACAGTTGGCAAATCTAATTTATGCTTAGTATTTAAAATTTTAATTTATATATATATGTATATATATTTCCACATTATTTTGTCAGTCTGTCTTGAGTAAGTTTGAAGCCACTCCATGATGTCCAAGAGCTGCCAGGGTACTTAAGCATTTAGGACCTCTGATTCAGAGTAGGTCTGAAAGTCATTAAAGGCTGGGTGAGAAAGTGGCTCCCATGACAGCCAGTTTGCCATGATTGATTGTTGTGGTACATAATATTATGAAATCTCACCATTATCTCTTTCCCTCCACACAGTGCCCACAAACAGCAGTGAAAGCCATGAGGAGCAAACGTGTCAAAGCACAGGCACAGAAGCTGTGCAGGCAGTCCTTGCCCCTCCAGCTTTTCCAAATGGCTTTCTGAGTGGCGTGACAACATTGCTGCAAAGTTGGAAAAAGGGTCACCAAGACTGACAGATAATGATTTTCAAAGGCAAACAAACCCATGACCTGAAGAAACACTTTTGCTCTCAAAAAAAGTACACACACACATCCACACAGACATACAATAAAAGAGGTCATTGAACTGTGCTTAGCTAGATTGTGATTTCTTGCCAGGTTTATGGACAAAGGTGATCTATAACTATCTTCTCTGAAACAGGCAGAGCAGTGCTCACAGGTGGAGGTACAACAGCAATTGCCCAACACTAGCTGCATTTCACCGTCCCACTCTGGGTGAAGCCATAATTTTGCCAGGGCAGATGAATTAGGTCCTCCTAGGTATTACTGACAGAGCCTCGCTCCAGTGGTGACTCTATGATGTGACCTGCAGCCAGTGACTGTACACTTACGCTTCAGCAAGCCCACAGCCAATTCCACGTCACCCTCTTCTTCCAAAACCCTGTGAGCCACCTCTCACTCTATAATGAGACACACATCCTCGAAACAACCAGCATGGCATCTCCCAGCACTCGACACAGGTCAGAGAGTGCATTTTGCTTCCACATCCTATCATGTGGCTAAACGTACTGCATCCAGCGATAAGACCTCACTCGTGACCTGTTGCACATGTGTATTCTTGCCATATGACTGTAAGTGCAATGTTATGGTCAAGGGCATTTGCAATTTGGTGACACAGCAAATGCAGCTAGGAGCCCTGCTTGACTGTTTCTCTGCTTCATATCTCCCCCACAGCACAGAAATGTGCAACTCCACAATAACTGCTGAACTGGAACACACACACCAGACCAAGAGCTTGTTTCTCTTATATGGCATTGATCCCTTCGAACTATCTATTGTTCTCACCAGTGGAATCAGTGGGATTACCTGAAGAATAAGACAGTTTGTGAATAAAAGCAGCAGAATCTAATCTTTAATATAGATCCCCTAGATGGCATTTACTCCCTCTCACAAGCTCCATTCTCGAATTTGAAGTTTGTATAAAAAAGGCTTGTTTTCAGACTCTTATTTGTTTCCCCAGTGATGTCATTCAGATCATCATAAAGACCAGACTAGGAATCTTCAAAGGAAAAGGTTTGTTTAAACAAAAAGATATCTTTTTTGTCTAACTCTTTCAGATAAAGTGGTTGACATCTACTGCTTTAAGTGGAACATTTAAATAAGGGAAAAGAGATTTTAGAAAAAAAAAAAAAAACCTCTAAACAGTCTGACTCTAAAAAGTGCTCTTTTCACCTATTAAACGAAAATGAGTTTTCACTTTTACCCAGTCCTAGTAAAGTATCATCTATTTTCTATGGACCAATAAAAACAATCAAACTAAAAAAATATTTTCTGCTAGAGCTGGAAAGTGAATTCAGTTCACCAAAAAAATGTTTGTTCCCACAGGCTAAAAGCCTTTTATAAGTTACATTCAACCTTCCCTCTTCAATTATTATAGACATAAATTACAAGGTGAGCTAAAATATTTAGTCCTCTTTTTTGGAGCAAAAGGCTGGGGCTGGTTCTCTTAGTTGTTGCTGAGGAATAAATTGTATCATTATAACCCTCTTCTGGGTCTTGTTATTTTGACTTTTTGACTCTCACTAGCTGCAGTCTGTACAATGCACAACTGTATTTGTTCACAAGGAATGCTTTGGTTCCTTCTGACTTTTTCCTTTCCACTTCCTAATGCTTTACAAGTAGAGGCAGAGCTTTTGAAAAATTACCTAACACATACTATGTTTAATGAGTATATTTAAACGTACTTTAGCTACAAATCTTATCAGCTGATTACTTAACCTTTGTGGATAGGCTAAATATTTTCTTCAACACTTAAATAAATATGATACATGGTTCCTGTGGAAAGTCTAATGAGAAGGAAGTTGTTTTTAAACTTAAGTCAAGACTTTTCATTTAATTTCTTTTATCTTTATTTTTTTCCAAGTGATCAAAGAATGCAGTTTGTATGGCAGACCTAAATTGCTAAAAGACAAATTAAGTACTAAAATACTCATTCTTCTGTACTTTGTTTGGGGGATGGGAGTTGCATGCCATCTGGAAGAACAGTCAAGTATTTACCATAAATAAATACAGCATACAGTGTGAGGTGAAAAGTCAAAATCCTGCCACCCTTCAGAATAGATTTAAATAACGAAAAGCAAGATGTATTTATTTATTTCAGATTTCAGTAATAGTTAGACACATACATAAAGTCTCTAGAGGTTGTCTTAGCTTCGCTGAATGCTGATGCATCAGACTCCGTGCACCGGTCCGGATGCCTGACTGGGACGGGGCAACCAGCATGTTGAGGTCACGCTTGCACACCTGGCCACACAACAGACACAGCTGGGGTGCTTTGAGCACCTCGGGTGCAGTGTGGGACCACAGCGTCCCTCCTTGTCCAGCAGCCCAGCCCAGAGCTGGGGAAAAGCTACGCTGAGGCTCTGAAAATGCACGAAACACCGGGGCTGCCAGGTGAGGAGCCAACTCAGGGCTTCTCCTGCTCAGCAGGTGGGACTTCGGCGTGACGGCCACCACCCTCACGTAGCGCAACCCACGCGCAGTTACCGAGCGCAACGTAGCACCCGCAGCAGTGGGAAGGGGTGGCCTGGGCTGGCGGGGAGGCCCAGCCGCCACACTGTGGCTAGGTGGCCACAGCGGGTGGCTCGTTTCGGGCACTGCCTTGATGTGCAGCGGCTGGAAGTGGGGAGGACACCAGCCAGGCTAGGAGGGAGCGGCCAAATCCTGCCGGACCCTAAGCCTGCTGTGTTTCACAAGAAGAAGGGAGAAAGCTATTTGCTTTATATCAATACACCAAGAGCTTGTGCTAGTGAAGACATCTGCTGCCACCTCACATCCCCAAAGTGCAGAGGTCCATCGACGGAGGGCCATGCACAGCCCCACCGCCGGTCCAGCTGGCACAGACGCTGCCCTCTGGAGCTGGCAAAGGTGGGTACTTGGGGAGCAAACACCTCCTGCCCCTCTGAGCCACAGCACAGCGCTGGCTGTGCTGGAGGAGTGTGGCCCCCGCACCACAGGGAAGAGATCCTGCCCAAGAACCAAAGCCTTTAGTGTCAAGCTATGAAGATACAAAATCCACAAAATCTAGGACCGTGTGCAACCAAGCACAAAGGAGTGCAACAGAGAGAGAGCTGGAGGAGCTTGAACTCCCTTTGTCAAGTGGACTCCTACTATCGAAACCATCTATGTCACAGATGTCCTATTTTTCTTGAAACCAAAATACAGTACCCACAAAAAGTCGCACAGGAACTCACAGAAAGGGTGCAGGAGGATGCTTGGGCTTTACACTAGGACAGAATGAAGGAGAACATGAAAAAGCCCTGATGTCACAAAAGAGCAGTTGAATAGGTCAAGAAGCAGGGATGTGAGCTTAAGGAAATGGCAAGGCACACAAGAAAAGATAAGGAGAGACTGTATAAATAAATAAGCACACAGAAAAGGAACTGAGAGCACTATGAACAAAGCTTTACTCTAGGGCTCTGGTTTGCAGTCCTTTTTCCATCTGTGAACCCCTGGAAGGTTTCACAGGAGATGTGGACCCTTTCGGAAATTTCACATACGAATATTGCTGCATAAAACACATGCAAACTTGTTTTCCTTAGCCGTCTTTTGCAGATGCTGTAGAAGTGGCTGCAGATATCTGCACTCTCTTCCCATGTCTGCAGACCCAAGGCTGGAAGGTTTCCTACTTTCATAATTAAAAATGAAAAGAAGCAAAACAGCAAAAAGGAAAATAAATAAAACAAGCAAGCTGGGCTTAACACGCTTTTGGTACCCTGATCTGTTTGGAGAAGAGAAAACAGAGAAGTAACTGAAGTAGTATTAGTTTAGCTGCTACTGGCAGCATATGTCACTTCAGCTCAGAAGCTGAAAATTAATGAGTGTACTTACATAGTTTTAATTACTGTTCTTAACTCCTGAGTGTAAACTCCATCTACCCACAGGGAATCTTGTCTTCACTACTAGAGATAGGTGTTAGAGGCATGTTAATAATCAAGGAATTGGTTTGTATCTTTTCCACTGTGATTGCTTTAATATGCAGGGATGTTTGTTAGATCATGTGTTTAGATCCACAATAATTTTTACGTTCTATACATCAAAAGCAGAAATACATATTATAACTAAAGCTAAGATAGTAGTGCATATAGACATATCCCTTATAGTCCCTTTACTTTATCATTACATTGAACTTGATCTGGGGATCAGGAAGTAATTTAAAAGCTAATTCATGTTTATTTACACTGGTCAGCTGAAAGATGTGGCAGCAGAAAAGTCAGCACAAACTCTACAAGCCCAACAGTGTCAGGTTATGTCTGTGGTTTGCTGGGCCACACTTGTGCCTTCACACAAAGGTTTTGTGGGCTATACATGCTTTTCAGGCTCCATTGAGTAAATCCCTGTTTTAGAAAGTATTTTGAAAGAAAGAATAACTAAAAACATAGGAACAAACAAAAACTGGAACAAAATGCAACATACATCTAACAAAGGCAGCTTGCGCCTTTCTACTGGAATACTCTTATTTGATTTTATAGACAAAGGAAGTATGGGAAGATGTCATTTATCTGGACTACAATAAAGCATTTGATAGCATGCCAGATGGAAACTATTAGTTCAAGTAAAGAAAGTGGGGATTAGGATAAGAATTGCAAAGTTGTTAAGGAATTGGCTGAAGGGGAAGTGACAATAGGTTAGGCTGAAAGAAGGAAAATCACTAGCAGATCTTCTCAAGAGTTAGTATTAGTATCGATCCTATGTATTTTTAACACTTTTGGCACAAAAGAAAGTGTCTAATGAAACCTTCTGATGACTGACATTGGGGAGCACTGTCCATACAGAGGAGCAGCAGAATTTTACCCAAGAACTGGATAGCCTTGAAAAACAAATGAAACATAGAGTTAAATTTCATAGTATAAAATTGAAGGACTTGAACTTCAGAAATCATAAGATTTTCTGCTATAAAGTAGGAACTTGGGCCAGCCATGTGTATGAGTATGAGTCAGCAATGTGGCTTGACCACTGGAAAAGGTAAATATCACCTAGAATGAAGTAAGGTGTTTCTACCACAACAAGGAAAGCATTACTGAAATCAATGATTGCCAGGCACTGGCAGGACCTCTTCAAGAATATCATGCCCAGTTTTGGTCACCAAGGCTATGTGTATGCTACTAAAAGAAAACATGCCAGGCACACTCTGGCTTAGAAGCCAAGCAGCACAGCACAGAGCATGTCAATAAGGCTAAACCCTCTTACTCCCACAAAAGAATCATATCAAAACTGCCTTTTAGGAATGATCCCTAGCCTTTGCTAACTCCGGAAACAGCCCAAGTATTGTCTGGGAGAGTGCTAATTGATACAAGCAAAAACCTGCTGACAGTGAATCTTGTGTGGACATGTGGGCCTAATCCCTGGATCTGTTTAGTCTTTCAGGATGGGCATAGCCCAGTGTGCCCAGGACTTGTGCTAGACTCATACATGCTGAAGAGGACAGCTACTAGAATGAGAGAAAAACCAGAGAACATCTTACAAGAGGAGATTAGGAGTGCTCGTATCATCTAGCAACACAGAGGCTGAGAAAGCAGATGTCTGGGATAGATGAGAACTAGAGGAGAAGAAATATTTAAACTTAAAATGTGCCATGAGTAAATTAAGATGGAAATAAGAAGGCTATCCATTATCCAGAGGAAAGTGTTGGAGCAGCTTTCCAGAGGAGACAGAGAGAGCAAAAACTTTAATTTTAAGAAAGAACTTGGTAAGCTTTTATGGCAGATATTATAGCTCATGTGCTGATGTAGCAATCCAGGTGGATATAAAGATGACACATGCTGTGTCACAGTGCATTACAGTCCTGCTCCACAGTTTGAACTCTCATTGCCTCCCTCCAATTTTTATGCATGTACAAAACAAGTCAACATTTACAAATACTGGGCATTTTCTTAGAGATTTCTGATATGAACGAAGGTAAACAGACACATCTTCATTCTGCCCACTTCTGAGTTTGCACTCTCATCCACAGTCAGTGCCACTTCGTTACCCAACAACAAAGAGCAATCTCAGTAGAAAGACAAAAAACTTCAATAAGATCCACCAAAGGTTGAGTTGTGGGTTGTTGACTTTGGTTAGTTTGTCCAATTCTACTGAAAAGCAATTGAATAGAAAGGGGACCTAGCTTATCTTCTTCAGGAAGCATAACACACATTTTTTACAAATCTCTCAATGGTAATTCTAAAACCAGACAAAGATAAACAGGAGTGGGGGAAGCTATACTTAATGGCTCACACATTAATTTCAGCTTTGTCTTGTTTCACTTATGCGTACATACAGCTGCATAATCTACTCATCAGCTAAGCTGAGCCTCTCCTTACATTTCCAGAGGTCATAACCATTAGTTATTCCCATATCATAATTTAAAGTAGCTGTAAGCCTCTTCTAGGCTGAAATTTGTAGATCATCCCTCACTATGCTAGCAAACTGACTCCAGGCTTCCAGGAGATACTCAAAATACTGTGAAATACATACATACTGTGAAATAATGGAAACAAAGAAAAACATATTACAAACAAAAAAAGTACAGATCTGCTCATCCATGAGTGATTGACACATGAGTAATTGAGCAAGAGAAACACTTTTTTCTTTGTTCATTCTATTACTCTGTAGCATCAGAAATGACTCACTGAGATTATTCTGGGTTCGACAAGATTTTCCCAGTGCAGAGATCATGGGAAGGGAAAAATCGTGACAATATGCTGGGTGAGAAAAAAAATTCTAGATGAAAGAAGTATTTGCTACTGTATACTCAGCAATCTTCAGCTGTATTGCAACACCAAGGCCCATGGTCCCATTTCATTCAGAACAAAGTCAGAGTAAAACAGTGGAGAATCACATGCTGATTTCAAGATGAAAAGGCGGTTCCCACTTTCAGTTACCAACACAGCAAGTATAAGGGTGACACAATTGCCCTGGCTGCAAAGCTACGGTCAAAGACTGCACAGAGAATTGGGCAGGAGGTTCTTCTGCTGCCCAGTGAAACACTTCAAGACTCAACACTTTTCCGATTCCTCAGGAAGACAAAACTTTTGTCATTTCTCTCAGGGGCAGAGAAGGGACTAGATGATCTCCAGAGGTCCCTTCCAACCTCAGTGATTCTGTAATGGAACTCACTACATGGATAGCCAGGCATATGTGCGTGTAGTAGTGTCTACTTGTTAGGGCAGTCACAGAGACTGAAGCAAACCCAGGTTCAGCTCCTTGCCCTTCTTGCCCTTCATGTCCTGGATGTGTCCTCTCTCTTCAGGCTATTTCTCCTGTGGCAAGAAACTATGTACATAAAATCTATGCTAGAGCTGAAACACCTTCTGCTTCTTTAGCAGTTTCACTGAACACAGTATATTCCCTTGAAAACAAAATGGTTTCAACAACAACAAAGACTCAACGAAAAGATCCTTTAGCTGCCAGACTTTTTCTTTTCACCTATAAAACCCATCAGGGAAAAAAGTTGCTATTTGACATTTAAATAAGAATTCTTCCTCTGTGATGCAGTGTGGTACATTACAAGGGCGTAGTCAGACATTGCTAAGTAGTCTGTAGTTGTAATTTTTAGTTTCCTAGAGGCAACATTCCCCTTCCCCCCACAACCCCAAGTCTCTTACATGGCAGTGTGATGGGCTGTTGCCATGCCGCCAGCCAGCCACTGATCTTTTTTGAGAAYAAATGCGTATTTATCATGAGGATTAAATTGGTGACACCATTTATCCACATGCCAGGCACTGAAGGGATAGCATCCCCATGCTGTTTTTGAATGACATTAATCTGACCTAGCCTGACCACACTCTTCACAACAGCACAGTTTCTCCTTAGCCAGAACTGGAGCTCAGATGAATTGCACTTTATTCATTACAGAGTCCTGAGTCTCCATCTCTCTGAAAAGAACTTTCTGAATATTTCCTGTAAGTTTACCAAACGTTTCCTTGTTCTCAAGCTACAGAAACAACTGGTGAGGAACAGGAAAGTGAGGGAATCCTCAGCAACGGCAACATCCAGCTCTCTATGTAGATGATTTGTCACACTCCATGGGCCTGACCAAAAGCCTTGACAGGCTAAGAGGGTTCCTTTGACTCCAGTGGGCTTTGGATCTGGACCTCTCAGCCTTAACTGTGGAAGACAAAAACTTTATTTGATTAAAAGAAATAAGCAAAGCAGATAAAAGCACATTAACAGCAAAAGAGCTCAATCCATGAGAGACCTCATGATGGATTTGTATGAATTTCTAATGTGAAATAGCAGAGTAATACCTTTGAATGGTTGGCCCTCAGGATGAAGTCTTTTGGGAGCTGAAATCAACTGTGGAAGGGTGTAAGGACAAGTAACAAATCTGGTGACATACAGTAACATTTCTTGCTCTCCCAGCCCTTTTGTTGGGTACCCAAACTCCTCACTTCTTACAAGGAAGAACAAAAGCAGAATGGGTGTTCCTCTGTCTCTCCTTCCTGTTTTGCTTCTTTCCTTCCCCCTCCCCAGCATCCTGTGTGTTTCTTTTCTCTGGCAGAGGTTTTATTGTTGCCAAAACACTGCTTCCATCTGGCTCCTGTGGCTTCTTTTCCCTTTGTTAGAAGGGCTCCCAGTTCAGGCTGCCTCTTTCTTATCAGCTTTTTCTACAACCCGTGGGAGACAGGGCAGGAGGAAAATGGAAGAGGCTACAAGCCAAGTTCCATAAAGTTCAGATGCAATTTCAGATCCAGGAAATGTAAGATCCTCCTGCTACAGGACTGACAACATGGCAACAGAACCCGCGCATCCTAATACAAATGTTACAAGATGTGTTTCTTTGACCTAACTTTTCTCAAGTCATCCCACAAAACCACAAAAGGTAGGGGGAGAAGAGATAACACATCTTCTTCTAGGTTTCCTTGAATAAATGTGACAACATGTCACAAAGTGAGAGGCAATTAAAAGTGTGATAGATTAGTTCAAGATAAAAAAAACTTTATCTGTCCTATCTATCTGTTTAAGTCCTACAGATTCTCTCCTGTGGTAAAACCCATAGGAAGAAGCATTAGCTTTCACAGATATTTGATCAGGATCCTGCTGGGTAAACTGGAACGATGCAGCTAAAGAACAGCTGTTCCCAAACCTGACACTATGTGTCTGCACCAGAAATCACAGGCTGGTTCCTCCTGACACCAGCGTAGAAAGCAAGAAGAGACTTCTATAAAAACCCCACAGCAATGTGTTAGCCTGGATGTCCTTCATCCCCCACGCCTTGCCAGAGGAACACACTGATTTCCCTCCCCATCATTCACAGCAGAGAAGGGACGAGCTGATCCTCACGGTCCAGAGTTGCATGCAGTATCAATCCAAAAAGTTATTTATAGTCCCTCTGAAAGAGACAAGGGACATGTATGTGAATGGAAGAGAGATTCAGACCAGATGTCCCCGGGCCCTTTCCAAGCAGGCCCACATAAATGTGCAACACAGCTCACAAGCCAGAGCTGTGTTGTGTCAAACCATTGTGGTTACCCGAAGACCAGTGTGATAGCATCGAGCAGGCAACAGAGCAGGGGAAAAGGATTCTTGTTTGCTAATTAAACAGGGGCCTCAACAAAATGAGAACAATACCCAGAGCTAATGCTATGAAGCCCACATTGTAAGAGCCTCTGTGAAGAGCTTGCCACTGCTGCCAGTTCCATTGTTCAGTGCTATCACCATTTGCTCATATGCCAAAACTCCCAATCCTGGTGTGGGCCAACAGTACGTGTCTACTTCACCCGCAGGTCTCTCTGCAAATCTACCTGCAGCAGCAAGCATGGTCTCCTTGCAAATCATGTTTCTGGACCTGTTTGCTCTTTGAGGTAGAACATTCCTCCGAGTCCTGGACGTGCTCCTTGTGTTTCCAACATCTCTGATGAATCCAAAGCTCTTACCACAGCCTTATTGTTGCTGTTACTATGAGACCAATTCCACAATAACTGCATTTTTCCAATGCTGGTTAGAACAGATGCACTTTGCCAGCAAGAGATTTTGTTGTGTTTTTTTTTTTTTAACTTTGCATGTATTTAATTTTACTTAATGGAATTAAAGAGGTAGGACCTCAGCTGTTGAAATCAGAGTAATGTCATTGAAGTCAGCCGAGTGCATGCTTATTTCTGCAGCTAAACCCTGGACTAGAATTTTACCAATGGGCACCTGATCAGCATACCATTAAACCAATCCTAAACTTGAAACCAAGAAACCAGTTCCTTACTAATAAGAACAAAAAGGAACAGCAAAAAGTAAAACAGGAAAATTTGGTGGGAGCCAAAGCAAGGGAAAGGAGAAGCCTGTTGGAATAGGTGACCCTGGAACCACTTTCAAAAAACAAGCCATGAACGGTGCTAATGAAACTTCCCTAAGACACAGCTCTGTCACTGAGCCTTTTTTTTTTCTGTAAATTCTTACTCCTGACCTGTCTCAGCTGGTGAGAACAAGTTCTGACTGTTTGGACTGGCATGAGGTGAGACACAGGATGAAAAGCAATTGCCCAAGTATGCTGGCTCAAGACAATGAAGGACTTTACCCACAATTCAGTTACACAAAGCCAGGATCATGGAGTCTTTTCTAAAGACCTGGCATTTGGCCCATCTGTCACATGGTTTCAGAAGCTATCAGAAAGCCCAGCATCATTATTCTTCAAATAAAATAAGACTTTTAGAAAAATGACACTAAAAATTCAATAGAATTGGAAATATTGCAGAGGTTAGAAAAGTTTCATCTGCTTAAGGTCTTTTCTAAGTTTTCATGACACTTTGCATTGCCCTGTAAGCCAGATTCAGAAGTAAAAAAGCTTCTCCAAAAAGGCTAATTGATTACCAGGAATCTCACAAAGAAATCTGTTCTTTCCCAGCCAGTTTCCAGATACACTTATCTAAATTTATTGCAAGCTATGCCTAAGTTTGCATCTCCTTTAAACAAAAGCATTTCCTTCCTTGGAGTAGCACTTGCTTTTACTCAGAATTAGGTAGGTATCAGTTTCAGCTGAGTTTTGGAATTAATTCAAAGCTAATGTGAAACACCCAAAACATAGACTAAAAGAATTAAAGAACTCATTCTCTGTGTAAGAAAGCATTTCCAATTTGATTCCAAGGACCCTGAGGTTCACCCATCACTACCGATTATGCAATCTGGTTTGAAAAAACAGCCACAGGCTTGGAGGGAAGTGGTTTAAATACAGCAGCTTTCCACTTGCAGGTGTTAGTTCTTCCAATTCATGTTTTGCCTACTCATTGCTCAAAGAAAAAGATGAATTTCCCTGCTGGATAAAATAATGGCCCAGCTATTCCCAAATCCCATCCAGTAGGATCTGGAGCAGATGCCCCACAGGCGAGGTCAAGAATCCTCAGCAAGAACAAGGGGGAAAGCAATGAGAAGCCTACTGCCGGGCAATTAGCAAGTCACTCACTTTACCTCTGATACATGGCTGTTCATTTTCCTTATACATATCCACCCTAACTGACTGGATTCAGCTATTTCCATCCTGGATAGTCTGAGTATCCACTGGAAAACCTAATTTTCCCAGGTACCCTGCTAACTCAGGGCCTCAGTATTTCCTTATGACAGTGAGTTCCAGGAGGCTGAGCGTAAATTCTCTACCAAAGCATTTCCCTTGCTCATTTCATATTTGTTGCCCTTTAGTTTCATTGAGTGCCCATTGGTTTGATGCAAAGAAGTAACCTGGGAGTGTCCCTGACAGTCTTCTCTACAAATCCAATCTGGTCACCCTTTTCTCTTGTCTCCTTTTTCTCTTTTCATTTAAAAATGGAAAAGGTGAAGACCTGCCTGTTCTTTCTTCCCCCACTCAGGCTTAGAAACTACAGTCATCATAATGCTTTTCAAAGTGGCTATTCCCATATTCCTTTTTTTTCACAATTGCTTTCTTTGAGATACATTATACATTCAGAGAATTCAATTACCTTTTTCCTGACTGCAAGTTACAGCRGTTGTAAACCTAAGTTGTAAACCAGCGCTCTCCTGCCACTGAATTTCAGCCTACTTTGCGGGTGTCATGGATCAAGGAAATGACTCAAGGCAACTTGTGCACCTACATGCAGAAGCAGGCTGAAGTTAATGTGGGGTCACAGGGGAGAATGAGTCAGTCCTCGTGAACTTGTCAGCTTGAGAACTGGCTAGGATGAACAAGGACTGTACATTTGAAAAACACTGGAAAGGGAACATTTGGTCCAAGATCCCCATTTACTAGTGGCTTACTTCAATCTCTTGCTAGTATTACTTCTCTTTTACTTAGCAAATCAATTAATGAATAGATCCTTCCTGTTTATAGCCCCATCAGCTCATTTCACAGCGTAGACCTCAATTACGTTTAGCCAACTTTCCCTTCGGGTCCCATTTGTACAGACACTTTGCTTCTTGGAATAATAATTATTAAACCACTCGGCGCCTTTCATGGTTAATTATTTCCTTTCTTTAACATAGTCTGCCTTCAAACTGTAGGCCAGGTCTTAAACACACACCTCAGCAACCTCACTTTCATTTCCTRTTACAAATAATGTTGGAAAGTCCTTATTCTCAAATAATGGAAATATGTCATTTGCATTTCTTTTGCAAAGTTTGATCATCTACCAGTCTTTAATTAACTCTTTAATAACATCTTCTGTCTTTTTGAACTGCTTTTCATGTAGTTACTGGACTCATGTTCCTGTTATATGACTAAAGCAGGCAGGATAAACATATTAATGGAGTACTTACTATGAAATATGCAATAAATTTGAAAGTGTTCTTTGGCTAATATTTCATTATTTTTACATATCAGGTACAGTTGAAAACTAACTTATAAAGTATTTATTCCCCCCCAGAAAAAGATGATTCTTTCAAAAATTCTCCAGTATTCATTTTTTTCTATTTCAGCTTTAGCTTTTACAAAGAAAGCACTTGGTCCTGTCTTAAGTTACCTCCATATGATACAAGACAGCAGCATGCAATAATACTGATATGTATGAAGATGACATACCTATTTTGCATAATTATGCTTCAGACTTTGTCTACATGCAAAAGCTGTTCCATTTCAGCTTGATATAGTGTTTTACACTAACAAGCATAAATCAATAGAGCTTGTTTACATTTCCAAGGTGTGGAAATGTGGTCTAGTAGAGCAGAGAACTTTTATATAACTGCAGTTATGTTAGACCTGGAGTCATACCACCCAAACAAGCACACTTGAACTAATACAGAAACCTGTATAGATGTGACCCAAGTAATTACTACAGCACAAATTTTAATTCATATGTTGTTCTGTGTCATAGGAATGACAGGGCAGTCTTTAACCCATTGATCAACATAAGGTTCATAATGGAAGAAGAAGATACACTCTTCAACTTGTTATATTGTAAAAGCTACTCAGGAAAAGAAAAACTGGAAGGAGTTTTCCAGCATTCAGAAGTAACTCTAGATTCTGCTCTGAATCATCAAAGATGTTGTGAATATTTCCTCTCCTCTCTTCATTTGTCATCTCTTCCCCCATTGTGTGCTAATGTCAGGCTTTCTTCTGTAAGAATTTTACTTATCACGTAAGCCAAAAGGTAATAAGTGAGATAAAAGATGTCCATGTAGCCTATAGCTTCTTCAGCAAAACTTCAAGTGCCAATACTCTTCACTACCTTCATTAAGAGGAGTTTAATGGTATGCTATAGCCTTCCCACCAGGACAATCCCATGCCAAAGGCAAAAGTAAAGGCTGTAGAACATTATACCCACCTCTATTTTTCTGAACAGCAACCATGAGTATGGGCTCTTTTCAGAAGCAGTTTGTCTGACAAATGCATTTCTGGCCAATGCATTTCTTCAACATTTTCATAGCAGAATTTCCAGATACCAATTTTGGCCAAAGTCTCACCCCATGTAGCTACTCCACATGGCTCCATACTTTCATTTAGAAGGTGCTTAGGTCACTTTTGGATCACAGAATCCTTTTGACAATGTCCCAGTAATTTTTTCACAGACTGCCTAATTAAAATCAGTGAAAAAAGGACCTGCACAATGGACAACAGGACAGTCAAGACAGAAGAAAACTGAGTCTTCTTTTCTGAGAACAGTCAGCTCAAAGAGGTGCAACATACTGCGAAGGTGACTGTGAAGGAAGCCACTGCTTGCAGTCATTCTCTACAGGCAAAAGGATGTCTGCCCTTCAAAGAATGGGAATTGCTTGTAAAGAATCCTGCTAATGACACCTAGTATAATCGAGGGATGCAAACAGATCTTTCTGCTTCTGGGCTCAATGCCATCCATTCATTCAGAGGTCTAAGAGCTAAAGACAGAGACACTCGAGGGTTTTGCTGCTTTAAGAGGTTCAGGTGGGAATATACCTTGTAGATGGGAATATTTATGTTTAGGAAGAGTGATGAGACTTCGCATTTGGAAAGTGTGAATTTAGCAAACCTGGACTTTCTGTGCTATAATAGGTTAATTGATGACTGGACCAAACTCTGAATTTCTTACAAAGTTTCTCCCCAGCCCTTTCAATGAGAGTTTGTCTGTGTGATAATGAGGTGAAAATTGACCGGTGTCACTTATATTTCTGCTGAATTTGTACAGACCCAGTATGGTGGGGTGCTGACCTGCTTAGTGGGCATTTCCACAATGTATGTGACTAAAAGTTGTCCATTGTCTATGTCCAGGGAGCCAGGTATCACACAGGTTAATCACCATGTTCTCAATAGTGCTGCATGCTTGTGTTTCTCCACACACAGTATTACATATTGATGTTCAGAGCCACAGGCTACTATGTCATATCACTTCATTGCCCCTTATCTGGCACTTTTTCCTGCTAAATGGTATATCTGTGCTGTAGGAATTGAGTGCAACTGGGCGCTTCACACTGAAAACTGTATTTGGGCACCTAAATAGTCAGAAGACTGACTGGGGACACTGCTTTTGAGTTTCAGACTCTTACAGCTGAGGAACTTTGTCTTCAGAGTCAGTAAAACATTTTGGAGCAAACTCTGCACAAAGCAAATTCACAGTAATGGAGTATAAAGCATCCAAGATGTAGTGGCATCAAGAAAGGCAAAATAGTATCTTTGTTAAGGTCTGATTTTCAGGACTGAATACTAAAATCCTTTGGAAAAAAAGCAATGTAGCTGTTCTTTGGAACTTCTGGAATTGTTTTACTAGTGAGAGTAATTCCAAACTTCAGGCTACATCAGAAAACCCTGGCCCTTTAACTATACTAATTGACTTAGTATTTTTGGCAATGTGTTTATTCCCCCCTTCTTTTACTACCTTTTCTATTTTAATGCTGTAAAACTCAACTAACTTCTGAAAAACAAATTCACTTTTTTTTCCAGTGTTTGTTAGACCTTCTCCACCGAGTTAATGACTGGCTGGAACAACAGCAAAGCCAGGAATTCTTCATGCTCTGGGCACTTGCTAATTGGGCTGTTAGCAGACCAGAGAGACAGAAAGAGATGGGAAAAAGCATTGCTATTAGGAGCCAAGGAGTGCAAAGAAAAAGACTGTTATGCTAGGGAAATTATGGTTCTTAACGCTTTATTCTTCTACAAAACAGCTCCCTCAGGACGGCTTGCAAACACTGAAAACAAAATAGCCAGAAATATAACTGGCTTTATTTTTTATAACAAACTCAGAAAAAAAGAGATATTTCCTTTTACAAAACACATTGTCGTCCTCAGCCCTCTAGCCACTTCATGCTGGCAGAGGATGAGGCCTTGAAAAACTGCTTATAGGGTCCAGGCTCAGTTTGGGTTGAGCGGGAATGCTGATCAGCAGATCCCTGCACTTCACAGATGGTGCGTAGACTTTCGTTTTTCTAGTGTCGTCTCCGAGGATTCAGCAGCTTCGTGCAGGTGGGGCAGCCCTGCCTCTGCATCCCGGTCCTTGCTGCCCACAGAGCTATGGGGCCACGGCAGTGTTTGCTAATGCAGCAAATCGCAGGATGAGAAGTTTAGGCTCTTTGCGAAGGGGCCGCCTGCTCATTCTGCTAGAATCAGTGATTTGCACAAAAGAGCCGGCGCTCCTGCCCGGAGCCCATAGGTGATAGCGCCATACAAACACTCCCGGGATTATTGCTGGGAGCAGGTGACGTGGGTGTAGATTTGCTGCATTAGCAAGCTCCCGGTGCAGGAGCTGTGAACACCCATTGGTCACAAACACCTGCCGCGGGCTCCCTGCTGTCACCGGGATGCTGGGGACACCCCACCCAGGACACGCACAAAACTGTAAGAATGTGACTGGCTAGTTTATGTCACAAGAAGTGCTCAGAAGTGGACGAATCCTCCTGTGCTCTCCTGAGTCTCAGCAGCTGCACGCATATCTCCAGGTGAGGAATCCTGATGGTCCCCAAAGACGAGGCAGAGCTGAACCCGGTCAGCACCTGGATGAATCCCCTCTAAATCTGTGCTGCCCCCAAATGCCAGCACAGTGCTCTGGACACGGTGCTGCTGGAGACACTGTCTTCTGACTGAGCTCTAAGGGCTGAGCTTCAACACCTGGCATGGCAGCAAACGGCCTTGGCTGAGCACAGCAAATGTCTGGGATCATCCACCTCTGCGCTGAGCCAGCTGAACCCTGGCACTTCAGGGCTGGAGGTCAGAGCTGCCAACACCCGCCGTGCCCACGGCCACACTGCCAGAGCCCGAGGCCTTGGGGTGTTTCAGCCCCAGAGCCGGGCCCAAGGCAAGTGACCGACACACACAGACACTTCTCCCCCAGAGGGTGTCCCTTAGCAGGTGACAGATGCTGAGATCCTGGGGTGAGGGATGGCACTGCAATTCAAACTAAAATAGAATAGAATAGAACAGAACAAAAACAGAATAGAATAGAATAGAATAGAATAGAATAGAATAGAATAGAATAGAATAGGAGTAATAACCAAAGCACCAGCCTGCCACCCACTTACCCCAGGAGGGCACTTGTCCCGGGGCTGGGGGTGCTAGATCCCTGCGCTCCAAGACACTCCGGCAGGGTCGGTACCTCCGCAGCCCCCGGCCCCGTCTCCTTCTACCCGCCGGGCTGCCAGGAGCCCGGTTCCCTCGGGAGGCAGCGGCGATGGGGACCCCTTTGGGCCCATCCGCTTGCCCCCAGCCTTCCCAAAGTAGATACGTGATGGGTTTTGTGTGAGTGCATGCATGGGGGGGCAGGGAGGGGGGGTTATGTACGTTTATTGACAGCCCTCCGTTGCCCCTTCTACGAGGTGTGAATTTCACCTCAGGTGAATTATTTCTCCAGGGATTACATAACAAAGTGATTGTGAAAATACCTTAGTCTGTGTTATAGAAACTTAACAGAGCCCCTGGAGTCTTTAAATTAAAACACTGCACTAAAATGCTTTTTGCCACATATCTCCTCCTACACACAGCTCATTCTAGTCTAAAAAATAAAAAGGCAGGACAGCTTCCTACAGGCTTTCAAAGAGAAGATCCTACCCTAATTAACTATAATCTTGTTCAGACGGCATTTTCCTTTAAGATTCAAAGACTAGCAGGGGGCTGGGGCTAAGCAGAAAAGGAGATTATTAAAACTTTAATAACATGAGCCTTTGAACCTTCCCAAATTCTTTACAATTTTCTCACATCTCTAACTCAGATGTCTGCATTTAAAAACTGTGCCAACAAACATGAACTTTTTGTTTACACATTTATATCTTTCAATGAACATTCTCTTTTAAAATGATAGGAAACATCATGCTTACAGCTTACAAAGCAGAATGACAAGGCTAAAGATTAAAAAAGGGAGGAAAAAAAGAAAAAAGAAAAAAAAAGGTTTCACAGGCACTCTTTATGCCTCCACAAGGTAAAGCCCTTCCAAGAGACACAGGCAATGCTTCCACAGAACTGGAGGCAGAGTTGGAAGCGGGTAAAAAATGGTTTTCCTGTTTGGTAAACATTTTTAAGAGTTCAGAAATGTTCTCATGCAGCATCAGAGCATAGCTGAGACCTTGGGAATTTTTCTGAAAAAAAAAACAAAAAAAACCCTTACACACGCATGTTAAAAAGTACTCCTAGAAGAGCACAGAGAAACAAGGGTTCTTGCGACAGAGACATTTCACCTGAGATGTGGCAAGCCCTGAGATGTGACATGGGCAAGTTTCTCTCTCTGTGAAATTTTTATTACTTATTGAAGGAGGAACAGCTTCAACAGGAGAACTGGAGAGATGCTCTTCCAAGTCACCAGCAGCCCAGGCACGCTCTGAGGGCACGAAGGACCAGGACTGCAGCCTGCATCCCACCAGGAAGCAAGGAAACCCGCCTGGTCGTCAGCATTTCTGCAGAATGACTTTTGTCCAGGCCAGATCTGAAACATTTTCCTGAGTAAAGTTTAGTTAAAATTGTCACATTGTTGCCAAAAAGCTTCAAATACAATAAATCAATATTTTTTCACAAAAAGCCCTTCTGTCAAAAACATCCCCACTAACTCCGATTGCAGTTCAGGGAAGGGAGCAGCCATAATCTCATCCCAGCTGCGAGTTCCTAAAACTGAAACTATGCTGCAAAATCTCTGCCAAGCTTTATTGCAGAAGAAGAATGGCAGCTATCCTGGCAGACACTGTACTCCCAAGATTTTACAGAAGCCCAGGAGGGGAAAAAAACCTTTTTTTCTACAAGGATTGCCCTGGGATCCACTAGCCAACAAGATTAGTTGAAGTAATCATAGTGGCTCTAGCTTTTGAAAGCATGTAGTTGTTCAAACTCACGTATTTGTTAAAACATGCTCTCCTATCCCACAGTAAGAGTAAGGGAATGAGCTTCTCGACAACCAAAAATTCAAGGAAGTCTCCTAACATCATTACAGCCGTGCTGTGTGTGCTACGTGAGGATCTGGCTCCCCAGGTCCAGTGCCTGCCAGGCTTAGGCAACAACATAGTCAACAGGGTTAAACATGGAAAACTCCTTTTCTTTGGCCCAGAGGTTAGTGGGAGAGAAGAGCCTGAAACAGTCCAGATAGTCTTTGCTCAAAAGCATCAAAATTACTTCCCTTCCATTTCCCCCCACTTTCCTTTTCCCCGCAAGCACGCTCACCAGCCCAGCATCGCTCCCCGCCCACGTCCAACGTCTTTGGGTTTTTATGAGGCTCTTTTGCGGATGGTGCCGCCGCTCCGAGACATCATTTTCTTCCCATGTAGCTGGTTGCATGCACAAAGGACGGCGGGGTCTCCCAGGCTGCGTGCAGGGCGAAGCTCACCYCCTCCCCGTTGCCCCTGCGAGGCAGCTGGGCGCGCAAGCCCGTCTCCCTCAGGCCCGTCCCAGCAGCGGGGGTCCCTGCTCCCGCGGAGCAGCCTGCAGCGTGCACGCAAGCGAGCGAGCGAGCGGTCCCGGCGGGCACGCAGTGCAGAGCCGGCCAGGCAGCAGGAGAGCCCCCGTCGCGGCCGGCCCGCCAAGGCTGAGCATAGGCAGCAGCGCTGCCCCCGGCCACGCCAGCGGGGCCCACGACCAAGCTTGACCCGGCCCCCAGGCACTGAGCCAGGCCGGCTACTGTGCCATGCAACTATCCCAGCACGCAGAATAAACCCCAGCCTCTTGCTTAAACCACGAACGCAGCAGGCTATAAATCCYTCTTGCCTCCCCAGGCTCACCATGGGATGAGCAGAGATGGAGACACTCCAAACTCCCGACTGATTACTATGCTTCTTTCGTCAAAAATATGTATTGCTTCACCTTTTGCTCTTGTTTCTTTTTTTTTTTTCTTTGGAGGCAATATTTTTAAATGCTCAAAGGCCTCTAAAGAAGCGTTCCTTTGCAGAACACATAGCCTGCAATCACAATTTAATGCCATTTCGGGTAGTCTGATACATACACGTGGAGATCTGGAACTGCCAGAACTAACCAATACTCCTGAGAACAAAACTTAAAATGATTTTCTAAAGAACTGTGTCAAAAAGCAGACAAATTATACTAACTCTCCAGATAGATGGTATTTAATCTTTCCTCCTTAATGATCATTTCCCTTTTGTCTCTCTAATATTAAAAAAAGTAAAACTGATTCATTTAACTGTTTCCTCCAGAATATGATTGGTAAAATATATCCCCCAGTTACCCCTAAAAAGACCTTCTGTGGTTTGCAACTCTAGAAAAACCAAACATATTCAACCAATGGCTAATCAAGGCTAATCAATGCATGCATTTGGGCAAGGACAAAGTAGGGGAAGAAAGTCCACATGAGTTAAGTATGTCTTTTCTGATTTCTACAGGCATTTATTATTGAATTGGTCATGTAGCAGCTACAAGCACTGCAGCAGGGTTTGACAAAAAATGACATGACTCATAGCTTTTTTATGTTCATACCACTCTGATTTCAAATCCCAACAGGCAATTCAATTAGTTATGGGTGCGCTAGCTCTAATGGAAACTCATTTACTGAAATGGTCTGGTTACCCTCACCCAGCTACACCCAGGATCCCCAAATCTTGCAGCTTAACTACATGTGACTTAGCTGACTTAGCTTTGCTCTGTCCCCAAATTCCCCTTCTCAAAGGAGGGATAATAGCACTTCTCTTCCTTACGACAGGTCCATGAGGATAAATAAGTTCAAGATCCTGCTGAAGTGTTATGTTGCCATGGTGATGGGGTTGTATATGTCCCAAAGAGATCATTCTTTCTTTGATGTGCAAGAAAAAATATGCTAAGGACCGTAGAACCACCCAGGAGGTCACTGCTAATGAAATGGTGCTTTATTTATCTACTTCCTTCACATGTCCCACAGCACAGTGCCAGGTCAGTGTAGCAGACGGTGCATGCGAGACACGGGGTCCTCACTGCTTATGGCAACTGCCATTGAGGTAAGTGGCAGAGGCAGCAATAAGGTGCCACAAACCCTGTGGAAGTTGGAGCCCAGTCTCTGACACAGAGGCGCCAGCCTCCAGCGCAGCGGGGACATCGGCATGCCGCCCTGCCACAACATCTGCCCAAACTCCCTTTCCCGCTCACCCCCTCTAGCTCCCCTGCTATGCCAATGCAATGCCCAATAAGCATTGCTAGAAAGATGTCACTTGGCCCCTATGGCTCTGTAGATCTTATATCTACTTAAACAAAGTCGTGGCTGGTGGAGAACATTTTTTTTCTTTGCTTTTTTCATTGCTACCAGGGATTATGCAACCAGGTGCTGCATTCCTTACCTCTGGCTTTTACTTTAGGTGACTTTTCCAGGCAACCTCCCAGAAAAGGAAAGCTCGCTTTTCAGACAAAACGCATGATCCACTCATGCCAGCCTACCACATTTCATATCATATCCGCCATAATGGGAGATGTTAAGGCAGGGACAGACACTCCAGTTCAAGATTTATTTTGCTCTAATCAGTCCAGGCTTTGAGAACCTCCTTGTGGATTTGAGCCTGTGTTCAGTAGCTCACTGACTGCTGTTTTAATACTGAATCCTTTCCAACCAGCTGCAGTAATTACCCCCACAGAGCATGAGGAATCTCAGTTATAAACTAGCTGGCAATCTTGCAAGAATATGTCTCCTAGAGGACTTTAGAATATTTCTTTCTGAAGTTAACCCTGTTAAATCATTCCTAAGCTGTCTTCAAATAAAGAATGAACCTTTAGAGTTACCCTTGCTTTAGTTTTAAATGCTCTATTTTCCCTGTAAAAGTCTGCTGATCTTTGGAACCTTCAAATCTCTCAAAGCTGTTTCAGTTAAATAATCTCTAATGTTCTCCTGACATGATGCAAACATTCAACAGTAAAGCTTAGATACAGGAAAGCTATTCTGAGCCATGTTAGACTGTAAGTCAAAGCTTAACACAGATTTCTGAGAGAGTATCTCCCACTGTATTCAACTTTTAGTAAAAGTACACTTTTATTCTGTTTATTTCAGAAAGGCATTATTGCACAGTAAACATTACTGTAATCAAAACCTTGGCCAGTAGATCCAAATGCAGCTCTCTGCATTCATGTTAGGCCAAAATTGGTGCAGATCTACTCCTGGGTAGAAACAGTAACGAGTTGTGGAGACTCTCTGCCTTAGCTGCTTAGGTCCAGTCTAGCTCACAGGTGACTTTGATCTGTTTGATGACAACCTAGAAGTAGCTGTGGAAAGGTGTGACGCCTGAAGGGCAACTATCCAAGTGACAAAGCCACTATCATAACTGATGCCCTTGTTGTCACTCCAAGGGGACAAAGGTTTGGTGGGGAATGCAAATTGCCCACCCATCCTGGAGACAATTTCCTACAGCCGAGCCCTTGAAGCCCCACGGGCAAGCCAGAGAGATGTTGCTACCCAGGTCCATGTTGTTCTTTCTCTGTGGAAACTGAGAACTCTTGAAGGCAAATACTGTTCAGAAATGTGCACCAAGGGTCAGGCTTCTGGGAATATCCAGGATGCAAACAGGCAGCTGGTGTAGGACTCTATTCAGCAGCATTTCATATCCTACACACTTACCTACAGAGTCAACCCTTGCATTTCCCCTTCAGGGGGGAAAACCCTGGAGGTTTTCTCCACTATGGAGTAGTTTTAATAGGAGGAGAGAAATGTGCCACTTCCTCTAGATCAAACCCCTCTTTTCCCTGCCCTGCAGAAAGGCTCCAAAAATTAGGCCATTGCAGAGAAGTGGTACTAACAAGGGCTTTTTTAAAGCCCTTTTCACTTCCTTGAAGAAAAACTGTACCTACCACCACAGTGGAGTCAAGCCTGGGGATGGAGACCCTGGAAGGCAGGATTAAACACTTGCCCCTGTCCTCTGTTGATGTGCCCCATGTGACAGGCCAGGGAGACTCCTGATGGCCCCACACRTGCTAAGCTCAGCACTGGAAGCACAGGGAAGCAGCTCAGTGACACCAGGCTGACTGTCAGACCCAGGACCAAAAGCGACTTTCCTACACCAGCAAGGTGCTGAGCCCAAGCCAATTTTCCCATTTCTGTATTTCTGCAAGTGAAGAGTCTTCTGTATGTTTCAAAATATAGCAGTTATTCACCTTTGTAGCTAATTCACCATTTTCAAGGCCACTGTATTTATATGGAAAGGTAATATTGTCTTTCCTAGTACACCTTCTTAAGCTCAGTCCTCCATGTGCATAGCTGCCCTCCTTGATGGCAGGCAGACTCTATACAGGCCTGTGCATTTTTCCCATCAATAAACCAAAAAAATCACAAGTTCCTGTGCTTCTCCTAGGGTAAAATAAGACCTGTCCGGAACAATCTGCAGATTTTTCCAAAGCAACATCATCTATCAAACTGCAGATAACAAGGATGTAGCATTGCAGTCTGAGTACTTCCACATCAGCTTCTCTTTGTGAGATGATTATACTCCAGGCCAATACAGTTCAAATCCACTGGCTGTGGGTTAGCAGCACTCAAGGACTAAGAATAAAGTGTAAAACCTATCAAATACTGTTTTTTTTCTTACCATATTTAAAAACAAGCAGTAGATTACACATAAAACTGAATCAAAATCAGATAAAAACTTGTCCTGAACTCACAAAAGTTGGCAAGAGGGCTACAAAACTCCTATTCCATCCTAAGCTCAGTCTCCTGTGTTAAGCGAATATTCACATTGCATCTATAAGAGGCATTAAGCCTAATAACCCAAAACCTAGCAACAGTGTAAGTACATTTGTCCTACAGCACTTGGGCTAACCAAGTCTGTGTGTCCTGACAGCCCAGTGCCCAGTTACCACATCTCTCAGCGACTTCCCAAACACCCAGCCGGCAGCACCAACACCTCCCTTCGCTTGCTGAGTCCCTCCTCGGCTCTTTGCCGAGAGACGGGCTCCTTCACTGAGTGAAGAGCAGCTCATTGCCACCGCCAGAGACCTGGGGGCGAAACACGAGCTGTCACAGGACCGCTTCGCCCTTGCTGGAGCACTCTTCCAACTGGACTGGCAATCTTCCCTGCTGCATTTTAAAATTAATTGGGCTTTTCTGTTGTGTTGTGACGAGTCTGAGCCCACGTTGTTTAGCTGGGTGAGCTCTGGCCTAAGCCCCACATTCACACCCAGAAAAGGCAGTTACAGGCAAGCTGAACTGGCACAGCAGCAGAGCTCTGTTTAACCTTTTCTTAGTTCAGATACATACAAAAGCAGGGTATGATCCAACCCGTTCTCTCACACAGGCTGAACAAGAAGTAGGGACCCTTGCTGAGGACTGTGAATGAGAGATCAGCCATGCAGGGTTAGGCCAGAGGCCCAGCTAGCCCAGTACCTCTCCGATGGCCACCAGGAGTGGATCCAGGAGCAATATATGCATACAGAGCTCCTTCCCCAGGACACCCTCCCAGCCTCCAGCAAGCCACAGCTCACACACTCCATGTGCTAGAAGCAGTATCCTTTTACTCCAAGGGATTTCTCTTCCACCAGCTTGTCTAAGTGCCTCCTGAGCTCTTGTAAACATTACTATCCACAATACCCCGTGGCAAGGAGCTCCACAGTTTACCTACCTACCATGTGGAGAAGGTCCTCCTCATGTCTGCACTGAACCCGCCTTGGGAGAGACAGGGAGCAGCTGATCCCTATTGCCGCTCCCATGTAAATAAAAGAGAAAGCTATGCAGAATGCCAAGAGGAATGGAAGCCAAAAAGCAGTATCTGGATTGATGTTCATGTTGAGCTTTTTAGACTATTTGTCCAGGTCCCAGTGCTGCTGATCTGTGTTTCTGAGGAAAAATACAAAGCCACCATTCATAAGCCTTTCGCTCACAAAGATCGGGCACAGGGAAAACAATGCACTGACCATGGGCCATCACCAAGAGACAGGAAAGCACTACAGTAGTCATCTGCAGGATCAGGACCACTGGCTGCTTTTTGCAGCAACATTTGAATGGCTGGGTGCTTCAGTTATGACCAAATTACGCCATTCTAGTAGAAAATGATCTAAAAGCTTGCCTCAGCTGGAATAGCACACTAGAACAAATGAAAAACAAATAATAATGTATATTTGATAGAGAAAAGTCATGAAAGATGATTAAATCTCTCTTGTTCTGTGGGATATCCAGCAGCAGTTATCATACAAAGCTCTGCAACAGGCATTGCTGCTGTGAGTGAACTAGAGAGATAAGACACCAAGTCAGCCCAGTTAATTATCTTGGCCCTGCAGTCTGTTTTAGTTAAAGTCAGGAAGGTTTATTTCAACATGCCAAAAAAACTTTTTTATGTCAAAAAAAACGTATATCCTGACCTGGAGGGGCAGAAGGAAAAAGGAAGATATTTTTAAATTAAAAAAAAAAAGCATATGCACAAAGAAAAATACCTTTATGACTTGAGCAGTTCCTAAGAGCCATCTTAGACCAGCAAGGGAGCAGGGTAATCTTTAATAAGGGAATTTTTCAGAGACCAGAGCTTTACTTTGGTTGCCTGCTGCCTCCTGGGGAGAGAAACACTAAGGAAATGAAATATGATCTTGCACCAGCTGTGGTTACCAGTTGAGTAATTCCAGTCCTCCTACCCTTGCCCATGTGAGTAACCCTTCCCAACGTAAGGAGCTCCATTTAAAGGCTACCAGTATGAGGCCTGCAGTGCACAGTCAGTTTTGTAGGTGATACTGCTGCATTCTTTTACCTGAGATACACAGATCTGGAAGCTCTAAAAAGAAAACTACTTTTTCTTTCCCAAGATTTAAAAGATGTGACCAATCTATGACATTTGCTTATTGCATCAGGAATCCTTGCAAGCAGAACATCTTACCCCATCTAGATCCCGTTTCATCTAGACTGAGCCTGGCCGCTTTGTTGGTTATTGCTGGTGTAGCAGCTAACACTGTCCTGCCTTGACAGAGTACATTAGGGGGAGCTGCTGTAAGGGCAAAATTGTGAACATGACAAAGGGGTTTCACTGGGCTGCTGGGAGGACAGGGGATTATTGTGAAGAAACTGTAGGGAAAGGAGCAAAGGGTGAGGACTGTGGTTCATGCCTTTGAAGAGGTATCAGCTTGAGCCAGTGCGACACTGCTATTTCTGGCCTGTCTCCTCATGGGCTGAGGTTGCCACATCAATGACAGCTCAAGAACATTTTCTAAAAAATACTCCTGCTTTAATAAAGACTAAAGTCTGAGTTTTGTGGGTAGTCTCCACTCTCTCTCCCCGCTTTCCCACACCCTTCCCAACCCTTTCCTGCAAGACTTGTCCTCCCAGAGCAAACACGTGCAAGGAGAAGGGTGTCGTGCAGGCCAGCCCATGCCCACCTTGCTGTAGGAGTTCACCCCAGACACCACTGCACACCACCGCCCGTACCCTGCAAGAGCACTGTGGGAACCTCCATCCCAGGCCCTGCGAAACAACTCTGCATAGACGGAAAAGCCCCCACCAACACAGCTCCACTTTCCCTTCAGATGCAGTCATTTCTAGTTATCTGTTTTCTTTTGTCTTAAATAATTAAAGGAGGAAAGCAGTCCCCAAATAAAAATATCGACAACAGCTGAGCTTTCCCACTCTAATCTGCACCCCTCCATCAGCTGAGACCTTCCTATTAGCATCATGCCAATGTGTGATTTCATTAAACGACTAGCTGATCGTACAGTAATTACAACCTTCCCTGGGCTGTTGCTTTTCTTCTGTTTGTTTTAATTTCAGTTTTCACAGATGGTGGGAAGCCCTTTTTTGTTCCTCTCCTGCTCAGCTGTGGTTTGTTCACTCCCAATCAGAGAATTTTCTCTGGTGGAGAAAAGGCTGGATAATACTTCAGTGTAATTCCTGCCCCAGTCACATGTAATTTGGTACAAAATGAGTAAATGTGCCTGCAATTTAGTCTTCATTGCCAGGCAGCTGTCTACTGTCTGGATGGAGGCACCGCGACACCGTTACCTGTTTATCTCCTGGAGGTACAAGTACTCCTGGCAAACCCCTGCTGATGGCTGTTTATGTGGAAGGAGTTAATATCATAGCATTACAGAGCCCCTTGGTGAAACCGTAATTAGGCAACGGTTTTATTTTACTGCTCGTGAGCACTCCCTGACAGCACAGGGACTGGGTGCTTTCCAGACTGCTTCAGTTTCAGGCCCCAACCTGAAATCTTCATTTAGAGGAGGACTTTTACAGCTGCAACCCTCTCGAGTGCCTTTTCCAGGGTGCAGGGCCACAGCACGGGGAGGGGATGCCGGGCTCGAGAGGGGCCGATGAGCGAGCTGCACTGCGCTCCGGCGCTCAGCCGCCCTCCCACGTGGCAGCGCAGGAGCTGGATCACCCAGAGCAATGCCAGGGCCAGCACCCCGCTCCATGCCAGGACAAGGCAATCCAGGCATTGAACAACGAGCATGGGCTGAAGGGACATGGCCCAGCTCAGCCCTTGCACCCAGCAGCTTGGGGCACATCCAGGCTCCCCCTGCAGCAGCTCTGGTCAAAACACTCTGCCCCATGCCTTGCCCAAAACCTGAATTTGCACCCCCAAAAACCAGCAAATCTGGGTTTCTGATGGAAATGAATCCCTGGGCACTGACCAAGGAAAGTCACGGCAGGAGCCGCTCCAGCCCTCCAATGTGCACCGCAGCGTCCCCAGCCAGAGCGGCACTGGGCGCTCACGGGAAGCAGAGGGCCAAGCTGCCAGAAGAGAGGAGTGACGTGAGCTGCTCTTGTTACGCCTGCAGTTAGTCCTTCATTTGAGTCCACTACACATGACTTCCACATCCAACAAAGAAAGATTTCATTCCCTCCTGCACTGCGCACATATATATAGCTTGAGTCCTGGGGCTGGGTGACCCGGGCAAAAATCCCAGCTGAACACAATGGCAGGATTCAGTCAAAAGCAGGCTTGGGCTGTTGCCTTCCCTGCAAATTGCTGGTGCTCAGCAGTTCTCAGGGGTGGGCCGCACTAATAGCAGCAGGCGCTTGCCAGGACATGGCCAGAAGTGCCCGCCACAAGAGGTGTCAACCCCTTCCCACAGGGAGGTTCTCGCTCCTAACCCATGCTGTCCCCCGGGGACCTGCGGGTGCGGAGGCTCGGCATCTGCCCGAGGCAGTGCCCACGCATAAGGACTTCAGGAAATGAGGAGACTCTGAACAGTAATGCCTTTTTTTGTGAGGGGAAAAGCTTAGCGGAGTTATTTTAAACCATCTTCTTTGTGGTAGCCCTTTTGGCTCCCAGCTCTGTCTGAGGCAGAGGTGTAGAAAATATTCGAGGGCAGAACATCAGAGCTGCACTCAAGGAGGACAAAGACGGTCTGTCTCTGTCAGATCACAGCATGTTCAGAGGACTAAGAGCACACTCACATTTGATCAGCTGAGACAGTCTACAGGAACAAAAATATTTAAGACTTCTGTAGCTACCTCAGAGCTCCTGTTATGTCGGCATTTATTTGGGATTTTTCTTTGCTCTCCAACACCAAAGACTCCATCTTTTCACATAATCTCCACACAAGCCATGGAAAGCTGCCTAGCCCTGGAGGACCTCAGCTCATGAGACTCTAATACAATAGTGCCGATGACTCCAGATCACTGCTTCAAGGGTTATTCAGATGGCAGAGTGATGAGCAGGGTATAAGCATCTAGTGAGAAAAGTTATTGGCAAGAAGAGAGTCCCAAAATCTGTTGTCTTCCATGGCAGTGAGGAGGAGAGCCAAGAAGAAAGCACAGACAGACTGCATCCTCTGCAGCCTCTCACAGCCTAGTAGTCATGGTGGTGGCTAGTCTTGGTTAAACAGCTCTGCCTCCTCACCAACCCAGGGTACGTGTGGCACCACCTGGGCACCCATGGGCTCCCCAGCTGGGAGCAAGGAGGTTTCTCCTTGCCAGGAATGAGCGCTGGGGAAGTCAGAGAGAAAGTGCACGCTTGAGGCAGAGCAGCAGGCCTCAGCTCAAGTTGGTGCCGCAGAGGTACTGCCTCGTCCGAACGGACTTGTACAGCCCCTGGAGACCCGCTCCCTTGCAGCCATGCCACTCGGGATACCAGCTGCGCTTATGCAGGCCATGGTGCATTCGCACATGTTGTCATCCAGCTACAGTCACAGCAGACCTCACGGCAAGCTAATTCCAAGCTTTCAAAAGTCTGTCAGACTGTATTTTATTTAAGTATGCACTCATAGTAGTGGCTTGTATTTCTGACATATGGGTGATGGGCACAGTGCCTGGATACCCTGATAAAATATGTCTATCCCTTCCCATCTTCAACAGAGACTAAAGGCATTTTCAGTGTAAGGCAGAGCTGCAGCAATTTCTGCCTAAACTAACATTTCATTTCCTTGCTACAGCTCACTTCTATTGTCATCACTTTCATGCCTCTAATTTACTTGCATCTGTTTTGTGTTTGAAGTTTATGACACTTGCCCACTTTGGCTACAGTAGTTTATAACCCAACACTAAACATAYGTTTATGTTTACTGCACACTACTCTGAATCCTTTGACTTAGCGTTGTATCAGTTCATTATGTGATTAATGGGGAACCTCTGAGACCTCAGTCCTTTAATTGCAATAAATTGGGGAATCATTTGGAGATGGGTAAAGACAGGTTACCAGTAAGTGCACAACTGGCCTGACATTCAGAGCTGTTGAGCACTGGCCACCCACCCTGTTACCTCTGGGGTTTTTAGCGTCTCCAAACATCCAGCCACAAATGCTTTCAACAAAAGTCTAGTGTGGATGTCAAAGAAGAAACTGAAGTCTGGTGCCGTTTTGGCTCCAGAGGCCCTCTGCATGCCCTACCTACCTTTATACTAAGTGCCCATTGCCTTTGCATTAGAGCTAATGAGATCTTCAAAAAGGTTATGGATGGCTGGGGGAGGTGTATAACATATCATATTACATATGTAACATATAGCATATTGCTAAATAATATCTACAGCAGCTGTTAGGTAACATGCTAGTGTCCTGACACCTGCTGAAGTGAATATTAAAGGTCCAGTAGGCTTTTCAGACCAGTTTTACATTCATTAACTTCAATGGAGCTACTTCTGTTTTTCAGCAAACATGATAAATTATGCCAGCATCTTGGTGAAGTAAACACACTCCCTCCTCATAGCCAGAGCCATTAAGGTGATGCATAGATAAATGTTATTATTTTTCATACAGATAACAGGATGCTCCTTAGAGCTAATAAGTATTTACTTTCTCTTGCATTGCTATTATGTCCCTCATTGAGAACTGTAACTAGCATCACTGATTGTTTGTGTAGTTTGCCTTCTAATTTTTTGTGCTATGGTTGACTGAAACTGCAATGTGCATTAGGTCAATATAGGAAAAGTTGTGTTTGATCTCTGCCTTTACACTGTTTGCCCTGATCTACCTGGGAGCTGTGTTTAAGCTGTTGGGTGTGACACATCACAGCAGTTTATACTGTACATCATTTAAAAGGGACAATCATGTATTTTCCATCCATAAAGCCCCTACTAATATTATCCCCAAACATTTGAATCAGCCACTCCTACTTCTCTCATGATTTCTTGATGGGTGACAGACAGCCAAATCCTGAGGTTCCTTCTGGGGCAAATTTCCATCACATAACTAAAGGCTGGGTGCCATCCATCTCCTGCACGGGGACCCAAAGGCAGAAGGACCTTCCCTTCATTCTCCCTCTGCACAGGCACTGCTCTCAAGAAGTGGTTTTGCAAAGAATATTTGCTGCAAGCATGTGATCTCCTGCTGCCAGTTAAAAATCTCACAAGAGTTTACCTGTTACTCATTATGTACAGCAAGGACTAAATAAAACCATGGCCATGACGCATAAGGAAATGCCCCCTCTTGGTGCCTCAGAGATGCAGATCAGCGTTGTCTTGCTGAAGTCAATGCTGCAGAGCTAGTCTGCAGCAACAGATTATCTGATCAGTCATCTCCACGACTGCTGCTGTTCCTGTTCTGGAGAAAACAACATTTTACAACCACCTACAGTCATTTTTCAGATAGTAAGAGCTATGCAAACAATAAATTTAAAATAATAAAAGCTGCACAGCAAATTGACCTGGAAAGTAAAATACTAGTGCAAGTAGGTTTTTTCTGGCTTTGATTCACCCACAAAGGCATAAGCACACACGTACAGAGGCATGCTGTAAAGAGGCTCCGCTTTCCAAATGATCTGTGAGGGGAGGATTCAGCACGAGCCCCAGTGCTTCTGCAGAAGGATAATAGCACCAGAGAAATGTAAACTGGAAGGGACATCCGGAGGTTGGCTTGGTCAATGTCCTATTGCATAGGGGCTATGACTAGCACTAGGCCAGACCAGCCGCAGCCTTATCTTGCCATGTCTGGAGACCCTCCGAGGATGGAGATTCCACGACTGACCTGGGCAACCTTTTCCGGAGCAGTACGTCCCTCCTGACATCCAACCTGAATTGCAGGACAATCCAACCCAAAGTAAATACACTTCTTTTCCCTTCTGTAATGGGCTACATGTGCATTATTTCTGGGTAGCTTTTCAATAAGAAGCAACCTGGGAGAGAGTTACCCCAATTTTTGCCACTTTCACCTGAATTACTGCTTAACCTATTAGAAATCTGGAACAGATAAAGTCTCCTTATTTCTTTTGTTTCACTTTTCTCTCAGCTTGTTGGACAGGAAATGCCTGGACTCTTCCCTGGTTTGACAGAAATTCAATTCCACTAGTGTCAACTCTTTGGAGCAGAGAAGCATCCATTAAGCTTATTTCCATTTGTCTTTGTCCTAACAAAGGTTCAGTATATAGAGACACGAAGAAAATCATTTTGAATTGTTTTTTCCATTATCTCTTTCTCACTTTCTGCCATTTCCCATTTGCCTAGCCTCACTTCTTTACTCTCCTTGTGTTTGGCCTGTAGCAATTATCTAGATATCTAGGGAAAAGCATTAGGTTTTAAGATTTCAGGCTCCATTTTGACAAAGGCTTGGCAATCCAGAGACACTAAGGGTAGCGGATTAATCTTCCATCTGTTTGCCTTGAGGGGACAAAGCAGACAAATCAGAAAGAGGTTTCAAAAGATACTTGCATGATAATATTGCACACTCGTTAGGCAGGAAATGCTCAGATAAGCCATATCAGCTTGGGAGTCATTCCAGTCACCAAGTTAAATAGGTTCTTAAAAGTTCACTTTATACACAGCAGGCTGGAAAGTTTCCTTCAGGTCCATTCCTCTAGACTGTGTGATTGCCAACTGCCTCTTTAGGCACATGCCACCTGTAGCTAAAATTTTATGGACACCAGTGAGGAAGCGGCCTGATCTTCCACGTGATCGAAACATGAGCTGAAATACCAGTGCAGCACAACTCAGGGAGAGCAGATAAACCCCACCTAGGACCAACCACTTCCCTTCCCGTAGGCCGAATGCTGCCTTTGCTCCCACGAGTGCAGCAGTGCAAAGCCGGGACACTTTCTAAAGCCTGCCTAACCCCCCAGGGTGGCTCACAGCACCTCCTCGCCCACAGCTGTTTGCCTGCACACCGGTGAGGTGAGCCAGGCAAGGGGGCACAGCTGGCAGCAAGGGGGGTCCGGAAGCTGCTTAAGCCAGTACCACCTCTGAACACATCACCATGGCCCTCGTCTTATACCGCCCTCCTGAAAATGGCCATCTGTCTTACAGAGAAGGAGAACTGCTACCCCATGTCCCAAAAGCAGCTGCATTTCACGGGAAGCAGCTCTTCCAGTATACATACACACAGCGATGCCTTGCATTCACGCTGAGATATAGCAACACACGCTGCATAGGAAGGCCACCAGATCTAAAAGTGCTGCTCATTACTCAGTGTAGCCATCAGCACTAACGAGGCCAGTGTCCTCAGGCCATTGCCTCTGATCTCCTTCTTTATGCAAGATGCATAAAATGCAGCCACGTGCTCTGTAACACGCTCTGTCCTCGGCCGCTGGCGATGGCCATCTGCACAGCTGGGGGGGACCATCCGTGGGGTCTGCAAGCCCCCAGCACATGCTCCTGGAGAGAGCCCCATCCTTCCCCAGCGACCTGAGCACAGCCGGAGCGGGGATGAAGTGGAACCGTCCCATGGGCCCCACTGGAGCCGAGTCCTGGCGTCCCTGCCCTGTCCCCAAGGAGGGGAACGTGGCATGGGCACCGACTGTCCCAGGACAGAGCTGTGTGTGGCACTGACTCATCTGCCTCCAGGCCCTGCCGCTGGTCCCTGATGACTAATTGCATTTACTGCCAGGGTTTTTACAATCATCATATTTTGGGGAGAGCAAACATAAACAGGCTTAGCAATAATTGTTGATATGTCTCTACTGTTTCCTCCTTTGGCCAAATAGGTCCCCCCTGCCACCACACACACACACACAGTTTCAGGTTTTTCCCTTATTTTTAAGAAATAATGTTACCTTTCCTTGTCTAAAGGGAAAAGAAGGAATGAAATTCCAAGGAGTTTCTGATGTGGTATAGACTGCGGAAAGTTTCTGTAACTTGTCTACAGAGAAATGCTGGTCTCTGGGCAAACGACATTGCCACAATACAAAACAAATTGCTACTGAGCCCCCTGGAGAAGTGCCTCTCAGCTATGGAAACAGCCATGTAAGGATGGTACCTTTGAGAGCATGGCCCAGAAACAAAGTGCCCTTAGAAAGAGGGCTCCAGACAAGAGCATCAAGTATCTTGAAGGCTCTTGTGGTGAATCAGCTGCTTTCACATGTCTTTCCATGGGAAGCGCATCCTCATTTGCTTATGTTTGTATGTAGATGCATATATATGGTCACATGCACACACTGAGATGGATTTCTTTACACTTTTATATATTTAGTGGGAATCTGTAGCTTATGTCTAGAATGAATCTGAAAAATCCTTGAGATGGGAAGTCTTCTCTTTACCTAGAGAACATGTAAGCAGGACCACAGCATTAATGGAAAATAGCAAAGGATAAGTGTGAAGTCCAGAGGGCAGGGCAATCAGATAATTTGGGTTCTACTTAATGTGTTATTAATTATATTTTAAAATTACACAATTATATAGTACAGTATATAATTTTGATAAATAAATTAATTACATAATTCCAACTTCAGCAACAAGATTAGAACTCAGGACTTTTATTTATATTGATCTATTTTATAATTGTTTTATTTTTATATTTTTAAGAATATATATAATACAAAGCTCAGCAGGTAGACACCTTCCTGAGAGATGGGAGACCTTTGGTCAAGCTTTTACTTACCCCAAAACCACAGGATTGTTTAGTAACCCAGCAATGGCAATCTGATCTGGCCTAGTGGCTGCCCTACCCAGGAGCAGAGGCTGTGAACTTCCACAGCCTGGAGTTAGATGTTTAATTCCCTTGGAGGGCCCAGGTTGAAGGCTCACCTCTGCACGTGCTCTGCCAGCTAATTTCCCCCATGCATTGCTTATGGGACCTTTGCATCTATTAGTAAATGTTAAGTGGCACCATGAAGCGAAAAGATAGGCAGAATAACATGGAGCCTCGCTCCACCCAGTGAATCTGGCCTTTAATTCCTTGTCAAGGTCAACTCCAAGCCTGTGCGTGTAGCGCAGTCGCCTGATAACCAGAGGAATGCATGTCATTCCTGCGCATGAGAAAGAGTGGTGCACTGGCTGCGAATCGGCTCCAGCCGCTGGAGCGGGGGCCCTGCGCAATAGGTGGCCCTGCTGGAGAGGAGTTTCCATGAAAGAAGGGGTGAGGGAGTCCCTGCAGCTGCATATTTTTAGGACATATGAACACGGAGACCCTTGGACTCCCTTTTGCTGTTAGACAGGAAGGGGATTTACTGAGGAAAGGGAGCTGAAATCACTCCACCAGCCTGCGGTTCTGCTCCCCTTCCCAGGCTGTGCCCCTCTCCGGGAGCTGTGAACTCCAAGGAAGAAGCACCTGCTGCAGTGCCCACAACGCACACGGAGGCCCAGGCGCCGGCAGGGTCCTCGGACACTATATAGCTGCAACACATCAATCACCAAAGCGCTGCAATTGCATTGAACCAAGGCCGTTTCCTAACGCTAGCTGCAGGCTTCTCGCCCGCCTCTGACCCACTGCACCACAGCTCCTTTGTGTGGGTGCCGAAAGCTGGATATGGGCACTGAGTCGTCCCTGCAGTATTTCAGTTCTGATTTGTGCTCTTTTGTTGCTTTTTCTGTTTATTTTGCACAGCATCCTGATATTCCTGATATTGCTGTTTACCCTCTTTACATTTCTCAGCTTCTCTTGCTTACTCCTACAGCTACTGCTGTTATTACTTTGCGGAAGAAATTAGATTCCATATGCTCTGCTCTTCGTTTTGTGCCCAATCCTTCCACTTTTGCCCAGGCAAAAACTCCCAGCTTCTGTGCTAGGACTCCTCTGTCCTGCTCTGAAAGCTAGTGCTTTGTGGCAATTATTGTTCCGCTGCTGCTATTTGGTGTACCAGCGTTTTAGGAAACTGTTAAGAATAGAGAAAAAAAATGTGTCTAGTATCTGTAGGCCCAGCTGGGCAACTTTTACTCAAAGCAGAAAAATGGTTGGTTATAGAGGAAATCAGTAGGATAAAATACTTGAATAAAGACTGGGAACTATAGCTGTATATTACACTTCTGATTAATTTTCACTGAATCATATAGGTAGCAGGTTCCTGTATCCTTGCTTCTGCTCTTCATTTCTCTAGTGTGAGGGTGGAGGTTTCTCTCAAATGGTGCTGGGACAAAACCCACTAAAATCAATCCCAGATACGATTATGCAGACACCAGGTAGTCTGTCCTGCCCCGGTGTTTTCCTCGAGAGCAGATGACTCTGGAATCCCCATGCTGGCAACTATTTGCTTACAAATTTGTAATATGTAATGAAATACCCCGGAAACTATTTGCAAGCAAAGAGTTCCCAGGGTATTTCATTACTTATTACAAATTCTCAAATTGTTCACAAACTATCAAATATTAATATGTAGATGCAGGGCAGTATCAGAACAGATCCACTATTTTCAGAAGAGATTAGCCATGTTCAATGGACATTTGCTCAGGCCTGTATTCATTCCAGTTACGTCATGTTCATCGATTACCATTCAAAAAACAGGAAATACCACTGAATTTTTGTTCATGTATTGGAGACTACTGGGCCATTATAATCTTCTTGCTAAGGCACTGATAGGAGGAAGGGTAATGCCTCTCCCGTACGAGGAGGCTCTGTGAGTACAAAGAGCTACTGAAGTCCTTAGGAGGACGACGGTACCTTGGCTCCAGCAAGCAGGCAGCCTGAAGGTGGAGCACAGTGTTTTTCTGATACAGTGTACATAGCACTCCACCCAAGCCTCCCTGTGTAAATAGAAAATAAAGTCAAATTATGCCAGTAAAGAGTGGATTACGCTGGTCACTGGGAGTGCTTGTGTATGTTCAGTCATCATCTATGATAAGGCGCCAGCCATAAAATGCCTCCTGAACACAGCTCCTCTGGAAGCTGCAGGATGCCAGCAGAACCACGAGCGTGTCGCGTCGCTTCACCGAGGCAGCAAGGAAGAGACRGAGGGAAGGGCTGCCGAGCCGTCGGGGCCTGAGCCCTCCCAAGGGGCCGAGAGGAGTCCCTCGCTGCAGCAGGGGAAAGAAAAGCCGTGATTGCTGCAGCAGACCTAAGGGGACGAAGTTCAGTTCGAAGAGGTACAGGGCAGCAACCTTTCTACCGGCAAAGTTGTCCTGCAGTCAGTAAAACGTAGCAGTCATAAGGACTCAGATAACAACGTATATAATGAAGATAGAGATTACAGAGCCTCGCGATCAATCCGTCCTGCAACGAAAAGCCATTGTAGAACAGCGCTAGTGCTAGCCTCCAAGCCCAGTTAACTAGAAACTATAGCAATGCTATAGGGCTCTGAAAACAAAAATCTTACAGGCAGTTTCACTGGCGCTGTGATAAGTTAAACCAGTGTGCAAGTCTGAGCAGGCCCCAGATTTGGTGCATTTCTTACAAGCAGAAAGAATATTTATTTCTGTCAGAAATAGAAAAAAAAACATTGTAATCTTCTGATATGAAGGCTACGTGAACATGAAAACTTCCAAGAGAGCTGGAGTTAAAGGCTTTATTAGGCCGAGGACAAGTGCCCTTGCGGGTGGCCCTGGCGCCTCCCATGCCGGGGGCTGCTCAGTGGGGCGGCTGGCCAGCCGACCGGCTCCCTCTGCCCAGGGAGGTGGAATCTGATTTTAAGAAACCAAGTTGCATGTTGGTCAAACTTTCAGTTTCCCCAGAAAAAAATAAACAAGGGCAAGGTTATTATGGGCTGATAGCAGATAACGATCCGGGAGCACTGCCTGGCGCCAGGGCGATCCCGGCGGCACGCACCCCCGGCAAGGCAGCAGTCGCGGCGGCCGCGTGCAGACCGGCTGCAAGCCCCCCACCAGCCGAGCTCCAACCAGAGAGCCAGGTGCTCAGGGAAGAAGATCCGATGAGGGGATTTGTGGGAGAAAAGAAACCCTGCATGTGCGCATGTAATTAAAAGCTTTGTCACGGCGCACGTGCACGAAGGTTGTGGATTACAGCTGAAAACGCAGCTTTGACTTGGGCGTTTGCTAGCATTTGAGAGCTGCTCTTTTGCAGTCTTAGCAGCCATGTTGTGATTGCCTGTGTGTGAAATATGAAAAGACTCTAGGTGATGGAAGCTTTTTGCAGGGAGAAATAGAAACAAGAAATCCTGCCAGCAGAGCGATTGCCGGCAAGGCACCCGTCCCTTCGCCGTTGCTGCTGCATGCTGCCAGCACTTGCTCCTTCAGCGCGCCCAGGAGAAGCCAACGGCTCCTGTCTGGAGCAGGGAAAGGGACAGCAACGTGGTATCGCCCCAGCTGAGAACCAGCCACGCGCAGCCGCTGCCCGGGCTGGGGCTCCATGGCAGCGAGTTTCGTTTGCGGTATAAATTAATGCATTTGCGGCATAAACGAATGCTAGCTTCACAGAATTGACACTCAAAAAGCCTGCCAACCGGCTGTGACAGAAGGAACCGCGGGGTGACGGAGCTGCCGGTGCCCGCGTCTCCCGGCCGAAGCCGTGGCCCCGGGCAGCCGCGTCCCCGCGTCCCGGTGGGTGCTCACGCAAAGCTCAGCAGCCCTCCACGAGCCTCGGCCGCAACGCGTCGCCCCTGGGACCGCGACTGAATTATGTTCATCCTTAAGTACTTGCAGGATAGAGGCCTCAGTTCATCGAGTTAAAATACCAAAACAAAGCAAAACACCTCTGTCTGCGTAACCCACTGCACTTAATAAAAATGCTAGGGACCCTGCTGGAGCTAAGCCATTGTTGATAGCCATAAAAAATTGGTTAATAAATCTTCTTCCCCTGATGAAATAGGCTACTTCACAGCCAGAACCAAACAAATTGAGCATTTCAAAGCAACCTGTTTGATACAAGCCCTGATTTGCACACAAATAGCAGCATCCCCAGCACCCAGCGGTAAGCAAGCCCGCGGAGCCGGCTGGCCTTTATTGCTTGTCCCTCACCGGTGTCACAGCCGAGCTCCAGGAGGAGATTTACTGCACAAATATTTTCCTTCCAAGTGACAGGAAGGGGATTTACCTCTGCAATCTGCAGGCCGTTAGGTGAAACAATCCCAAAAAACTAACAGTGGAAACCAGCCTCACACACACTGCGAAGGCATTAGCTGTCCACACAGTTGCTGCCCTGCTAATGGTCCCCCAGGGGTACAGCGCCTCTGGCAGAGACAGAAGCTAAAAGTTCATAATAATGCAGCTTTTACCTTTTTTGGTTGCCTTCATTTTAAAAATGGAAACGTAACTAAAAGAAAAGCAGCTGCTCATCCCCCTGCTGCTCCATTGAAATGGTACTGAAAGACTGTTTAATCTAGTATGTGAAAGAGAAAATAGGCTTAAAGAACAGGCTCTGCTCTTAAAAGGATTTTTTGAGTCAGTATTTTTAAAATACAGCTGATAGGCAAGGTGGGGGAAATAATACATTTCACTAGCTTTTCTCAGCTGCTTGACTGTTGAGGTATTACAATAGAGTGCAATAATTGCAAAGAGAAAAAAAATTAACATTTTTAAAAAAGAAACTCTCACTCTAAATTCATGCCAAACTCTTTTCTTAACAAGTCAGTACTGACCTGTTCACTCCTTTCCTGCCTACAGGAAAGCAAGCAGGACCTGCGGGGCAGGACCTGCTTCTAGGCAGAAAAACTCAGTGAAAAGGTCCATCTAAATAAACATTGCTGTTTCAACAGAATTCACTGTGTGTTTCTCTGGATGCTATACATAATTGTCTAGAGAATCACACTGCGGGGAGGGTGGGGGAGCACATTTGTTTAGGCCCTTCTAGCAACAATGAAGGACTTGGAAACAGTGATGAGCAAAGTCTGAATTTTTCAAAACCATGTGGCTTGGGGCTCAGATCTCCTGATAACTCATTAGGATTTGGGTTTCCAAGACAGGTGTTTGGCATGTCTGATTCCCTGCTCCCTTTAGGAGACATCAAGCTGAGCATTAAACTCCTGCGGTCTTGAAAGTTCAAGTCAGGGTGGGTTTTGCTCTGTTTTTCCTGTTGAACATCGTTTCAGGATTGAAGCCGCTGGTCAGGGCTGACTGGACAGCACAACGCTTTGTTAATCTGCAGGCGCTGAGGCTCCCTCCTGGCTTTCTTCCCTTGCAGTTTGTTTTACTTCAGGATTCACCCACTGGGATTATAAAGGCCGCAGACAAAGGTTAGAGGTGAGACAAAGAAAACGGCACTGTTTGTTTGTTTAGAGGGAGCCAGGATTCATAACGCTGGAGACACTGCGCCCCTCCCAAGAGATAGCTGCAATTCTACAGCACCTCTCCTCAACTTTTTTGTATGGAAATATAATACAGTGACAGATCCAAAATACCATTTCCCTGAGTAACTCCTAGAACCAAAACAAGAAGGAGAGTTTATCCTGCAAAGTGGCCAGCCACTGGAACAAAACAAACACTGCTCCATTGATCTCAGTCCCCACGTGGGAAAACATCTATAAAAAGAAAGACAACTTTACTTACTTCAGAGACCTTCTTTTCTATTCACTCAACTTGTTCCTTAAGATATAGGTCTCTTTGACCACAGATCTTTTTTTTCTCAGGAGATAATCATCTTATCCCTTCCTTCAATGAAAAGGCCAAATTTTGCTTTCATTTAATTGCGGTAGAACCCCACTGATCAGCATCTGACATGATCCTGCACCCACAGCCTGGCAATACCTTTTCCCTGTTCACACCTTGTTTAACCATTACGACGGTAGCAAAGGCTGGTGAAGACACATCCATTTCATGTAAGGAAAATGTCGCTTTTTCCCCAGGCATTTTAGCGTGTCTGCCCTCCAGGGCAGCATCCACTTCTAATGGGATCACTCCAGATTTATAACGTAGCATGTGGTTATACAATAACAAAAAAATCCATTCCAAAGTCCTGGTTAGAAAAGGTAGGCTTTCCTGGGACCAGCGTCTGACATCAGCCACACAGGCACTAATCTGGGGTGAATCTGCTGGCGTCAGTGGCTTTACTCTAAACACACTCTGGGGTAAAAATGAGAATCACAGCCTGGCTCAGGCAGCCCAGCTCCAGCACTCTGCTACCAGAAGTGGCTGCTTACTTTCAAGCTCTCTGCACAGCCTGTAATCACCCAACATTGAAACCAGATTTACAGGCTCTTTAGAGGAGGAGAAGTTTGTGATTTCCAAAGCAGACACACTTGGTATTTCAGAAAAAGGTCAAACCCCCTATGGAGTAAGGAAGTTTTAATAGAATCAGTTCAGCAGGAGTTAAGAGGAGACATACCAACCCAACGGCCCTCCAGACTGGGACAAGCAGAGACATAGGGAAAGCCACAAGCACTGTTGTTTTGAGAAAAGAATCAGGGAAAGAGAGAGGCACAGGGGAAGCTAAATTACATCTTGGACATTTGATTTCATTTATTCCAATTGGACAGACTTTTCAGTTAGAAATAGAGAGGGTTGTCCCTCTTGCACTCCAGGGCTTGCAGCAGTTTCAAAGAAAGGAGTGCTTGTTATTGTCTGCAGTGGAAATCTGAGAGTGCGTAGCACAATGACAAATCCAGGCTCCTAAGTCAAATACATTTTAAAAGGATAGTCATCAGTTACTGTCTCACCTCTCTGGACTCCAGCCTCTGGCCAGGCTCTGCAGCTGTAAATGTTGTTTGTTCCCTGCCTTGTAAGGCTGTTTGTTATCCGTGCCTGATAGGGCACCAGCACTAGGGAAGCCCATGGACCATCACTAAGGTCCCTCCTTATTACAGGAATATAGATTAAAACCAGAGAGTAATGGAAAACTTGTATCGGTGAGATCTGCAGATATAATAAGCAGCCTCTACCAAAATACTTACTAGCAATAAATATTCTATTCTCCAAAGAATGGTCTGCAGAATTGCCAAGTGATTTTGGTGAACAGTTCATTTTTTCTCAGCCTGTTTGAAGTCAAAAACTCTCTGCAGAAGTGATTTTTTTCTGAAATATTTCCTTCTGTTGGACTGAGGAAGCAAAAGCAGAATCAAAAGCGCAGACCAACCAAGCTGTGCATAAACCGTGGCTTGGGCAGAATGCTGACCATTAACCTCCCCCACTGTTGTACTGCTTTCATGGTTAAAGGCTATCAGCTTGCATCAGCAAAGGTGACTGCTAGTTTCAAATGTGCACTTAACACTGGGAACACTAGAAAATCTGATTCAACAAGTCCTATCCTGGCACAGTCATGCACCTGTGTACTCCAGAAGAGTCACTGATGAAGAAACATGGGAGGACGCTGTCTCTGCCCCACACTGTCTAGCCTACACAGATAGCCACTGCTTGCTTCTCCCCCCCATGGGATCCTAAAGTCTGGTAAAGCTTCAGTAAGAAAACATGGAGCTAATTCCATAACTCACATAGCTGAGACCAGAAAGCAGGGCTTGTAACGTAGTTTCCTGAATACATAGGCTCAAAAATAAATTGGAAGTCCACATGCCAGCTTTAAAAGACTCAGTGCCTAGACACTTGCAGGCCATATCAGCTACCGCACCTAAGCTGCACATACCGGACCTGGTAATAGGACAGCATCAGGAGAAGGCAGCTGCAAACCTGCGTGCTTTGCCTAGAGGTTCAGTGGCCCTGCTCTGAAGACTGCAGAGGAAGGCAAACATCTCTTTTCTTCTTTAAAATATCTCCACAGCAAGGGGCCAATTAAGAGTAGCCTGGTCTTATTAGCCTTTCAATGGCAAGTATAAATAGGCCCTTATGTATTCAAATCAGCAGCAAATGAGTAGTGAAGGTCACAGGATGTTTTGATGACTATATAACATGCTCCTTCCGAGCTCTGGAGAGAGCACTGCAAAGTTCAGCTATCGCTTCTTCCCATTTGTCTAATCATAACTACTCCTGCAGCTCCTTTTGTGACAGACGCTATTTCAGATTTGTCTCTTTCAACACCAAGTTCCCAGCCAGTCCTCCCTAAAAAGAATATGTTTGGTAGAGCAGGCAACTGCCCCAGACTTTAGTTGATATCAACGCAAAAAAGGGCAGAGCACTTACAGAAAAGCAGCATTTTGAAAGGTCAGGCAGAAGACCATGGGCCAGGTTCCTACCACAGTTACATCCGCATTATCTCTTAAACATTAGCAGCAGAAAAAGGTAAATATCGGAGAACATAACTTATGGCATTGAAAGCAACTCTTCAGGCATATAGAGGAAATAAGAAGAGTCAGCAGCTTGAGGTAGAGATGAAACTAATTCTCCTAAACTATACTTTAATGCTGCAGACACAGGCATGGTGGAACCTTGGCTCTCATTGCACTCTGCCTCCACGAGTGTTTAACTGTATGGATACGTTTGCAATACCAGTACCTCTGTTTGCACAGCCAAGTGACCAACTTATCTTCAACAAGCCTATCGCATAGTTTAAGTGTACTTTCAGGAACATAAACTTGTGACCTATAGGGGCAGCTTTCCCTTGCTTACATCCCTTTTATTTCAGACTGTGTATCCCAAAGCAATACACCACAGTGCTCCAAGTGCCCCGAGACTTGCAGATCAATTCATATAACTGGAGCATTGCTCCAAAGTTTTTGTATCTCTAATTACGCCATCCCCTTCCTCACTAATGGCAAGAATGGGGGCTCACTTTTCTACTAGAGCAGAAGGAGTTGGAAGCATTTCTGAAGTGATTTAAACTCAGATTAATATTAGACTCTTGCCTATTTTTCAACTCCAGCAGCAGCATTTTGAATCTTTTTAACCATGATGTTGGTCTGCCTTTTAAGCAAGTCTGCTTTAATTACTACAAGAAAGTCTAACAGAGCAAGAAAAATAAACACTATAAACCTTTTGGATGCTTCAGGGGTTTTGTTTGTTTTTAGCAGCGAGGCATCGAACAAATGAAGTGATCAAGTGAAGCCAAATAGCTGAAGGAGGATAAAGAACAACGAAATGCACAGATGGAGGCTGGGAAGAAAAGCCACCTATGCAAGAATAGCACAAAGGAGGAGCCAGAGATTAAAGCGAGAACGTTGTTGACTCTTCAGTCTAACAGTCCCACACAAAAGTAGCAGCATGTAATACCGAGTTATGCTATAAAAGAGCAAGGCAGTTGTTTTCCATTTTGCCCAGAGGGGTTATGAGCAAAAGTAATATACACAGCAGAGTTGCCTTCAGGTTTTTTTGGATTCCTCCCATCCCCCAAATAAAGCTGAGAGTAAAAGGTTCAGAAGAAAAAAAAAAAAAAAAGATTACAGAAAATAAGAATTGTGACAAAAGTGAGGAAAACCAGCTATGAAGAATTGGGAGACATTTTCTGACATGTTGGTTTGCACAGAGAGAAGAAGCACTTCTTCATAAACAGAGACAGGAAGAAACAGGTATCAGGCATAACCTGAATTAATTCTTAGGCAGCTAAGAGGAAAATGGCACAAACAAGAATTAAGGACATAGCTTCACTGCTACTTCAAATATTAAACAATAAAGCTGCCACTCTCCTTCAGGAATAACCACATAGCTTCCCGCATTGAGTAGGAAAATAGGCTGTGTTTTCAGAATTTAAACACTATGCATTGGCTTTAATAACAGTACTGCCTTGATCTGTCCCCCATGCCTCCACCCCCCAAAAGAACAATTACTTTCTAAAACAAAAAGCCACAAACAAGTTTCAGACAAAATATATATATTTAAAAAAATCTTTACAATAAGTCAGGAAACATAGGAGCTTGCATACAGTTTATTATAATAACTCAATTCTCAGCTCCCTACAGTTCAGATAACCCTGGTGACAGTGTTTACAACTTCTAATTTTTGCTTTCATAACTTTAAAGCAAACAATACATTTGAGTGTATTTTACTCTGTGCAAATAAGACAACTTTTGGAATCCTTCAGAAGAAATATCCAAGATTCTGTTTGCCGAGGTCCTTTGTTTCTCAAAGATGATTTATGAGAGTTTGTTTTTCAGATAAAGTGCTCCTGTCCAGCAGAACTCAAAGGCCTTCAAGAGTTCAGAGAGTATGTTTAGCCCAGATTAAAAAATAATTGGTCATACAAATTCCAGCTTCCCATGTCCACTGTACATTCCCCAGTGGACTAACGAAAGAATTTTATCATTGCTGAGGTCCGAATGTCTCATTTTGTCACAGGTCATGCAGCAGTTCTCGTGACCAGTTACAGGCACCATGCATTCCAAGTCTAATTTTGCCACCTGCCCTTTTTTCGAATGATGTCCATGAAAACTGTAGTGCAAACGGGAGAGCATTTGCTGTCGTTGATCTTGCAGCCTCTTATTTTCACTCCTGAGCATCCGCAAGGCCAGCATGATAAGGAGCACCAAGATTAGCCCACCAGCTATAGGAACAGCAATTACAGCTGCCCTGAACCACAGTTCTTTTGAAGAGGTCAATTCCTGCACCTTGGTGATGAGATTCCTGCTGTTGTCATGTTGATATCTGCTCCCTTGTCCTGCAAAGGGAGAAAAGATGCGAAGCTTATTTCAGTTTCAACAACTGGCTTATATTTAAACAACCTCTTAAACCCCACACTGACAAGTTTAAGGAGCCACAGCTACATGCTCTGTAATTTATACAGAAATTTCTCCTATAAATGGAAAAACAAGATTCTAAGGGTGTTTATGATATGGAATTTATTACCCCACTAGCTGATCTGACTGGGAATGCCACTGCCACTGTTTCTTAAAAGCAATGTCAAGCAGGCAAGACAGACCTCTCTTACTAATGCAGACATAAAAGCTACTCAACTGAGATGCTTCCCTCCATCCAGCCACACGCTCCTCCTGCTAGTGTCTCTAGTTACATTAACAACAAAATCAATAGCAGACATACAAGGTCTTGATTATCACAAGCCTATAGCCTAGAACAGAGATTTCACTGCAGCTGCCTGGCCCTACCTGAAGTCTCGCCCTTGGGAGGGGACAGAACATCATGCAGTCCCCTGTAATTGCACATGTCTTCATGGCAGCATTCCAACGTGGACATGGTGGTGCCAGAGTGGTTTCGTGCCTGCTTCACTTGGCAGATATCAGCTGTGCTTGCAATAGAGTCCAAGCAGCCGTGCGTAAGTGGGGAATGCGTATTCTGGGGATTGAGCAGTCTGGAGAAGCAGGCGCTGAGCTCGGATTTACACATATAGCCAGTTGCAACACAGTGTGCAGCATCACAGTAGCATCTGATTTCACCTAAAAAAACAAAATTGTGCAAGAAAGGTAAGAATTTGGTCCTTTAAAGTCACCTCACTAGCTACTCCTCTCATTAGCTGCAAGCATTACAAAAGTAATCAAATTTAACAGCACCAATTTTTGGGTACTCCTCTAGACTGTAAATCCATGAGGGCAGGGACTGTTTCCTTTCCATCACTGTACAGTGCCTACCTCGTTGTAACCTTAATCCCAGCAAATGCCTTGGGGCACTTGTTATAATTACTAGTACTATGGTCCTTTCAATTAAAACAAGAACATTTCACTAAGCCAGGGATGGGGGGGACGCAGGAAGGTCACCGTGGCATTTTTTTCCAGTCTAAAGAACTAACAAGACTGTTTTATAGCTACTTCCACTCACTGTCAGCAGTTAAACCACATTTAAAATGAAATCTCACTTTTTTTTTTTTTTTTTTTTTTTAAGAAATACATACCTTCAATCCTATAGGAAGGTCACATCTATGTTTTAAATTATTACTATAGGAATAGCATTCTATTTTTATAAAGATAACCTTGCACACTTTTTCTTTTTAAACTGGGCAGAAACACACAACAAAAATTCTAGTTTTTTTTTTTTTTAATTTCACACAAATATTTAATCGAAACTGCTGAATTGTTTATTACCTCTCACTACTGTGCCAAGATTTAAGAGGTTTAACTAACACCTTATAAAGTTATTACCTAGAACCATTACCATCTAAAATCTCCCTGTCAGGAAGGTTTTTACTGTGTGAAACTAGGCAACTATTTGTAATTTCTCCAGAAAGAGAAAAATTTTTAAGCAGCCCTTCACGCAAAAAGGCTTTTTAGAGAGTATCGTAAAACAAACTGTGCAGTTTATAATTAATTTGTTTGCCAAAGCTAATGTCTTCTGACCCAAATGTAAAGTCACTAAATGGGGTGAAATTGTGAGTATAAAAGTTGTTCTCCCCTCTGCCACCAATTCTGCATGCAATCCAACATGCGGTCAAAAGGGGAAACACTTAGACTGAAAATCCTCTACCGGCTGTATGAAAAATCTCTCAGGAAACCTCAAAAATTTCTGAAGGAAGCGATAAAAAAGTTTCCTTCATAAAACTCTTCATTTTGTGCTCTCCAAACTGCTCTGGTATGAATTATACACGTCCTGCGCTGTAGGGGAAGCTTACTCTTTCTAGGCAAGTTGAAACTCAAACATACATCAGTTCGAGGATTAAGAGGAAGCCAGATTTTGGAGCCATCATTAGAAGAGTGGACTTAAACTACTTTAATGTACTCGGTGTACTCGACATCACAGTAGCACCGAGGCTTTAAAAGTCGATTGAATTGTCAGATCTCTTCCTTTTTTACAGCTTGCACTCCAAAATGAATCCATCAGATTCCCTGTAGCCACCCCATTTTATGGCGCTCCCCCCCCCACGCACACACATGCCTAAAAGGTATTCTGAAAGATGTGAAAAACCACCTCAATCAAGTCCGCTCGCACTCTTCAGCCTGCTTTCCCCAAAACGCTGCTGCAGGCTCCGGGCCTTGAAGTTCCCGCTGCTCTTTAATAACTGCTTAATAGAAGCCAAATGATGGAGTGTCTCACTGTCTCCTGTCTGCACTAATTCCCTTGGGCTTTTAGACCAAGGAACCTAATTTTGCTGGGATTCACACACGTTCCCATCCAGCATGCTATGAAAAAGCCTCTTCCTATTGGGGTTATGCTCAATCATTTTCTGAGCATTCTGCTTTAGGTCTCCCCCCTGCACCCTCTAAAAAAGCATACAGTGTGACAACAACAACAATTGCAAGTAGGAAATAAGATGCAGAGGAGGAACACCATCACAGTTGACAGTTTCTTCATGAACCAAAGCAGAGCACAGGAGAGAAGTGAAGCGCTATGCATGCTTCTTTTTTAACTGGTTATACAAGCCTGCTTAAAATTCTACATTTTATTAACCTAAGACAATCTTATAAACAAAAGCTGACAGGCCAGTCATCGGGTTATTGCAACTGATTTTTAATTAAAACCACATTTTTGGTGGAACAGAGTGGACTTTGTATTACTGTATTAAAACTGTATTTCTGTCAATTCATAAAGTTTCTTCCTGTGCTATGCAAAAGGCCAGAAAGGGTATTTAGTATTTTGAAACAGTGAACAATGCCCTTCTGTTCCCTCCTCTTTCTTGTTACTGTACGTAGCTATTAAAGAAAAATGTCTGCTTTTAGTCAAGATGGCTACAGGAGAGACTGCAGGCTTCTCTTAAAGCTTTTGAAGTMAACAGCAGCCAGAAGTCTGTGATCCCCTAATTATATCATTATCAGCACATAGTTTCAGTATCTGCGACTTCACATCACTCAGTCGCTCCCCGCTCGCCCGCTTTGATGGGGCCAGAAGGCTCCTCTCCGCACGCTACGAGGGCTCTTACTGAGGGCTAATTACACCCTGCCTTCCAAAACAAATAAATACCGCAGCACATCGCCGCCGCGGTGCCTCTTCCTTCAGCCCCCTCCGCGGAGCTCGGCGGT